>NC_137228.1:14901338-14983838 GCF_949987685.1 Ammodytes marinus
TGGAGGATCAAGGAGAAGAGGAGCAGCTCACAGAAGACCAGGTCCAGACTCTACTCACATCAGAACATTATATCTGTTTTCACTATGAAATATTATTATTATATTAGTGTTTGTGTTTCTTAACTATTACAGTCACGCAACCTGCTGCAAGAATTCATCCAGTACATCGAGGTGAGAGCTCACACACTCTAGCATTCAACTATGTGAATATTAGGGGATTCATTTCTCCTTTTTATATATATATATCTTTTTAAGATCATTTTTGGGCATTTTCGAGGCATTATTTATAGTGCAGAGAGACAGAGATGAAATTAGGGCTGTACTTTCTAAATGTTAAAATGCTTAACATTAAGAAAAACAACATCGTTAACCATTTAAACGTTCATTACGCCTTCTTTGATCAATTGGTAACGTACAAGTCTCAACAGAGATGCAAACAAATGATTTATTTAGCTAAATCAATTCTTAATAAGATACAAAATATAGAGAGAAGTCTACTTTATTGAGGGAAGTGTAAATGTTTAGTAATGTGTCAGTTTTGCACAGACACCACTAGTGAATACTATTCAGTGTATTAATGAAACCTTTTCCCCTCTGTCCCACAGACCTCTAAGGTGGTTCTTCTCGAGGATTTGGCGTCTCAGTTTGGGATGAGGACTCAGGACGCCATCAGCAGACTGCAGGACCTGCTGGCTGAAGGATCCCTCACAGGTTAGTGTGTGAGCAGGGCATCAATTCACTCAACACATTTTCACCTATTTGACATTTTACCCAATTCTCATAACCCTATTTAGGTCTGTTTTGCAATTATATGGCTCAATAATGAAACTCTTACTGCATTTCTTTTGAGCTATGTGTTTATATTTTTCATTTAAAGGAAAAGGTTGTGTGAACACGGCATCCATTAACCAACAACTAAAACTTATCCTGCCTTTGAAATCGCATACTCTTTCTTTTTACTTTTCTACATACTACAGCTGATCATTAAAAAGTACATAGTTTTACAATATTGGTATGTACTTTTACTTATGTATTTCATCATAACATCGCGCCTTCATCTTGCCTCTTGCTTTTATATCCGTCTCATCGCTGGTTAGTTTCACTCGGACACTCAGTCGATGTGATGTAACTTCCTCTGCTGCGAAGTTGATTGTGGGTCAGAATCGCCCAAAAAGCTGATGGATATTTTTCAGCATGCTGCATCTGACCACATGTATTGGGACATCCTAAATCATTTTCTATCATACTAAATAGCAGGGAAGGATGGAGGACATAGCCTAGATATCTAAACATGTGTGTATTTTTCTACAGGAGTGATTGACGACCGAGGGAAATTCATCTCCATCACTCCAGATGAGTTGGACTCTGTGGCTCGGTTCATCAGACAGAGAGGACGAGTCTCCATCACTGAACTGGCTCAACACAGCAACTCACTCATCAACCTCACGCCAGACACACAATGCACCGCCTGATACACACACCACTGATATACACACACACACAGCTGGACAGTAATGACGATTTCACCAGACACACAATGCACCGCCGGAAGACTTATCCCGTAGCTATAGCAACATGCCAGTTTACAGAGCCTAGACTGTGTATTAACAACACTGGATTTATTTTCAGCGCACACAGTAAGGACAGGTAGCGGATCCTGAGGAGATATTCACTGATTTTGACAACAAGCGTTCTCCAGAATAGCTGACTCCATGGCAACTTTAAATGGAGAATGTATTTAATTAATCTAAAAGTTAAAAAGAACATACAGTAACTACTGTGTTTGACATTATATCTTCATGACAAAGTGTGACTTTGCATTGTTATTAAATGTGTTTTGTCTCGTTTACTGTGACATGACTTTTAGAATTAACTTGAGCCATAAAGATGCCGTGGAGAATTTTCAGTAAATTTCATTGATAACATTCAATAAAAAGTATTGTTAAAACAACTGACTACCATCCAATTATTATATGATGATACAGCAAACACAAAACTAATAAACTTAAAATTATGATGTGACACTGTTTAAATAGACATATTTTATTATTATTATTATTATTATACAACCTTAACCTGTAATTTATGAGACAATTATTCTGAGTGTTCATACGCTGATGACAGGCACATCAGGCATTTAACGTGAATTCTGTTTCCGGGGTGATATCAGGACGGTTTAGTCTTTGAGTTGGTGAAGTTTCATTGAGGCCACAGTCTTTAGATAAAGAGATTCAGAGGTAGAAGTGTCTCAGCTGGATTTCTCCTGGTCTGAATCCTTGACTGTCTGTCCTTTCTCTGTTATTTCCCATGTCGATTTAGCTCCTCTATCCTGCAAAACATAAAAATAAAATAAAAAATCAGTAACTTTTATTATATATTTTTTTCTTTTTAAGAATTTATTTAGGGCATTTTTCTTTTATTAGACAGTTTTGGAGAGACAGATGAAATGGGGCAGAGAGGGGAATGACATGCAGAGAACGACCCGGGCTGGATTCTAACCCTTAATGTGAAGTAACGCTGTAGCAAATGTTCAGATTGAATTACAAGTAACTTAACTGCGAGCTACGTGTATAGTTTGTCGTGTTGGAGTGTTTCTAACAATACTAGTTGTTGCAAAAGCATGTGAAAAAACTACAAAGTTTGCTAGGCCAAAAAGAACATTAATCTCTCGATTAAAAAAATGAACGCCATCAAAATGGGTTTGCGTTAACGCCGTTAATAACGCGTTAAACTGACAGCACTGTTTTCTATATAAATATAGTGTGCAGCCCTAGACTCAACCCAACCCAGCTTACCTTTATCAGCACACCCAGAGGGGCCAGGTCATTCCTTAGGGAGTCACAGGCTGTGAGGAGAGGCACCCTGTCTGGGTAAAGTCCCGGTTTCTTTGAGGCTCCGCCGGTTGTTTCGTTCTGGCGTTCGAGTGCAAACGCTCTGACGTCACTCCTGAAGCGAGTCAGCTGCTCCACTACGCCCTCAAGACGCCCATCGTCGCTAGACACACCGGCCTCCTGTAGGGATATGGCATTAAAAAATAAAATGTTTAAGATAATTTTTTGGCATTTTTCTTTTATTAAGACAGTTTTTGGAGAGACAGAGATGAAATGGGGCAGAGAGGGGAATTACAGAGAAACATTTAGAGTATTGTGTGTATGTGTCTTTGTTTTGTTGTAAAAAAAAATGAAAATAAAATAAAGTAGACAAAAATAAATGGATTAAAAAAACAGGTCGGCACGGTTTAGAATACGTTTGAGCTTAAAATACTGTTTTGAATGTGTGTGATCTGTAATAATAATAGCTTAGCTTATATATAGCGCCTTTAAAGAAACCCAGGGACACTACAAAAGTACAGGGGGCTGAAAATAAACTAACAACACAATAAGCATCCGTATGTTGTGGCTGAGTTCTCACCTTACTGTGCAGTAGATCGATCCCAAACATTTCCAACACGTCTCTGATGTATGTTACCATCGCTGCAAACACTGCAGGGCTTCGAGCTCCTCCGTCAGACTAGAGACACACACACACAAAGGTTCAGTGTTTTACTTTTAGCCATGTCCATCAACATGTGCATAGGAATTTTTCGTAACAGTATCTTTTTTTCTGTGTGGTTTGGCGTTTTGTGTGCAAGCAAACATCACAACTGGACAGTGAAACCAGAGCGTTTTGAAACATATGTGGCTAAAGTGGAGATTTTGGAAAACTTTGAATTGATGTTATAACATTATTGGCTGCTACAAACCTATTCTGCTATTGTTATCCCACTATTTAGTCACAGTGAGTTTAGTTACCTTAGAAACAGGCTGCAGTTGGCAGTTTGCTTGATGGACCAGATTCATAACGGCGCTGACGGCTCTCGGAGTATCAAAGTCATCGGCCAGAGCTTTAAACACGCTGGATTTAGTCTCAGCCAACCTGAAGAAAACAAGTTATCTCAATCAAATGAAGCATTACTAAAACAGGAAATAATCATACCCCAACCCAACCATTAAAGCCTAGGCTGTGTATTACTTAACACCAGATTTTGGTTTTCACTGCACATAGAGTACAGGCAGGTAGCAGATCATTAAGAGATATTTACTGATTTGGACTAAAGTTATTTTGACAATAAGCCTTTTCACATTGCTTGCTCTTTGTTTTATGTCTAAACTTTAAACCTGCAGTGTGTAGAATTTTGGGTTTTATTTCCTAGCAGATTTTGTAGAAAGTAATTATAATATCCATAAGTACATTTAATTTAGTGCATAATAGCTGAATTTTTTTTTTAATTATTATTTTTTCCCTTAGAAAGGGTCTCATATATGTCCATATTTCTGCATATTTTGGACCAAGGCCTAGTGCCGCCATCTTGAAAGTGTCATAGTTGGAATGTCATCAGGTGCATTGTTTAACATTTTGAATTGTTCTTGTCCTTGAAGGCCACTGTAGCTTCTGTTATTATTCAAAAGGGTTGGGGTTACCCAGGGAGCGTTGCATTCCAGAACTTTGTAGAACTTTCTTGATGATGTCATATTACACACTGCACCTTTAAATGTGTGATTTTGATTTACATATGTACGCAGAAAAAGTGTCAGCATTTCAAAAATAAAAGTTATATAATTATTATTTTTTTTTTTTTTATCAGTCAAAACATGAATGGATGGATAGAGCTATGGAGTTGGTTCCTACCTCTCCCATAGCAGAGCTTCCTGTATTGGTGAACACATCAGCTGACCCTTGGCGTAGGCCCGAGCGTCGTGTATAAACGTTGAAATAGTTCCAAGACTATTCTTAGCCTCCGACATGCTGCCGTCACTGTAGTCGATGGCTATGGAGAGAGACACCAAAGACAACTATGAACTATCTTGTTATCTAAAGATTCAAGATTCAAACGTGTGTATTTGTCATATGCACATTAACAATTACAGCAGCAAGTCATTGGCAATGAAATTCTTAAGTCCCAGGCTCCTCTCAACAATGCGATATAGAAGAAGAAAATGTAGAATAGAAACACACAAGTGAAGAGAGCAACACCTGAGACACAAATAAACACAACAGTAGTGCAAGAACACAGTGCAGAAAAAAAGTGTAGAGATAAGGTGCACCATATAAATATAAAGTAGAATGCAACATATATATCTCAATGTAAATGTGTAAAACAGAACATGGTTCACATCCTAATCCATTACTGAGACACTGAAATAATTGGCTACACATTTTCATTCATAAAAATTTAATTAAGTATTATTATTTTGCTCACCTGATCTGTACTTGGTTAACAAACACAACATCCTGAATTCATTGGCAGAGTAATACTGCAGGAAATCCTGAAGTAAAACAAACAATACGTCAATATACAATATCACATTTATTTCTATTACAAAACAGTTACTAAATAAAGGTTAAATAATTCACGATGACTTTACCTTGATGGCGATAAAGTTCTTTAAAGATTTAGACATTTTTTCTGCGCTGCCTTTTAGGTGTAGGTGACCTAAAGACGAACATAAAATCATACTGTTAAGTCACTATTATATTTGCGTAGTCGTATTGTACTGTCCACTGTAATGTACACGTCTGTTGTTTTGTTGATACAAATTTTTTAAAAAGACAATATTTTTGAGGGGACTTTGGGTAAAACAAGATGTATATAAACAGTAGATACGAAAATGCATTACAACATACAGCTCTGGGAAAAAATAAGAGACCAGTCTGGACTTTTCTCAAATCTTCGTCTCTTCATAACTTATTGAAAATGCTCTTAATGACAAAAAATGTATTGGAATTTGGTAGAAATGTTGTCAGTAGCTTACATTATAAAACCCAAATGTTCATTCTACTCAAACATATGCCTATAAATAGTAAAACGAGAGACACTGAACATTTGGAGTGGTCTCCTAATTTTTTCCAGAGCTGTATAATAATAAAATCCCTGTTTTTACCTGAGTGTAGGAAGTAGTTTGCCCACTGGCCACACTGGTGATAAGCTTCACTCTGAGCGACCTCGTTCTCATGGTGAGGGAAGGCCAGGTCGATGCCGCCAGAGTGGATATCCAGCTGACTCCCAAACACTGAACTACAACCAACACAGAGACAATAACACGAAAAGACTTGTGTTATTTATTAAGCCTTTTTAAAAAAAGCTATAGTGTGTAACTTCTTTTGCCCCTATGAGGAATTTGGAGTGAGTACAACAACACACATCAGCTGACCCTTGACGTAGGCCAGAGCGTCGTGTATGAATGTGTTCTACATGAGGTAAGCCTTCGGTGACTGTGCCATTGATTTTATTCCTTCTGCTAAGTACTATTGTCTCATCCTTATTAACTAACATACAGTGTAAGACTTAAGATGAAGCAGACAGACAGCTTGTTGCAGACAGAAAGGTTGTTGCAGACAGACAGGTTGTTGCAGACACACAAGATGTTTTAAACACAGACCTAGCGATGGCGGAGCATTCGATGTGCCAGCCCGGTCGCCCTCTGCCCCACGGAGAATCCCAGAAAGGCTCGTTTGGTTTGGCACGTTTCCACAGAGCGAAATCCCTCACGTCACGTTTATGCGGGTTGCCTAGGGAGACAGACAGTTTGTAACATTTTATTTTATTTGGCTGACATTTTTTTCCAAATTAACTTCCAATGCGTGCATTCAACCATGAAGGTGCACACTCAAAACAGCAAGATTCACGAACATTAAATTATATTTTTAAAGTGGCTACGAGGAACTTTCAGATTGTGTTAATTCAATCGGCCCCTTTGGACAAAAGCGGCTGTGTTTTTACTACGCAAGCTGTAGTTCCTGGGTGACCGTACCCATGACAAAGGCATTAAGAAAAACTATATAAAACTAGCATTTATTTGCACTGATGGTCTCGTTTGCTGTTACATGTAATTTATGATCATCAGAGGGAAAATGAGACTGTTTCAGAAATATTTAAACGTTCCTCTTAGCACATTAAATATCACTAATCATTTGACAGACACACTAACCTGGCTCTCCCTGAGAATCTCCGGCTCCTCCAAACTTGCCGTAACGATCGCCGATGGACTTGATGTCAAAATACACATCGCCTGCAACCGAAAGCATTTTGAAAATGTTAAATAGATAGATAGATAGATAGATAGATAGATAGATAGATAGATAGATAGATAGATAGATAGATAGATAGATAGATAGATAGATAGATAGATAGATAGATAGATAGATAGATAGATAGATAGATAGATAGATAGATAGATAGAGAGAGAGATAGATAGATAGATAGATAGATAGATAGAGAGAGAGAGAGAGAGAGAGATAGACAGACAGACAGACAGACAGACAGACAGACAGACAGACAGACAGACAGACAGACAGACAGACAGATCTCCTAAATATTATACCGTCTTTAGTGGCGTAGGCGTGTCCGTTTCTGACGATTCCTTCTATGAACGCGACGATATGGTGAACGTTCTCCGTGACTCTCAGATACACTGCAGGAGGAATCACCTCAAAAGCAAAGACAGGATATACAGATGTGTTTATAGGTTAACAACTTAACATGCTTCAGATTCAGTTCTTAATGTAAAAGGATACATTAAGCAATTTAATCATATCTTATTTATCTTACTTGTTTTTCTTGCAGTATTATTATCTTTTTAACTTTATTGAAACTTTTTTTTTTTACAGTAAAACAAAGACATGTACACACTAGGGCTGCAACTAACGATTATTTTGATAATCGATTAATAATCGATTCGTCGATTAATCGTTGCAGCTCTAGTACACACAATATACTGACAACAAAACAAGAATAATCTTACACTTGAATGAAATAAGAAAGTAGATATGATCTCAACACACCTGTAATGACAACATGTCCCTCTTGAATTCATCTTCATACATTGTGGATATGATGGATGGGGAAACGTTTTCCTGTAGAGAAAAAAACGTTTCCTGAATTAACATGTTTTTGACACAGATAATGCAAACAGTAGTCAGGAGCAGTGTAGTGGAGTAGTGAACTCCATGGAATTAAACTAATAGTTAAACTACATTTTGCAGTTGCTTGCTGGTAGTTCAAATAGATTCATATTTGCATAGTGATTCAAGTAGTTAAATTATGTTTTTGTTATAATTTCATATCACGAGTACATTGTCAATTATAATTTGTTTTACAAAGTAGTCTGAACCACTTTTTCTAAGTAGCTTTATTTAACCAAACTAGATTTCTCCCTATGGTTGCTTTGCTCTATTTCAACTTCTTCCAGTGTGAAACCATTGGTAGTTTGCAAAGCTATGTTGAAAAAGTAGCAAAACACAACCCTGGTAAAATCGTAAATGGACTTGTCTTATAAAGTTCTTTTTAGCCGATTTTCTCAGCCCCAAAGCGCTATACATTTCTTACCACATTCACACACACACACACACACACACACACACACACACACACACACACACACACACACACACACACACACACACACACACACACACACACACACACACCGATGGCAGTAGCTCTCTGAACCATCGGGAGCAATGTGGGATCATGAGTCCACTCCTTGTATTGTGATCTTACCTCCAAACCTCTTCTGATGATTTTGTCGTCGATATCAGTGATGACCATCGCCTGGACGACCGTGACTCCAAACTGTCGCAGTAAAATCCTCTGCAGGATATCGAACCGCACATAGGAGCTGAGGGCAAGACATGAAGACATTATAATAATATCTTTATTTATATACTGCAGCACCTTTAAAAACAATGGCTTACAGAGGGCTTTTATATGGCAAGTTTAGTTACTATATAGCGCAATTCAGACACAAGGCAATTCAAAATCCAGGTTTTTTCTTAGCAGTAGAATCAACAACTGAAACATTTCTTGGGCTCTTCTTGGTTTTTTTTTTAGCTCCTGCACCAGTGTCAGAGGGAGGGAGGGGGGGGGGGGGAGGGGGGTGACACCAGTTTGTAAACGCTGCCAAACTGAGAAATACAGAGAGAGTTTTGTGGAGCTGATAGGCTTAATCAACTTTGTGTCAACTCATTTTGTGATGGCTTGAATGTCACCACGATCATTTATATGAAAAAAAGTTACACACTTTAGCTTTAAGACTCTAGACAATAATGAAATTGCATTCGAGAGATGATAAAACAGTCCTTTAGTTTGTTCATGAAGTATTACGTGAAGTTTTTGTTTACATCAGTACCTTGCGTGACCCAGGTGGGCATGGTCGTAAACGGTGGGTCCACAGCTGTACCTGAGAGAGAGACACACACACACACACACACACACACACACACACACACACACACACACACACACACACACACACACACACACACCATAACACAACACTGTATTAGGTCTTGACTCTTTACCAGGGGTGGACTGGCCATCTGGCATACCGGGCATCGTCCCGGTGGGCCGGCAGGCATTTTGGGCCGGGCCGGGTCCATTTATAAAAAAAAAAAAAATAATAATAATAATTAAAAATCTTTTTTTTTTTTTTTTTTTTTTTTTTATGGACCCTCGGCTGTGTGACTTGGCCGGGCCGAGGGCCCTTCCCTCTCGGGAGTGCCATGGACATATAATTGTGCGTGCAGGCTGTCAACTTCACCTGAAAGTTAAATAAAACTTTGTCCCAGGCCATTACTCATTATGATTGGTTCTAGGCTGGGCCTGGCCCAATCACACACACAGCAGAGGGCCGCCCATTCAGAGGCTGCATTAAATTGTATTATCATGCATTCAACTTCTACTCCGTAATTATGAGCATCTGACGATGGTCAGTTACGTTCAGGGCCGTCGGACTGCGGACAGGCTTGGGGGGCCCAAGGCAGAGGGGGGCTGCACCCATAAAAAAAAATATATATATATATATATATTTTTTTTTTTTACTGGCTCAATATAGGCCCCTGATCTTTGAAGGCCCAGAAAAACGTTATTTAGGGAAAAAAAAGATTTCATGGGCCTTTCATTCGTCAGTACATTTATGTTATTTTTTAAATAACATTGTTCGGGGCTACGAAGATCAGGGGCCTATATTGGGCCATTAAAAAATACAAACAAAGGAAAAAAATTCCCGAAGCTGACTGGATTTTTTAAACATGTACATTTCTTCTTTCTGCTTTTTGGTCATCTGTGTCTATACATTATTCCAGCAAATAATAACCTACTAAATAGCTTACATAGGAAACAGTTGATTTATCCTTAGTTTTCTCTTCAAAGTGCACCAGATTGATGAATTTTACTTTAACATTTGAAAAAAAATCTTCCGGGGGACCATTCCCCCGGACCCCCCTAGAAGGTCCAGGGTCCACGACACAGTCTCCCAAATTCCTGTGAGAAACACTGTGTGTGTGCATGATTATTAAGAGTCATTAGACCAGGGGTTGTGTTCAAGTACGCGTAATGATTTGGTCATTCATCAATAGAAACATTGTGTTGTTATCTGGCTCAGAGAGTGACCAGTCACTCATACGTTTTGGACTATAGACAAACATAGCTTTTACATGTTTGTATTGTAAGACTGCCTCTCAGAGGGCCCATCAGGACTTCCTGTATAGGGGCCCAGAATTTGGAGCAACGCCCCTGCCTCCACATATCGTATAAATAATCATGGTGGGCTGCCATGGCCAAAAATGCCAGGGCTGAATTTTTGTCCCAGTCCACCCCTGCTCTTTACTACTAATGTATACAGTGAATACAACTCATGCAAGCTATTCCCCTTACCATGTGGCTATCCCTTCTCTTGCCAGTATTAGCGGCTCTTTCTGTTTGGTGAGGCTGTTGAAAGTCTTTAATCCCGTGTCATAGCCGGTCGGTTTCACCCATTTCTTCCCCGATAAATCACAGCAAACAGACCCTTTTGATCGGACGGTGACAGCGAAGGAGAGCCCGCGGAGGACCTTTGCTCTCCGTAAAGAATACTGCCACATACTGACACCTACACAACTACGCTATGTACGAAGCAACATTATGCACTGTTAGCTTTAGCATTAGCCGCTCTAGAAAAAGCACATTCACATTAACACAGTATGGACTGTCTGCAATGTTAATACATGCAAAGCTCGTTTACTGACTGTTTTGGTTTTCAAGGCTGTCACCTCTTCTTCTCTTGTATTTTTTTGGCGGTTGCTGGTAAACTACTTTTTGGCGCATTACCGCCACCATCTGGTATGGAGGAGTATGGCTCAAATAAATAAAATAATAAATTTTTATATGGGCTACTATCTATGATCAAATCACATATTTCACAGGCATTATCTAATTTGATTGAATTAATTTCAATTTATTTTATAGTGTATAATACATTAGCTTAAACCAAACGGTTTGTATTAAGCAGTTGGCTAATAATCAGGTTGTCGAGCAAGAACTATTGCCACTAACTTCTACATAAGCAAAGGTTACTCTCTAGTAGTAACGTTACTTTAAACAAAGCGAAACTTCAGTCCGCATTGAACCTTCCATAATGACCATAGATGGTATATAAAATATAATATGACCTGTCTATAAGAAATAAATCCCTTCTATACTGTATATAACGCCTCTATACTGTGGTCACATTGATGTAACACAACTAAAGGTAAAAAGCAAAAGAGACGTTAAATCGGTGTAGTATTGAAGGCACGGACAATATCGCCCCCTGGTGACCACAATGAGGTACTACAACCGTGTATAAAGCCAGACGTAATAATATACAAGTACAAGTAATACTCCCGGTTAAACCTTTCAAAATAAAACGTAATAAAACTAGACACATTTACATACAAGTAGTACTTCCGGTAGGGAGAAAAAAATACGTAAACCGCCAAGATACACCTGCGGCCCTTTTGCTGACCTCTTACTAAAAAGGCGTCCTTGAGTAAGTCAGATCCAATACTGCTTATGTGAAGCTGACCATGTCCTTTGACTTCCATTTGGATAGTTAATAGGCCACTTTTTCCATTTCTCGTCACAGAAATAATTAAATGTTTCATTGTGATATTTTCACTTAAATGTAATACACCTTCAGCCAACATTCTTTATCACCAGCTTGAAAGCATGAACGAACCCAAGATGTGAACTTCACCGTTTTATTAAATTTAAAAAAATATATAGTACACATGTCACAATAAAAGTGCTTAGTCCAACATTTTTGTTTTTTAGTAAATAACATCCAGGGTTCCATTCAGTTCGTTCAGCATCATGGACTGCTGAAGTGTCTCAAGCCAGTTGGTGCGTCTCATTTCCTGCTTGCTATCCTCTTTGATCTTCTCAGACCATCATTTTGGGCCTCAGCTACGGCTGCTTGCTTTCTACCGCTTTCATTGTCTGCGAGTTTGCGCCTGCTCCTGGTTGATTGACTTGGTTTTTTCCCGTCTTCCAACATTTCAGCAATTCTAACGGCCTTAGTTTCCCCCTTTCCTCGGCTCTTCGCTTGGCTCTTAGTGACTTGTGGATCCTTGGAGGAATCCGCTTCCACCGCTTTGATTTCTGCTGCCGCTTCTTGGCTGTTAATCTGCATCTCGAGAGCTTTAAAGGTTTCCTGTCAAAATGTACAGTAAAAAGCCTTGAGTAACTGAGCACAATTTTTTTTTACCCCAATCGAGATATTGTTTCCCCCCCTCAATCAATTTATTCTGGATTCTCACCTCTTCTTGTGCGAGTTCAGATTTCAAGTCGCATAGCTGGAGCATCAGGCCCGAGATCTTCCGCTGGAAAGAGGAAAAAAAAAAAATAAGCAAATACTTTTAACTACGTTAAATGCTATGAAAGCTGGGAGCCTTTCTTACCTGAAAACTGGCAATTTTTTTCTCAAGCACCCCACTCTCTTTCGCCTCTTTCTTCATCCTATGTTTTTGGAAAAAGTATTTTAGCATAGAAACATTAAATGCCTCAGTATCCCGAGTTACACCGTCAAAATAAGCTAAATGAATATACCAATACATTAATATTTGGGGCACTGTGCTTACTTGTTGGCAACCATCTTTCTTAACCGAGTGTGCTCAATCCTCATCTCATCCACGGCTGTTTGGGCATTTTCTATGGTCACCATGGCCAGGAGAGACTTGACATCTAGGCCTTCTAGCTCGGTGGATGGCGATGTCAGCATGAGGACAGCCTTTATCCACTCTGCGAGCTCCTCACAGGATGGGAACTGACAGAAAGAAAATAAACAGTAAATGTCAGCATCATCCCCCCCCACCCCCCAACTACTTTCCAAGTAAAAGGCCCTTTGCATGCATGTCACACGTTTATGATTAGTGCATATAGACTGGTATGCAGGGCCTGTGTTTGAAGTTCCAATCCACCTCATGGATGTCATCGTCACATTATCGAACCGACTGTCAATGATTTCAAAAGGATCCATCATCTTTAACTTCTCATTTATGCCATTGTTGACCCTCAGGGGGGGGGGGGAGAGATTTTTTTTTTGGAGGGGCGATATAAAAAGATTGTAAAAATGCCTGCACCAGACAGGCGTTTAAAGATTCAGACAGAGTTATTATGGTGGTCAAATAAAGCCACAGTATCAGCTAGAGAGATGTGGGGAGGAGTTCACTTTGAAAATTGAAACTTCTGACCCACCTTTTTGAGTTCCGACTTGGCCTTGTCCCTGGAAGCACATGCCAGCTTTAAGGCCATCTTTTCCTTATTTAACGACTTCTTTATCTCCTCCAGGTCTCCCTGTGGACAGACACAAATATCCCATCTGCATCAGCACACACACCGCCATCTTAATAAAACTGTACAATGTTTGGCACTAAGTGAATAAAAGGTCGCTTTTCTGTAATCAAGCAGCTAGTGAGAAAAGCTTGAATTACCTGCAACTTTTTCAAAAGTTTCTCTTTATGCATCTCTTGAATACACTCCATGTCGTGTGCTGTTGCTTGAAAGCCCTTCATCCCTTTCAGCATAGACACCGGGTCATCTGGTTCTGAGAAGAAATCCATTACGGAAAACACCGTCAGTCCAAAGAACAAGGAAAATGTGTCCCAATGTGCACAACAGTCGCATTCTGTGCTGTAGCAAATTACCTGTTTTTATCTCCGGAGTGTTGAACTGTTGAGAACAGAGGACGAGAGCATTGATTTTCACATCACATCCAATAAGATACACTCGTTTCTTTTTTTTAGAGGTGGATGAAAGAATACCTTCATATTCTGCCTTGGCTGGTCAACGTCCTCCTCACTGAAACTAAGTTGTCTGTTAACTTCAGGAGGCGTCCGCAGAAGCTGACGTCCCAACGGGATGTTATTCGACATGTCTGAAAGCAATGCTGGCACTGGACACTGCGATTTGTTTGCAGTCACACGGTTTTCCTCGCCTTTGTTTGTGTCGTGTTGATTAAAGCCAGCTGTGTTCTAATCAGCAGGGCATCATTTTCACCTGTGGCTCAAAGTTTTGGCTTCCTTTTGGCCAGTAGGTGGAGACAAATTATTTTGAAGCACAGGTCAAAATGTTCACTTGATTCAAATACAGCAGTCTTCACTGTTTGCATGGTTTAAACACACAATTCAGTTTGACACGAAAAATAGCAAGTGCATCACCTGCAGTACTTGTATTACCACTACTAGACTCCTGGGTACTATAGTGTCTATACCAGAACTTAAAATAAATACATATTAAAGTGACCACATTGTAATTTGAGTACACTTAACACTACAGAAAAGCAGTGGGTAAGTAAGTAGGCCTACATTTACTCATGTGCTATACTATGCTTGCTCTGGGATATCCTACTTTTATACTCTACTTTTATTTGAAAGTCTCTAGTTTTCCATCAGATTTAGATTTCACATTAAAAAAATATGATATTAGTATTATAAACTTTTATATGTACACATACTACACACACACACACACACACACACACACACACACACACACACACACACACACACACACACACACACACACACACACACACACACTAGATAAAGACAAATGTAACAAAATAAAATAAAAACACTTCTTAAATAGGCCAAAAAAGAGCCTTTCAATTCTCCCATTTAAAAAAAGTAAAATAAAAAAATCTATATTTTTACACACACACACACACACACACACACACACACACACACACACACACACACACACACACACACACACACACATACACACACAGGGGTGGCAGCAGTAAAGAGAGAATTAAAGGTGTATCTTGGCGTTTAACTTATTTTTTTCTCTACCGGAAGTATTGATGTGTCTAGCTTTATGACGTTTTATTTTGAAAGGTTCAACCGGGAGTGTTACTTGTATGTGATTACGTCTGGCTTTACACATTGTTGTAGTTATGGTATGTGGCCACAGGGGGGCGACAACGTCGGTGGTTTGAATAGGATTTACTGCATGAGATCAATTTGACTGACTCTATTATAAACCAGTAGTTGTAATACCTCATTGTGGTCGCCAGGGGGCCACACCGTCCGTACCTTCAATACTACACCAATTTAACTTCACTTTTGCTTTTCACCTGTAGGTGCAGTATCTCATTGTGGCCACAGAGTGGCAGTATAGAGGCGTAATTATAGACACGGTTCCCCTCACTGAAAATAGACATTGGACAGTACTGAAACATCCGGCAAATATACGAAAAATAAAAGTGTAAATATATTTATTTATTTTTCCTTCATAATTAAGTTGAATTAAAGAGAAATTACGAAAATGCCTTTGTATTTGAAAACAAATCTCACAAGCCTATCACTTCACTTCTCGCGAGAGTTGTTCTAAATACAGGAAGAGTCCACACGTATCATGTGACTCCTGCTGCTGGCATCTGGCATCCTGGGCTTGAGCAGCTATGTCAAAATAGTTTATTGTCATTTTGACAGGAAGGTTGAATTTTAATTTAAATTTCTCGACAGGCGGTAAAGGCTTTATTTCCCTAACGGCGATGCAGAACGTGATTAATTCCGTTAAGGGCACGGCGCTCGGAGTGGCTGAGTTTCTCACCCCGGTGTTAAAGGTAAACTGAACATTAATAGGAGCTAGCTTGTTGCTACTACGATGTGTCAGAATAACCATAACAACACATGAGCTGATGATATATGCTATATGCTATGCTATCTGTTTAAATGTCTCGAAAGCACTCATTAGAGATACTAGCTAAATGACCCGTTAGGGTAACGCGATAGTCAGTTTGATATTCAACATTCATTTGAAATTCTAAGCAAAAACCTTTTATGATTTTAAACCATTTGATTGAATGCTGTCAAACCAACTGTGCAACAACATAAACAGTACTATCAAACTGACAGGATTTTGGAATAACGCCCTTTTCTAGAAAACTGTAGCCTACATACATTTTTACACACTTCTGTTTGGTTATAATGTGGTACTGATATATCTCTTTATTCTTATTTTATCACAGGAATCTAAATTCAAAGAGACTGGAGTCATCACGCCAGAAGAGGTGAGAATGTACTCGCTGTATTTGGATTATGTGTCCTCTAAAGCAAAGCCGATCTATTTAGTATGATTAATTCTAATTTTCTTTTTTCTTTTTAGTTCGTGGCAGCTGGAGATCACTTGGTTCACCACTGTCCAACATGGAAATGGTGAGTGTGTCCGGTCTGAAATGTATCACAGAAATATTTAATAAAATAATAATGGTAGCATCTTTTGACATGTGTAGAAAGTCATTATAAGCCATATATTGATGTTTGGGTGAGTGGTCGCATGAAGAAGGATTTCACATACATTCAGCTTTACAGTTTATTTAATTAACTCAGGTTTATTGAAATGGGATAATGCACAAATAAAAACATTAAAACATTTAAAAAAAAATTGCCAGAATTAGCTCATATATATCACATATTAATGGTAAATGGACTTTGCTTATATAGCGCCTTTTAGCCGATTTTCTCAGCCCCAAAGCGCTTTACATTTCTTACCACATTCACCCATTCACACACACACTCATACACCTATGGCACTATAACATTTCTTATTCCATGAACAATGATTGTGTGTAAATTGGAAACAGGGCTTTATAATAGTAGTAGGCTGCCTGATCTACTGTGGGTCTTGAGTGTGTGTGTGTGTCTTAGATTTTCTGTTCTTCTTTCTGAATTTCACACTATAGTGCAATATTCCGCTTGGAGAAACCCACGTTGCGTCACACCCATTACGGCCACTGTGTCACCACATTAACAACAACAACAGAGACAGAAATACAGACATAGTTTAGCTTATTGGTGTGTTTTGTAGGCCTTATGTCAAGTTTTATTATTATTATTTTTTTTTTAGAAAAGTACGTTTTTCTTTTAGCATCAGACCACATGTACTATATAAGACACTTAAACAACATTTTATTTGAGTATTTCAGCTGTTCCTTGTTTAAATAAAATATGAAAGCAAGCCCAAAATGTACAGTATGTGAATTGAGTCAAGGACACTTTGGCCTGTTGCCGTTAGTAAAAATACAATGAGCACAATATACATGTCATGACATAACCATCAAATAATTTGTCTTAATATTTGTGATTCTCCCTTTAGGGCTTCTGGGGAGGAACTAAAGGTGAAGCCATATTTGCCTCCAGATAAACAGTTTCTGCTGACACGCAACGGTGAGTTAACGTAAAGTAGTGGGGAGTTTTATCATTGTTCATTACAGAATTTTAACTCAGTCAGTCAGTCAGTCAGTCACTCACTCACTCACTCACTCACTCACTCACTCACTCACTCACTCACTCACTCACTCACTCACACTTCCCCTTTACATACAAAAGTTCCCTGTTTAGGTAATTCTGACATTTTCATTTTCACAGCTTAATTTAATTTGCATTGTTGCACACTACAGAAAAATATATTTAAGTTACAGTGTTGCTGACAAATAACTACATACTTATTTAGCCAGGTATTGTTATTGCACTACACATAATGAAATGTAATTATTGAAAAGTTAATTCTCAAGTATTCTAACTGATGGAAATTATATAATAAATTGAGAGAGATCTGTACCATTTTGACTTGCTGTGGTTTGCGTTTAACCATCTGTGTGTGTGTGTGTGTGTGTGTGTGTGTGTGTGTGTGTGTGTGTGCGTCTGTCTGTCTGTCTGTCTGTCTGTCTGTCTGTCTGTCTGTCTGTCTGTCTGTCTGTATAGTTCCCTGTTACAAGCGCTGTAAACAGATGGAATATTGTGACGAGCTTGAAGCGATCATAGAGGAGGACGATGGAGACGGGGGCTGGGTCGACACGTACCACAACGCAGGTCGGAAAAATAATAAAAATTAAATTTCAAGTTTTTAGATATTTTTTTTGTGATTTTTTTTCTTTATTAGAACGTTTGAGAGAGACAGAGATGAAATGGGGGTGGCGGTAGCTTTGTTATATTGCCAAATCATGGAAGATAAAACTATTTAACAGTAAACAGAAATACACAATTCATTAAGTAAAACAAATGAAAGAACCAGATAATGGCAAAGAAACAATTTTTAACAATATATTAAAATAATTGAATAATATTTTGACTTGTTTCTGGCTGTTCTGTTTAACCAGGTCTACTAGGAGTCACAGAAGCTGTACGAGACATTTCACTGGACAACAGTAAGGTATGTTCACGGTTTTGTGTTGATTCTGATTCAATACAATGTTAAATCCAAAGAATTCCGACATGAATATATAAAGTAGTTTGATAGTTGTTACCTGTATGCCTTGAGAACCTTTTTCAAATCCTATTGTGTAATTTGGCCAAAAGGTGCAGTCGGTGATTCTGGAGAACACTTTTAGTCAAAATCAGTGAATATCTCTTCACGATCCTCTACCTGTCCGTACTGTGTGCGTGCAATGAAAAAATAAATAAAATAATACACAGCCTAGGGTATGTTGCTAGCTACAGTGGGCCCGCTTTGTTAACATACCCGTTTACAGAGCCTAGGCTGTGTATAAGCACCGAGTACAGACAAGGTAGCTAATCGTGAGGAGATATTCATGGATTTTTGACAACAAGCTTTCTCCAGAATCGCTCACTTCACCTTTTTAAATGTAGTCAAATTGAACAAACGGGTCCTTATTATAATTTACATTCCTCTAGGACAAGAATATGAACGCCACTCCTGCACGGTCCAATGATGACGACGATGACGATGATGAGGAAGACGGAGAAGCAGCAGATATGGAAGGTATTCAAGTCATATCCTACTAGTAACACCGGCAGCCATTTTAGTGTCTTTCTTTCAAACAGCTTTTTATATTCTTTAACTTAATGTCTTTGCAGAATATGAAGAAAGCGGCCTCTTGGAAACAGATGAGGTAAAGACAGCTCAACGTTCTTAAAGCCTGGTCTAAAATAGTAAAAAAAAAAAAAAGTACATTTTATCTGTGTAGAATTTTGGGTTTTATTTCCTAGCAGATTTTGTAGAAAGTAATTATAATATCCATAAGTACATTTAATTTAGTGCATAATAGCTGACATTTTTTTTTTAATTTATTTTTTTTCCCTTAGAAAGGGTCTCATATATGTCCATGTTTCTGCATATTTTGGACCAAGGCCTAGTGCCGCCATCTTGAAAGTGTCATAGTTGGAATGTCATCAGGAGCATTGTTTAAAATTTAGAATTGTTCTTGTCCTTGAAGGCCACTGTAACTTCTGTTATTATTCTAAAGGGTTGGGGTTACCCAGGGAGTGTTGCATTCTAGAACTTTGTAGAACTTTCTTGATGATGTCATATTACACACTGCACCTTTAATGTAATATATCCAGCTACAACCTCACACTTGTCTCTTGTATCTAGGCGACGCTGGACACCAGTAAAATGGTAGAAACTAAAACTAAGTCTGATCCTGGGAATGAAGACATTCTGCAGACCAGGACATACGACCTTTACATCACATACGATAAATACTACCAGACCCCAAGACTCTGGCTCTTCGGATACGATGAGGTGTGTTTGTGTGTGTGTGTGTGTGTGTGTGTGTGTGTGTGTGTGTGTGTGTGTGTGTGTGTGTGTGTGTGTGTGTGTGTGTGTGTGTGTGTGTGTGTGTTTAGCTGCTTCAAATGGGACTTCATATGACTATACTGTTTATTATTAAATATAAAGAGAAGGGTTGTCTGCTATATAGGAGACAGGAGGAAGGCCTAAATGATCATATAGGAGTGTATTAACCTTTCGAGCATATCATGTCGAAAAATCCCAGTGTACATGTTGACTTCAGATTTTAAACGATACTTCATTGTAGCAGTCGAGAGACATTTGTTTTAGGACAGATATTATACAGTTTTAAAAGAGGAATGCAATAATATGGAATTATATTATTTTGCTTCAAGCTGTGGTTTTTGAAAGCTAACTAAGGTTAGGCAAGGCAAGTTTATTTGTATAGCACAATTCAGACACAAGGCCATTCAAAGTGCTTTACAGGGGCATGAAATACATCAAGATTAATAGAAATAAAACATTTTAAAAGCGAATGAATAGCAATAAAACATTTAATAAAATAAAAAATTGCTAGAGAACGACTTAAACAATGGCTGCTCTGTTTCCCAGGACCGGCAACCGTTGAGCGTAGATCAGATGTACGAGGACATCAGTCAGGACCATGTGAAGAAAACGGTGACGATCGAAAACCATCCCAACCTGCCGCCTCCCGCCATGTGCTCTGTGCACCCCTGCAGGTACAAGAGGGGGGAAGAATCATATCGTTATTGTGGGTTAGACAAGACATTCAATTTCACGGTCAAAATTGTAGGAATAAAAAGGAATTTGTGTTAATGCTTTATTAACGCGTTAAGTTTGACAGGGAAAATATGACCAATGATCAACATATTTAAATGTTTTATTTTTTCTATATATTTTTTTTTATTGTTAAATTTTTATTTATTTTTTAAATATTTTTTTGGCATTTTTATGCTTTATTGATAGTGTAGAGACAGAGTTGAAATGGGGCAGAGAGGGGAGTGACATGCAGAGATCGACCGCGGGCTGGAATCGAACCCGGCTCCGCTGCTGGCCGAGGCCCATGGGGGGGACGCCCTACCAACTGAGCTAAGACTCTGGCAGCTCAGCTGTGCTTGTGCTTTTAGATCTTACTGCAGCCTTCGACACTGTCGACCACGGGATTTTAATTTCCCGTCTTGAGTCTTGTGTGGGATTACGAGGTACAGTGCTCAATTGGTTCAAATCTTATCTGTCAGATCGGTCTTTTGTTGTGAACGTTGATTTATTCAGTTCAAAAAGTGCCCCCCTATCTTGCGGTGTGCCTCAGGGCTCAATTTTAGGACCAATTCTTTTTGCGTTGTACTTGCTGCCTTTGGGTTCCATATTTCAAAAATATGGCATTCAGTTCCATTGTTTCGCAGACGATGTGCAAATTTATCTTCCCCTTAGTGTCAATTCACCAAACAAGTTACATCAATGTCTTCAGGAAGTGAAGGACTGGATGTCTTTTAATTTTCTAAATTTGAACGAAGACAAAACAGAGATTGTTGTTTTTGGCAAGCCCGGTCTCTGCAGTAGTGCCCTTGGTCCACTAGCGTCTCGTTCTCAGTCCTGTGGAAAAACCCTTGGTGTTTTTATTGACAGCTCTTTTAAGCTGGAAAAGCAGCTAAGCGCAGTGGTTAGAGTTGGCTTTTTTCATCTTAGGCTTCTTGGGAAGGTGAAGCGTTACTTGCCCTCTGACCAATTCCAGACAGTAGTCCTTGCTCTTGTAATTAGTCGCTTGGACTACTGTAATTCACTTTATTTCGGTTTGAGCCAGTCCTCAATTCAGCGCCTCCAGATGGTTCAGAGTGCAGCTGCACGCTTGCTCTCAGGAGCATCTCGATATGAACACATCACTCCTGTCCTGGCATCTCTTCATTGGCTGCCTGTTGTTTTTAGAATAGATTTTAAAATCCTCTTGTTTGTTTTTAAATGTCTAAATGGTCTAGCGCCAACTTATCTCTCAGAGATGATCTCTCTGCACAGTCCTGTCAGAGCACTGAGGTCCTCTGACCAATGTATTCTAGACTGTCCCAGGTCTAAGCTGAAGAGCAGGGGAGACAGAGCCTTCGCTGTAGCTGGACCCAAGTTGTGGAATTCTCTTCCTTTACATATCAGATATGCCACTTCTTTGGAAAATTTTAAATGTCTGCTGAAGACACATTTCTTTGCACTGGCCTTCGGAACCAGCTGAGCTGAGTATTTTCTTATGTGTTTTCTTTTGGTTTCTTATTTGTAATAAATGTGGATTATTTTATTATTATTTAACCTGTACAGCACTTTGGGGCAGTACCCGCTGTTTGTAAATGTGCTTTATAAATAAATTTGACTTGACTTGACTTGACTAAGGGCGCCCCCTTGTATTGTCAATTTAACTGAGATATTAATAAGAACGTTTCCTTTCAGACACGCTGAAGTGATGAAGAAGATCATTGAGACGGTGGCAGAAGGAGGAGGGGAGCTGGGAGTGCACATGTATCCTTTCATACTAATAATAACCTCTCTTAAATTTCTGCTTATTTGAAACATACAACAGTGCTGCTGGTTTATGCCGTATCATAAAGGTATTCTTTTGGTTTTGTGGCACTCTCTAAAGGGTCTTTCACTGCCGAATTGTGTCCCATGAATTATGTTTTTAAGGCAACTCTTATATACATCGGGTTGTTTTGGCCTTTAGCTTTATATCAAACTGATTTGAACATTTTAAAAAGGCTTTATCCAACATCTAGATTTTCGGTTTTAAAACAATATTTAAATTTACACATTTCTATTGGTAGTATTATTGCTATGGGTGTGATAAAATCAATACTGTTTTACTGCATTGTTACATCCCTATATGCTCCTCCATGTTTCGTCCTTAACCAACACTTTTCAACAATTATATAAATACATAGGATAAGATTAAAAATATATCAAGAGGCACTACATTGCATATTTTATAAAAACATAACCTACCCTACTCAAGCTCAAATATGTTATAGGAATAATAATATATACATGTTTTGCTGTGTGAGTAACCAATGTGATGTTCCATGTGTCCAACTGTTTTCATCCCTAACTGACACTTTTCAGGTACCTTCTGATTTTCCTCAAGTTTGTCCAGGCCGTCATTCCCACAATAGAATACGACTACACGCGACACTTCACCATGTAGCTTCACAAAACTAGCCGCCTCTCGACGATAACACAAAACACACACACACACACACACACACAGATAGACAGACAGACAGACACACACACACACACACAGAAACACCCACACACACACCTCTGTACCTGTGAATGACCAGTTCTTCTGCCTATGTGATAAGATCGAATCTATTACAACCGGGTTTGTGGAATGTTTGTGTTGCTAGGAGACACTTTTCTGTGGGTGAATGGACATGGGGGAATGTGACAAAATACTTTATCGTAAGGAAATAATTTTGACGTTTTTTTTTTTTGGAGCGAGTTTGTTTGTCTTAGTTATTTCAGTGTGTATGCTATGCTTGGCTAACCACATCTTGGGCATATCTCTGTAATATAATCTGATATCCATACACTCATTTGACTCCGGATAAGACTGCGAACAAGGCTGCGTCCCAATTTATCTTACACAAATTAGTAAAGTTGTGGCCCTCCCTTCACTAACTTTAGCACAGCAATGTCTTATACATTTTCAAATAATATTTTGAAGTTAAAATTTGGAGTTGGACAACTATTGGTAGGAAATGTACGGTTTCTCACTTGATGATACAGCCTTTGACACAAGCTTCTTGACTATTAACAAAACCGTTCTCATGCCGATCTGTGGTCATAACTATTGCTTCCATCTTAATGCACTTTGCAGGAGTCATGGCTTGAAGCTAACTGTTGTAAATCAGCTGTTTATGCCAGTTTGTCTTAATACTATTATCTGTGAATGTGTTGATGGCCCGGGCCCCTTTCACTCACCCATATATGTTGTTTACAAGAAAATTATCCATTTTACTTAAAAATGCAGTGTGTAATATCGGAATATTTAGTGGCATCTAGTGGGGAGATTCGAGATTTCAACGCTCCCTTGCTAACCCCTGCCTTTCGAATAATTACAGAAGCTACGGTGGCCTTTAAGGACAAGAAGCTACAGTAGCTACTAAAGATGGCATCATCAACCACTGCCTCATGTCTTTCCACAATATCAAGTGATGAGGTGAAGATGTATTTAGTTATTTATTCTATAGAACTTCTATGCTATTATATACACAAATTAAAACATACTCAGGATTATTAAATTCCATTTCTACCAAGCCTGCTCTGAAAACTTGCCAATAAATTCTACACACTGCACCTTTTAATCTTTGGACAATTTTCCGAGACCTTTCGATTTTTTTTTTTTTCAATTTGTTTTGCTTCAACAAGCGCGATACACACTTCTATGTTGTGTCTAATAGCTTTGTGAAGGCCAGCTGTGACGTCATTTGTGCAAAATCATCGCAAAACGAATATAGAGAATGCTTTTATTGTCACGAGCCTCTGTGTGTGCTTCAATAACACCTTCAGTTAAAGGTGGAGTCAGCGATTCTGGAGAACGCTTGTTGTCCAAATCACTTTTTTGTCAAAATCGGTCAATATCTCCTCATGGTCTGTCACCTATCTGTACCGTGTGTGCGCTGAAAAATACAGTGTTGATACAAAGCCTAAACTCTGTAAACTGGCATGTTGCTAGCTACGGTGGGCCCCTTTGAATACATACCAATTTACAGAGCCTAGGCTAATAATTTTTTTTTAAACAACGGGTAGCGGATCATGAGGAGATATTCACTGATTTCACTACAAGCATTCTTCAGAATCACTGACTCCACCTTTAATTTTCTGCTCTGTTTTGTTTGTAAAGCTATATGATATATAATGAACTGTGTTTGGCTCAATATTTGGCAACATGGTTCTGACAGTACACAGCTAAATAAAGCACCTGCTCACTCTAACTCTCCTTGTTGTCTGCTGGTTGGATAAAATATTATTCACAATGTACGTTCCAGTCTCCTGATGTAACTTGCTTTAACATTTTGAAGTTATGTAAATTTATCAATAAAGAGTTTCCCAAATATGAAGTCAGATTGCGATCGGTGTATTTATTTGGTTTCTGGGACTGGGAGGGGTAGTGGAAAATACAACAATGATTTACTTTTTTGAATGAGTATCAATTATTATTCTATTATATTTTTTACAGATGTTTTTACTTTCTCATAGAATTTATCTAGTTCCAATAGTTTAGCTTAAAAAAAGTAGTAAAATTAGTGCCTTAGGACTTGTTGGATTTCTTGAATAAGTTATTCATTAAAGTTAGTTGTGATTATTTTATTTTATTTCTCACGTATACTGTCTATAAGTTGTAAAATGATATAAAAACGTTTTGTAGAGACAGTGTGCGGGAGTTCTTTTTTGGTGTTAACCATTGAATTAAAACATAAAGAAAGAAAATAAACTAGAACTTGTAGTACTCCATTAGACCAGTATATAGCGGTAGAGGCTGGCATTTACAATTATAAACGGTCCAACACCACTGAATAAGACGCAATATGCTGTCAGTAAGCAGTAGGTACAGTGTATAGTAGTATATCGCATGCGGAGGTCATGAGCAATATGTCTGTTCTCTTCCCCACTCTCCTGCTCTGTGTTTTCGGGTTCTTTTCCAACATGAGACCGTCGGAACCTTTCCTCACCGCCTACCTCATGGGGCCTGACAAAAACCTCACGGAGACCCAGGTGCGTAAATATTAACCTCCGCCGATGTACAGATCACGCGCTCACTACACTACACCTTGCGTCATAGTCGAACCTCTTGGATAACCAATAACGCAGAGTAGCCTCATCATTTGAAACATTTTGGTTTAGGATATTATTTTGTTAGACAGCTCTCTTAGACAGTCGAGAACCAATCCGCTTTAATAACGGTCTAACATCCCTTTGTACTTTATACTGACTAGTTTGTCCAAAGCATGAAAAGTAAACATATGACAGTGTGTGTAGTGTACATTTCTCAGAATAACAGGGACACTGTTTCTTAAGGGAAAACTAAGGAACAACCTTACTTATGTATTAGGCTACACATATGTATAATAAGCCATAAATATATATTTTTTACCAGTAGCCTACTTATCCAATATTTGCAACACGCTTATTACACACAACCACTGTAGCCTATAACAGTGGTTTGGATGAATCAAACCAAAACTATTGGTATTGCATGCCCCTTCTAAATGGCATTTTGTCCCAAGTATAGCCTGATTAGGAAGCCCTTTTATTGACTGCAAACTAATCCTGATAGGCCCAACCTAAATATAAAAAAAATAATCCTAAACAGCTATTTGATACTGAAATAGGGTACCCTAAAGTAGTGAAGTTTGGTGCAGAATTCTTGCTTTTCTCCTCATCTTAGAAATACTGTGACTAAGGAAGTATATCTTTATGTATATATTTTATTTTTTATTTGGGTGAACTGAACCTTGAAAGCCAGCAGTGTGGATGTCTTAGTGTTTGCATATGATGTCCTTCCACCATAGACTAAACAGCAGTTATTACACCACTACTAGTGCTCCTTGTGACACACACACACACACACACACACACACACACACACACACACACACACACACACACACACACACACACACACACACACACACACACACACACACACACACACACACACACACACACACACACACACACTCACACACACTCACACACACATTCACATTCCTCCTGCTCGTTTTGTTTCCTCATCCTTGCCCTGTCTCTCTGTACTGTCTGTCTGCATTACTTCACCCATACAACTCACTGGTTCACATGCAGTAGGTTATACTGATACTATAGCTTGAAACTATAGCTTACAATTTGCTTTATGTTACGTGACAAAACACTTTTTAACAAATTTCATACCCAAACTATATTACGTTTTCATATTTCTATATTTTTTCAATCGAAAACACTGCTGATGTGTTGAGGCTTGTAATAAATGACTGGACCTCTTCTAATGGCTCGTTCCTAGTTGAAAAAATCTTGCTCAAATCCTTTTGGAATTTCCGGTTTAATCCTCCAATCGAGGTGTAAGCCGACCTAGAAAAGTCTCACCAAAAAGGTTAACAGGTGCATGATATAATCCTTAATCCATGAGACATTGTTAGTTAGTTAGTTATCAAACTTCCTCAATCGTAACTTTTTAAAAACTCGTCCAAATATCTCATTTTTATTACGAAGTATATTACAGAATGCCTCTTACTACTCATATGTTCATATCAAATGTGTAGTTTCATTTTTTGCACATTTATTTAATTTACTCAAAAAAATGTAATCTCACTATTGATATATCTTATTAATAGAAATATAAATTCATTCGGAAAAAGAAAAGTAAAACAAAAAAGGTAAAAAATAAGTTAGAAAAAATAAATAACAAACTAATTAAATAAACAATGAAAACCCACTTACACACTATCACAGCATTGATAGGATGGCGTCAATGAACCTTTATTGATACAGGTAAATCCCATTTAAACCAGAGACTCTTTTTCAAGGGAGACCTGTTCCCATTCCCACGTTACCAATCACACAAACATTCATACACCGATAGCAGGCTAAATATCGACATTCACACGAGGCAAGGTGGGTGAAGTGTTTTGCCCAAGGACACAACAACTATGACACAGGTGGCAGGGCGGGGATCGAACCGCCAACCCTTTGATCGTTGGCCGACCTGCTCTACCACCTGAGCCACAGTCGCCCCCAATGAAATATTAATGCTCAAATTTGTTTACCTTTTCTTCTGCAGGTGGTGAATGAAATCTACCCAATCTGGACGTACTCTTACCTGGTGTTGCTTTTCCCTGTCTTCCTAGCCACTGACTATCTCTGTTATAAGCCTGTGCTGGTTTTACAGGCCTGTAGTTTGGTAGTGACTTATATAATGCTACTGAAGGCACAGGGCATGCTATCTATGCAGCTTTTGGAGTTCTTCTTTGGGCTTGCGACGGCCTCCGAAGTGGCTTACTACTCCTACATCTACAGCGTGGTGGACCCAGCGCACTACCAGGCAAGCTAACATACTGTCTTCTTTTAATATCTCACTATTTAGACTTTCATTTGACTATTAAAGGTGCTCTGAGGAACTTTAAATTTGTGTTTTTTCTACGACCCCTTTGGACAAAAGCGGTAGTGTTTCTACTACGCCAGCTGTTGTTCCTGGGTGAGCGTATACCCATGACAAAGACATTAAGAAAAACTATAAAAAAAAGCATTCTTTGCACCGATGGTCTGGTTTGCTGTTACATGTCATTTATGATCGTCAGAGGAAAAATGAGACTGTTTCAGAAATATTTAAAAGATCCTCGTGGCACCTTTGATATATTAATTGTTTGCTCATTGTCTTTTTAAATGAATGTATGTTAAGCACTTTTTAACTTGTGTTTTTTAAAAGCGCTTTAAGTAGAAATGAAATGTTCAAAATGAAGTTAAGGTTACATTTCTTTGATGCAATAAAAAAGTAAAGAGATCAACTTCAAATGTTAAAAATTAGGTATATTTCTTCTTATTTTCTACAGAGAGTGACGGGCTACTGCCGAAGCATAACTCTGTTTGGTTCTGCGGCGGGGTCGTTGATTGGTCAGCTCCTGCTCTCTTTGGCTAAAGCACAACTGGTCCATCTCGTCATCATAACGCTGGCGTCGGTTGCCGTGGCGTGTATAGCCCCGTGGTTTCTGCCTATGCCCAAGAGGAGTTTGTTTTTCCACAAAAGTCAAGCCGGGACAGAGGGGGAGAAGGAGAGGAGAAGCAGCAAAGGACTGATTGAGAAAGCTGACGATTCTGAATGTAAAATGCCCCTGAATCCAAAAAATGGCTCCACGGTGAGTGATATGAAGTGTTTTGTTTAGGTTACAATGTTACAATGTTACAAGGACTCCACCTTTAATTGGTTATAAAATGTCTTCAAACATAATTTTTAACATTTGAAGTAGATCTTCTTGCTTTTTCACTGCACCAAATACATTTTACTTTTTTTTTGCATTCTACTTTATATTTATACGGTGCACCTTATCTCTACACTTTCTATCTGCACTGTGTCCTTGCACTACTGTTGTGTTTATTTGTGTCTCAGGTGTTGCTCTCTTCACTTGTGTGTTTCTATTCTACATTTTCTTCTTCTATATCACATTGTTGAGAGGAGCCTGGGACTTAAGAATTTCACTGCCACTGACTTGCTGCTGTAGCATTTAAAAGCATTTAAAAAGTCTTAAATCTTTCTTAGCCAAAACTGTATTAACCCTGGTTCACCCTCTCTCCCTTCAGACATCCCGGTCCAGTGGTGGGGGTTTGGTGGAGGTTTTGCGGATGCTTTTCGAGGACTTCTTGCAGTGCTACAGGTGTCGCCCGCTGCTGGCCTGGAGTCTGTGGTGGGCCTTAGCCACATGCGGATACTTCCAGGTGGTGAACTACGCCCAGGCTCTGTGGGAGAACGTTAGACCGTCGCACGATTATGAGATCTACAACGGCTACGTAGAGACGCTATCAACTCTGCTAGGTGAAATATTTTATTTACATCTTGGCACTTGGAGTCTCCCATGGAAGGGTTTCATATTTGGGGAAGAGGGGTTAGTGTCGCGAGTCTGGAGTTTGCACCATTCTCTTGTAATAGGTTAACATCTGACACATTTAAAAAATACTATATATATTTTTTAAAGATCAAAGTAAAAATACTACAGTATGTAAACTCCAGGAGTAATCACTAGCTTTTCCAAAGGGCCAGCATCTTTTGCACATGGATATATATGTATTTCTAACCATTCTTTCTTTTTAACAGGCGCCCTTGCTGCCTTGCTGGTGGGCTGGCTTCCTGTTCAGTGGTCTCTGTGGGGCGAGCTGACTCTGTGCATTCTCTCGCTGCTGATGGCTGTGTGTGTGTTCGTCATGGTAACACTGAGGGACATCTGGATGTGCTACGGCTCATACGTTCTCTTCAGGGCAACGTACATGCTGCTTATCACCGTGGCAACGTGAGTACAAAGAGGGTTTTGGACTCCACCCATAAACTAAAAAAGAACCTAATTATAACCATAGATAGTATAACCTGTCCAAATGACAGTCAGGACATATGGACTCATGTAGATCAACAATTAAAGCTCTGGAAGCTTTCAAACTTCGCATGCTAGCTGTGTGGAAGCTGCTCATCAATCTATGGGAACATTTAGCTTTGAATACTACTCAGTTTTTGCAAATTAATTTACGATGGACCCCACACTTATAACATAATTATGGGGACAGTGAAAGCTTACAAACATGGGCACCGATACATTTTGCCCTCTGTTAAAGTTAAACCTCCTACAAGGAACTGTTCCTGGATTTTCAATATGAACTAACAAAAACAAAGAGAACAATACAGCCAGGTCTACAGTCACAGTCTATCAATTACAAGGACCTTTTTAATGTTTGTCAAGCATATCTCATTTATCCTGTAACAGCAAACAAGACTCAAGGGGGCGCCCTTAGCTCAGTTGGTAGGGCGTCCCCCCCATGGGCCTCGGCCAGCAGCGGACCCGGGTTTGATTCCAGCCCGCGGTCGTTCTCTGCATGTCACTCCCCTCTATGCCCCATTTCAACTCTGTCTCTACACTGTCAATAAAGCATAAAAATGCAAAAAAAAAATCTTAAAAAAAAAAAAAAAACAGAAAACAAGACTCTTGCAGCACGCAGCTATAGAATATATTGTAATGTTGTTTTATAAATCAAAGAAAGACATTGTGCTATATTTCTTAATCTGTTCTCCTGCTGTGTGTTCTGTGTATCAGGCTTCAGATAGCCGCCTCCCTCAGCATGCAGCGAAATGCCCTGCTGGATAATCAATATAGATGAATAAACAAATAAAGTTTAAATGAATAGAATAAAAAAAAGATTGTTAACTAGTAAGATAGAAAATTGAAGTTCAGGTCAATAAATGAGATTAAATTAAATGCAAAACTAATTGGATGGCTCTTGAGTCTTATTTTAAACATCTGTATATTATTTCAGCTTTCTTATTGCTGTCCATTGCCAGACTGTTTTATATATCAAAGAGAGACACTGTGCAATGGCTTTTAATCTGTTTTCATAATTCCCATCAGGCATATATTGTATTGTTGGTGGAAGCATGAAAAAAGAAAGAAAAAAATTACTATATAAAAAAATACTTAAAAAAAAAACCTGTATGTGTATTATTTCAGCTTTCCTATTGCTGTCCATTGCCATACTGTTTTATAAATCAAATAAAGACATTGTGCTATATATCTTAATCTGTTCTCCTGCTGTGTGTGCTCTGTGTATCAGGTATCAGATAGCCGCCTCTCTCAGCATGCAGCGTTATGCTCTGGTGTTTGGCGTTAACACCTTCATGGCTTTGCTGCTTCAGACTCTGCTCACTGTGGTGGTGGTCGACTCGGCCGGGCTCGGACTAGACGTCTTCACTCAGGTCAGGAAAATACAGCAAATTCTGTTTTTATTTATTTATATATTCTGTAATTCGCCTCCCAAAGTCACCTATTAAAGCGCTTCTCGAACTTCTAACCACTCCACCACGATTTCTATGCCAAATAAAATAACCCTTTGACTGGCCCTTAACATTTTTGATAGAATATAAAGAGTTACAATACAGGAATGCATGTTTCCCCCTCTCTCTCTCTCTCTCTCTCTCTCTCTCTCTCTCTCTCTCTCTCTCTCTCTCTCTCTCTCTCTCTCTCTCTCTCTCTCTCTATTTCTCTCTCTCTCTCTCTCTCCCCATTTCAACTCTCAGCTTATTACTATCCATTAAAAAAGGTGGGAAAAACCCCAACATTTTTCTCACGTACCTATGACATAGACTGGGAAATGTGCTGCCTGTCCACCTCCCATGATGTGGATTCCATTGACTGTTCTTTTCTCTCTCTTCCTTTAGTTCTATATCTACGGCGGATACTTCTCTGTCATCTCTGTGGTCTTCCTCCTCGCCGGGTTTTTCAAAATGGCGTCTCGGCGGCGCTGTGAGCGAGACACACCGCCCGACAGCACAGCAGAAATAACAACTCCAATCACTGAACCCAGCTCAGGCTCATAGCACATAATGACAGGTTATTGATTAGCTACTAGCATGCTAAAGCAGTGAGCATAGTGACTCTACAAGGTGAGTTCTCTTCACCCAACTAAAGTTATAGTGTGTAACTTCTGTCGCCCCCCATGAGGAATTCTGAGGAATTACAACAACACTGTTGGTGCATCTACATGAGGTAAAGCCTTCAGTGATCGCGCATGGATTTGATATCTTCTGCTGTAGGTCCAGGTTTTTTCTTAACAGTAGAATCAACAACTGAAAAATGTCTTGGGCGCTACTTGACACCAGTTTGTAAACGCTGCCATACTGAAGAATACAGAGAGAGTTTTGTGGAGCTGATAGGCTTAATCAACTTTGCGTCAACTCGTTTGACAATGGCTTGAATGTAACCGACATTCATTTATATGAAAAAGTTACTCACTACAGCTTTATAAAGACACTGGCCGTGCACACTGTACACTACAATAATGCTGCCGTTTGTTGGCGGAAAACAGTGCATAATCTTTAAAAAAATATATATTTAAAGATGTACAAATATTCAGAATTCCATTTCTGTCCGTCTCCGAGCTGATAGAAGTTGTTGCCTTAGACGTAATGCAAAAAGCTGCTTAAACACTAGAGATGCTGCGTTTTGTTATGAGCAAGCACTGCTATTTCTGTGTTACACTAGAAACCAGCCAAAAAAATTATGTTTTATATTTTTATATTTATATCATGTCTTTGCATAGACTGCGTATTGTACTATCATTGATAGGTATTGGCACTTATGAGAAGTATCACTATGGATCCTTAATCAACACTATGCTGTACCCATATGTTTTGATACTGTAGGGCTGCTTTTATCTGTACTAGATGTCCGTTACACTTACATTATTTTAATTTTTTTATTTTGGTGCCTAAAATATCAACAAATACTTGCATCTGCTTCCTCGATTTTTTTTTTAAATAATCAGGGAGGTTAATAATACGTTTCTAGCAAACAAAATCCTATGGTGAGACCAAAAACAATAATTTGTTAGTCTGTCTACTTAAAACCATCAGCTCACAAATATACAGTAAAAGTTATATACCTCAAACATGTATTTCTCAGAACACTAACTGTAGTTTTGGGGACGTTTAAACTATACATACCCAGGTGGAAAATGTGTATTCCAAAATATGGTACGTAACTGTACGTTGTTTTGTAAAACAGTAATCAAAGTGTTTTAAATTGTTCTTCTTTCACAATACTGTAAAAAATCATCCAGGCTATAGTATTTTATGAAAGCCATGTATTATTGTGATTATTATGTCTGCTGTACAATCCCAAGATGAAGGCCAGACACTGTTTATAAGAGACACACTGACTGAAGCTCTTATCTGCTGGCAGAATACAAGTCACGGTCAGAGTTGAAAACATGTGACGTTGGGAGTCGGAATTGTTGCCAAAATGCAGAAATAATTAATTAATTTGGAGGTATACCGAATTATTCAAGTGATAGCATGGTGCCTGGACCCTCAAGTCATTTCAAGTTGATGTGAAAGTTTTGTTTTCACTTCTTAATTGAAGGTAAGGGTCTGTAGAACAATGTGTGTTCAAGTGTCAAGAAACCAGACCACATATTTAATTTTATTGCCCTTCTTGCAAAATGGCCGCAATCTAAATAATGCATTTTTGAAGGTCTTACTTCAGGCACAAAAAAGATTTGGTCTGGAACCAAAATTGTCCTATAGACCCTTAGAAGTGTAAACGAAACTTTCACATCAATTTGAAATGAAAACGACAAATTACCCATACACAACCCCCCGCCCCCACACACACACACACACACACACTATGAGTGTTTACGTGTCACATGGTTTGATTTTTATCCAAGTTGGATGAAACACATTATTTGCTACTATTAAGACTAGTGTTTTCACTCTTTAAAAGAGGTGATATGTAGATAGAATTTGACTGTGAAACTGTGCCTCTAATATTTTTCCCATGGAGATTTCTATGTATGTATGTCTGTTAGTATGTAAATGTAAGTGTGTTAATATAGTGTATTGTATGAGAGATAGACATTGTGTGACTGTGTTAATTTCAGAATTCCATAAAATCTTTTGCACTATTTTTTTGTTGACTTGGTCTTACTTGAACTCCTGCGTTCATTTTTTGAGATTGGATGGTACTACAAAACAGACTGAATTTCAGTGAGTGACATACAAAATGTGTGTATATGTGAAACAAATTTTAAAAGAGTCATGGATTTTCATCAGTTTTTCTTTTTGTTATTTTGAAATTTGGATTTTGGCATGAAGAGAGTAAACAGATGATTTAAAACCAGAGTGATGACAAAAGCGGTTATTGCCACTTGAATACCTGAATACTTATCTTCTAAATTGTTATACTTAAATGCAGTAAACAATACATACAGACAGTACAAGGTGTTCTGATGGTAATATCACTTTATTTTCACATAAAAAAAATAAAAATACTATTTATCATTGTGAATGTTCCCTTTTTAAAGACATAACTCTCTACATGTAGCAAACTTCCATTCCACTTTCAGTTTAACCAGAATTGAAAAGTTGAAAATAATCTATATTCTGTATAGTAAATAAGTTTTTTTTAAAGCAAGAGTTTAGACAGATAACGCCTGTGTGTAGGTGTAGGTGTGTGTGTGTGTGTGTGTGTGTGTGTGTCAGGTGAGGCTCCATACGACGGTAAGCACGGCCATGATGCCGTTGAGAACAGCTACACCGTAACCCATGTGGAAACTTTGGCCGTATACAACTCTAGAAGAAAAACAAACAGATTGTAGTTTTTAACACATTGGTTTAGCAGTCTGATAGTGAGGTCACAGGTTACATTGGACTACAATATGTAATAATCATCAGCTAGGGGGCTCACGATCAATACAATAACCAAAGACAGAGTCCATGGCTCATGAAACCAGCTTCGGCAATAATATACACAGCGGCGGGCAAGGCATAATAACGGTGCGTTACTTTATTAGAATGTCTCTTTAGTATGAAAATGTATGGAAACATTTGTGATGTTTTTAGTACACAACTCAACAATATACAGCGACATTGGTTATGTCATAGTGTGAAGTTTTAATCCAATATCAATATACTGTATATTCACCTTTAAAGGAATACTTCACCCATACAGAACCGGTGTTCTATCATTATAACATCGCTATTATAATATATAATGAATGAGGTTTTTCTTCCCTCGGTCTTTCCTCAGTCTTCCCTTGGCCCAGCTGACCTGTTAATCCTAACCCCTAACATTTACATTTTGTGGCATCACACATGGTAAAATGTAGGGTTTGACAGTGAGACCATAAAACACTCTTTCTGCCTTTTCTCAGGCTAGGATGAACCGATTTCAAAAAATTTGCACATTTATACTACATAGGATCTCAGAGTTCAATACACCTTGATATTCCCACTGGTGAAGTAGGTCTTTAAGGACTTCTCCTATTTACAATAAGGTCCCGTGTGTTACCTGAAGTGCGCTAGTGTTAGCAGTGATGCCGTGCCGGGCTTGTGTGAGTCGATGTAGGTCAGAGTCCATGAGAAGACCGTGCAGATGAATCCAGCTATTAAAGACAGCACCAAGATACTCCAGAAACCTACACACACACACACACACACACACACACACACACACACACACACACACACACACACACACACACACACACACACACACACACACACACACACACACACACACACACACACACACACACACACACACAGAACATGTGTTTTGATAACCCATTTAACATTTTCACACAAATGTGTTCTTCTTTTTATTCTTGTTTTTAGGCTAGACGGATATCTTAAAGTTTGGGGCAGATTTTTATCATATTTTTACAAAAAAATGTCACTGGAATGATAGCAGAAGTATTTTGTCTCTCTATTTACCTTGGGGGAATTATTTGCTACCTATTGGCCTGTAAAATATTGATACTCACCCAACATCCTGTGTTCAGTCCCATCTTCTGCTTTCACTCTCTCTGCCCGAAGCTCTGGAACAACATATTGATTTTATAGGTTGATTTGTTCATATGCAGAATCAGTTATCATAGCCTATACCAAACTTAAATCTGCTCCTTTGTAAAAATCCTTAAAATATATAATACATTTTAATGGAAAATTCTGCACTTATATTTTTTGTAGCTCCATTTTTCTCAGTGACAAGAGTGACAAACAACTTTGGATCATTTATAAACCGGTTATAGGAGGGTTTACTATTTTCTATTACAATGTACTTGCAACAGTGAAGATCATAGACTGTATACAATAGATGGGTGCGAGACAGACGCATCCCTAGCCTTAATGACAAGGTTGTGTGTGTGTGTGTGTGTGTGTGTGTGTGTGTGTGTGTGTGTGTGTGTGTGTGTGTGTGTGTGTGTGTGTGTGTGTACCATGGACCTATTAAAGTATAAGAGGTATGCTATGTACACTCTTGCTCACCTTTGAGTATCGGGTAGACGAGGGCGCAGAAACAACCAGCGGAGGCCACAGCCACTGCAGAGCACAGCGCTGACAGCAGGACCACGGACCATCGTTTGGGGCCGTTCCGTACCACCGTGACCCCCCCACCATCACCGCTTCCCTCCCCCGAAATGAGTCTCTCTGTCCCGGGGAAGGATTCAGTGTGTTCCGTCAAATCTGTCAGATCCTCCGACGAATATGTGCGAAGGAAACGTTCTCTAGTCGCACTCGTCTGCATTCTGGTGGTGGTGCACCTGGAAGTATGAACTTTCGGATTACGTAGCTAACTAGAAACTGCTTTTTATAGAGTTGTTTCTCAGTTAAACTGCAGAGTAGGCTATAAACTGTCCGTTTTATGGTTGTATTCATAGGACTGTGTACATAAAAAGTTGTAGGCTGTCAGGACCTGTTGTAGCCTAGATAGGTTTTCCTCTTCGAAGTTGTTTCCGTTGCACTTCCGCACACAAGATTGTCCCTCTTGCTGTTCCGTCAGTGGAGTTCTTATGTTTCACTCATTTGTAGTTAACCATCAGTTGTTAATGGGACACTTTTTTTTTTGTAACACCGATCTTACCAATAATAACATTCCACTACAGCCAGAAAGTCAGACGCAAATTGACACTATTGTAAATATGAATACAAAAAAATTATTCCATCTGTCAGGGAACTTTTAAATAGTTTAGAATAACAGGCAATTCGTTTTTAAATTCTGAAAACTAATTTCAGCTCGCTACGGCTATTGTCATACAGAATAATCAGAAGAAAAATGCATGAACAATCACCAAAAATGAAAAGATTGGTGTGTGTGTGTGTGTGTGTGTGTGTGTGTGTGTGTGACCACGAGAGGGCGCATGTACACATCATAAGTACTTTTATTTTGATACAGTTTCAGTTCGACATACACAGAAATGCGTGCTCTTATTTCGAAAATACTAAATCGGAAGAGGTGTTGACGCATATTTGTCGCTGTCAACACCACTGTTCAAGTCTACGGTGACTGCAGATAGACGCCAACGAAGCCTCATCGCAAAGAAACGTCACCATTACGGTAAATACAATAAGCATTTCAATATTAATTTGCTATAACTTTACTAATCATGTTGTATGTAAGTCAGTGAGCAAGGCAGGAGCAACAGCTAGCGCGCGAGGCTTTTTCGTTTGTGTTCGTGCGTTCAGTGTCTTGGGGCTAATTTGTTGTGTTGATAACATTGATTTGATAACGTGAAATATGCTAATATGGTTTAGCTATTGTCTATTTTAATCTTTGTCAATTAATTTCCTCAAAGCATAGCAACCGTTCATATGCAACGTCAGTGTTTCCGTGTGAGGACATATTGCCAAATGAGCCATAACATCTTTGCTAAGGGCAGTTTGCTAATGTGTTTTAGCTGTGTAAAATTTCTCAGCTTGGGTTGCTAAATAAACCCTTTATAGAGTGGTATTTTAAAAGCCAAAGTTATCCAACTATATATGTTTATCTTTAAGCTGAAATTGTGTGTAAAAGTACAATAAGGAAGATACCTGCCTATTCACTTGTTGCGTCTTTTATCAGCATATCATATCAATAGCTACATTGTTAGCTCCTGTTTGTAGATATTGAAATAGCCCAAATTCCACTTTAATATCTTTGTGTCTTTAGTGAGCTCTTGATATCTTGTCTGTTGCATATTTTTCATCGTATCTAATTTCAGGTCTAAATGTGTCCGCATACTTGAAATGCCTCACATACTTGTTACATGTATTTTTTTTTATTGTATAGTGACTGACAGTCTGACTATGTTAAAAATAGAATAGACTAGAATAGAATAGAATACATCTTTGTTATCCAACTGAACCAGACATAAAATAATGCTTTTAATTTAAAGGGTCTAAAAACTACAATATTTATCTTAAATATTCAACAAAAAAGTTAAGCAGACATACAACGTTATATTCGGGCTTTCATCTTATTGGTCACTTGTTGAGTTAATTATACTGATTGCACTTGGAATGAATTATTCTTATTATGCTTATGACAAATACAGCTTTAACGTGTGATAACCTATTATGTCCAATAGTATCAATGAGCATTTGTATGCCAATTTAACTGCATATGTTAGTGTAATGGAATGAATGAATTACTTATTTATTATCTATTTTATTGAGTCCGGACCTTGAGTGCACCTGATATGTTTGTTGTATTGTTTTGAACAATAACAATTTAAAAAAAATCTTATCTTATCTGAAAGATTTTGAAGTTAAAAAAAACACAGTAGGTTTAGAGTGGCATTGTGGTGGGTGTTGACGTTTTTATTGCTGCAGTCATCTTGTCAGTCAGCTCTCCTTTGTCAGCTGTGTGTGTGTGTGTGTGTGTGTGTGTGTGTGTGTGTGTGTGTGTGTGTGTGTGTGTGTGTGTGTGTGTGTGTGTGTGTGTACTGTGTGTGTGTACTGTGTGTGTGTACTGTGTGTGTGTACTGTGTGTGTGTGTGTGTACTGTGTGTGTGTACTGTGTGTGTGTACTGTGTGTGTGTTTGTTTGACGTGACATTTTCCACTGGTTCTTTCATAGCCAGTGAAATGCTTAGGCTACGTGAAAACTGTGACCAGCCATGTTTATCAGGAAAGGCACTATTCACTTATGCCTCGTTTCCACCGAGTAGAGCGGGTCGGATCGGAGCGGCTCAGAGCGGGACAGCTCACTTTTAAGAATCTCGGTGTTGTTTCCACCGCCGACCCTACCCTTACTGGTAGGGCGGGGTTTAGGCTGGACTGCGATAGCCGACGCCAGAATGTGGGTCAAACTATCGGGCTGTGGGAACAACTGTGGTCAAGCCAGCGGTCTCTTGTTTTTGCTTGGTCAAACCAGCCGCTTCTTTATTTATTCCCCCCGTGTTGTGAGCACAGAGACGGCTCGGTGCAACTGATAGAGACAGTGAGCGAACAGCACTGGCTGCGGCAGCTACGTGACATCGTAGCAGTGGGACACAGTGTAGCCAACTGATTCATTTAATGACGAGGAAAAACACCACACAATAAACAGTGCCGCGCTCACATTTTCGCCAAAACTCTCTTCACTCTAGCCGAGGTGACTACAAACGGCGGAGATGATTCAAACCAGCCGCTTCTTTATGTATTCCCCCCGTGTTGTTGTGAGCGTGTATTTTACTACTATCTATGGCGTAAACACACAGAGACCGCTCGGCGCAACTCATAGAGACAGTGAGCGAACAGTGCTGGCTGCAGCAGCTACGTGACTATGGGACACAGTGTAACCAACTGATTAATTTATTGACGAGGAAAAACACCACACAATAAACAGAGCTGTGCTCACATTTTCGCCAAAACACAAGACTCTCTTCACTCTTGCCGAGATCTACACATGGCGGAAATGATTCTTTCGACCAATCAAATGACGGCAGTGTGTAGCTCCGCCTTCTCATGCATTTTCGGCCCGCTTTCAGGCCGCTAGTACCCCTACGGAGGAGTACTGAGATCGGGAGCGGCTCAGAGCGGTTAGGTGCGCTTAAACCGTACCCTACCCAACTTTTGGCAAATGAAAAGCCAAACTACCCGGACCGAACCGCTCCGACCCGACCCGCTCTACTCGGTGGAAACGAGGCATTAAAGGTTAGAAGCAGGTTTGCAACAGGGAAGCTTCAAGATGTTATGGTGAAAATACTAATAGAACAATGCTTTTTTTTTTAAAGATTATTTTTTGGGGCATTTTTGCTTCTTTATTAGGCAGTTTGTAGAGACAGAGATGAAATGGGTTAGAGAGAGGAGAATGACATGCAGAGAACGACCCAGGCTGGATTTTAACCCGGGTCTGCTGTGAAGAGGACAGAGACTCTACGAGCGCCCCCATGAACACTGCTTTTTAAACAACCAAATATTAAATAAAGGATTAAGAAATAAATCCCCTATCCATTCACCATCCAGTGAGTATGGATGGCCTTAATAGTAAACTCACTGTAACAAAAGAAACATTAAAAACGCCACCACTAACTAGATCTGCAGAAATAGTGAGAAAACGGTGAGAGAAATAATACTCCCATATTGCACTTTAAAGGGCTACTTCTAACCCTACATTTCTCTTTCTGTGACATCACAGAAAGAGAAATGTAGGGTTAGACAGTGAGACCATAAAACACTCTTTCTGCCTTTTCTCAGGCTAGGATGATCCGATTTCAATTTTTTTTGCACATTTATACTTCATAGGATCTCCGAGTTCAATACACCTTCATATTCCAACGGGTGAAGTAGGCCTTTAAGCATATAGTCACAGGCTGATTGACGAACACAAAACACAGACTTTGAATTCTTCTCCTAGACCTTCAAGATACAGCAGGGAGAACATCAGGTTTACAGCGAGAATATCAACTGAAGGCTGCCAGGGGGGGTCACTCTGTCCCCGAAATCCTCAATTAGATCAGATTTTCGATTTTAGGTCACAATTAGATTTGATTCTTGATTTCAAAAGATGGTCTACATGGTGTCATGATGAGTTATAAAATCTCCATTATTCTTTGTATAATTTGCAACGTACCACACTAAAGCCTTATTGTCAAATTTCAATAATTTATCTACAATATCAATGTAACAATAACTTATTTCACCAGTTCAGGAAATAACATTTAAACAAATGAAAGAATAGATGTCATAGAGGGAACCTGTAGTTTAGTTTAGTTTAGTTTAGTTTATTTGTTTATAGTTTCGTGGACAGTCCCCTTTGAGAAGGAGCAGCTTTAGCCTATTTGGCTAATTTCCAGCTGTAGTCCCCGGCCAGTTGTCAGTAGGCAACCTACAATACATAACAGTAAAAAAATTAAAAAAATACATTACATTTATAATTACAGCAGGCCTGAGCAAGAAGGGGAAAAAGACAAACAAACATATTGCACACAGTTGGAGCAAGAACAAACAGGCAAGCACAGATGATGGCAAAGATATCAAGGCAGTTCATGCAACAACAACACAAACACACAGGAGACAAGGGAAAATAGGCCACAAAGATCACATTGAAAGTACATAGGGCAGAACATGCAGGCAGGTAGCAGAGATGGAGCGGCAGCAACAATGACACATCAAACACACACATCACGTCTGACGACCCTAGTGACCCTGCAGTGTGTAATGTCCTTTGCCTGTGTGGACACGTTCATGTATCCGTGCATGCTACACGTGCACAGCCAAGCTTGCAAACTGACTGAGGGAACGCAAAATACCTTGGTAACAAAGTAATAATAATAATAATACATTTTATTTAAAGGCGCCTTTCACGACTTTCAAGGACACCGTACAATCAGATGAATATACAGTACAATCAATTTAATTAAGTAAGGGGGAGGGGGGTTCACGTTCGGTGGATTTTCAGCACTGGATTGACAATGTTTCAGCAGTTGCCATGGTGTCATTTTGACTGCAGCTGTAACTAGGAAGTATTAGCTACAACATGCTGCTGTATGTCGGTTTCTCCAATTCTTCCCTTCGTCGATTCTATCTCCCATTTCGTTTGTCGAAATTGTGACGTCAATTCGATACATTTTCGGCTTTACGATCAAGATTGTGACACCCCTAAATGTTACCATGTGGCGAAGTCAACATGTCACATATCTGACTGTGTCTTTGAGATCTCAGAGGGACACATAAGTCAGGAAGGAAGGTTTCAATAATCAAACCAAACATCTATCGGCGTTTTGCCTTTTTAAGTCATGCAGCCTGGACCCGTTTGAAGGAGAGTGGTGTTGAGTGATAACAGCACTGCATTTCATGTGCTGAACGGGAACTGAATGATTCTGAGGATTTTTAGCTGCAGTACAGTAACTCCCCCTACCACACACACACACACACACACACACACACACACACACAGACACACACACACACACACACACACACACACACACACACAGACACACACACACACACACACACCCGAGGACACTTGACTAAGCCGCTTTCCTCTGCAGTTCTGCGATAGAGAGGAGAATGTAAGGGGGGTAGGGTGCTGCAGTTACTACAGCTGGATCCTTCTGTAAAATGCTGTGTGTGTTTGTGGGTGGGTGGGTGTGCGTGCGTGCGTGTGTGTGTGTGTGTGTGTGTGTGTGTGTGTGTGTAGGGCTGTATTGGAGAAAGATCCTCAAACATTTGACTCACAGGATTTGTGGATGGACACAATACCAGATGCTGCACTGCTGCATCCAGTATTGTCTAGCCAAAAAATCTCATAATTGACCAGTGCTTGAAAAATTCAGTTTTTCCCTGACTTGCCTCTGTTAAAAGATGGCCCCTTGTCTTGTCTCTGATAGCTTGTCTTGTCCCACACACAATGGTGTTTTTGTCATGTCTCTCAATGTTTTGTCATGTACCGCATCACTTAATAATAAAAAAGATGGCCCCTTTGTCAGATGCAAATGTTCTCAGATAATTCATCTTTCTCTATCGTCCACTGACTCCTGGTCTACAGCCTAAGACCTCGTCACAGTGGTTGTTGCCGTGAGCGATTTTTGCGGTGGTGTTTACAGTCATATGACTCACTGTCCGATCTCGGGTCACATGACGACACACTTCAGCTAATGTTGCACCGTGAGAATGTGGATGAAATGAAAAGCTAGTATGTTGCATTTTTGAGTAAAGATCCTAACTGTTAAGTTCTCTTTCAGACCTATCGTTTGCTCTGGTGTGAAACAGGAAATAAATATAATATTAATACATATTTTAATAAATATATAAATAAATAAAATATATATAGGCTATAGATATAAATAATATATATCATTTATATATAAATGGAAAAAAAAATCTGAATTGGCAAACAATTGACAGCTTTAACGAGCCTAAAATATTGACTGTTTGATTTTTGCGGTGCATTTAAATTTTAGGTTTGTTTACGGTTAATTGACATTATGCAGTTTTTTTAATTTCTCAGGTGGAGGCTTCAAATACTGGGCTTTTCTAGTTTCTACTAGTTTACTAGTGTTGGGCCATAAACACAAACCAGTTGCTCCCGAAAAAATGACAGTGCTGCTTCATTGTGTAAATAGCATCTTAAATATAAGTAAATTACATGGCGTGATTGTGTTTGTTTCCTTCGTTTGGAACATAGGTTGTATTGAGTTACATTGTGATGTGTTCAAGCGCTGTTCATAAAAAAAAAATTAATCGGCGAAGGTAACGTCATCGTGATTAGTTCAATGTAATCCTGTAAAATGTAGTGTTAGGCCAGAAACTAAAACAAATAGTCTACTGTTGAAGTAGAATTTAGGTTTTATCCCGAAGGTAATACCAAGTAGAATTTGGGGAAGTTTTCAAGGTATCAAAAATGCGATACAGTCACTGCCCAACTCTATGCTACAAATTGCTTCAGTGTTATTGCTGGCAATTAAAAATAATTGGTTGCAATCCCACATAATAGCCTGAACTAGTCATCAAGTCTTATCCAGCATATAAATAGCGTCTTATAAAATGGAATGGGCTTTTTTCCTGTTTACTTCAGATAGCCTCAAATTCTACTGGTGTGACTTTTTACTCTTTTACTAGCTCAACACATTTTTTCGTTTTTCAGCAACTAAGCAAATAAAAAAGAGGAAACCGTTATTGTCCACATCATATAAAGCATTGTCCATTGTTCTGTTGATAGCTTTTCATTGGGTGCAAAAATATGCCGACGTGTGTGTGTGTGTGCGTGTGTGTGTGTGTGTGTGTGTGTGTGCGTGTGCGCGTGTGCCAGCTGCAATAGGCTGACTGCGTATGTTGGTTAGTTGCTATATTTATTTAAAGCAACATGCTGTCAGCAAGCATAACATCAAACAGTGGAGAGAGGACAGAAGCCCTGCGTGCGTCTGTGTGTGTGTGTGTGTGTGTGTGTGTGTGTGTGTGTGTGTGTGTGTGTGTGTGTGTGTGTGTGTGTGTGTGTGTGTGTGTGTGTGTGTGTGTGTGTGTGTGTGTGTGTGTGTGTGTGTGTGTGTGTGTGTGTGTGTGTGTGTGTGTGTGTGTGTGTGTGTGTGTGTGTGTGTGTGTGTGTGTGTGTGTGTGTGTGTGTGTGTGTGTGTGTGTGTGTGTGTGTGTGTGTGTGTGTGGGCGCTTTTGACCATCGTAGTGAGGTCATTTTGCCTGGTCCTCACTTCTTAAAAGGGCTGTTTGAGGTTTAACAGTAGGTTTCAGGTATGAATTAGGTTTATGTTAGGGTTAGTGTAAGGGTTGGGGTTAGGCATTTAGTTAGGATGGTTAGGATGTGGGTAAGGGGCTACAGAATGCTTTATGTCCTCATGAGTGTCCTCATAAGTATAGATGTACGAGAGAGAGTGTGTGTGTGTAACTGTGTGTGCACGCGCATGTGTGTGTAACTGTGTGTGGCATGGGGTAAATTAAGTGGGGGTTGGGTTGGGATTAAACATAGGAAATGTGAGTATGATCGGGCAGAGAGTTAATGTGTGAACACTGGAATAGATCTTTGCGCTCTGTCGAAGCCGCTGCAGGGAGTGTGTGAGCGGGAAATGTTTCAGTAGAATAATTTCAGCAGCAGATAAGGGCTGTGCATTCACCCCTTACTAAGAAGAGCTGCTCATATAGTCAGGCTTATTTTTCATTTCATTTTCCTTTTATTTAGCCTCAAAAGATCAATTGAGGGGTGACCTTCTTTCACAATGATGTCGAGATTACAAATACACAATATACAATACAAATACACAACAAGCTGACAAAGAGACAAAAACAATTAAAACATTCAGATCAATTGAATAAAACAGAACAATATCCTAATTAAAACAGTTACAAGTGGAGTGGGACTGATTCAAAATAATATGTTTAAATCGGTTAACAGTTATGAGTGTATTTATTTTAATTTGATGTTGTAGGTGGTTCAAGGAGTCAGGGGCACTGTGGCTAAAAGCAGTTTTATTATATGGGTTAATTACTAACTGGATAGAAAGATGGCGTCATGCTTTACAGGAAATGCCAAACCAAAGTGTTGCTCATGTGGCTTTTCAAGACTTCCCCTTTGAAAATATGAAAAAATAAATTATCTCGCACTGATGTTTTCTGTCACTGTTGTCATGGCATTTTGATATTATCTGCAATATTTTTCTGTGTCTAGATTTATATCATTACATTTTCATTTTAGTTCAATTTTGTTTCTCATTTTTTAACTTGTTTAAATTGTAGAATTATATTTGATCAACTGCGTATCAGCCATATTTTTTTGTCATTAGCAAAGTAATGCATCTCTCTCTCTCTCTCTCTCTCTCTCTCTCTCTCTCTCTCTCTCTGTCTCTCTCTCTCTCTCTCTCTCTCTCTCTCTCTCTCTCTCTCTCTCTCTCTCTCTCGTTTACTTTTGGCCGTGGGAAGTGTTCACCTGGAGCCTATTGCGAGGTGTTTGCTCTATTCAAAGAGATTGTTTAGCTCTTCAACCTGCAGTGTAGGGCCCGACCGATATGGATTTTTTTGGGGGCGAATGCAGATTCCAATATTAGGGAGTTTAACACAAATGTTCCCATTAACCAATATATTTCAATTATCCTATCTGAAGAATATCAATTTAAGGCAAAACATCTTACTGTTTACAAATACTTTTACTGTCAAAAAGTAGTACAGGAACATTTATTTATTGTGATATTCATTGGCTCAATTATTGTTTTACAAATATTTATAAAGTTACATGGGAAAATCAGTGATTTGCCATTTTTCTTTGATTGTTTTGTCAATTAATATTACAACCATTCAAAATTCACCACGTTATTATGACGCTTGAGACGCAAGATAGTCTGCACATGTACGATGATTAAATCTGTGACATCTTTAAACTGTTGCCCTGGGCTAACTAAACCGCACCCCACTTACTCATCACATATTTACACTCTACGCTCAGTGTTAGGGCTCGGGTAATGAAGGGACATGTCACCCAAGGGTGGGGCTCACTGATGTGCTTTTAACAGTGTTTGGACAGTGGAAGAGGATGCATCATACACACACTACTAGTTGGGGTGTACATTAATTTGTGTTTTGCAATATTTTCAGATATGTTAAATTAAATATGCAATTTGGCATTATCTTAAGCTGATCTCGGTTGACGTTGGTGATTCAGTACATAGGGACAAAGACAATCATTTACTAACCACACTGCTACAACTTGCTGTTTTGTCCAGCTAATAGTCTAGATATGAATTATATAAAAGCAGCAAATTCTGAAACCTTAAACCACTTTTTCAATTTCTATCATTGATTATGAAAATTATTCTTGTTTAATGATGTCAGTGGTAAGCAGTCGAAGCAGCAGTTTTTTTAAATCCAACTGACCTCAAATTTTTTCCTCCATCTCTTTCAGGACTTTTGCTGCTACTCCGTGGAAATCGCAGCTCTGTGTGTGTGTACCTGAGACATCCCTATACAGCGTGTGTGTGTGTGTGAGTGAGTGTGTGTGTTAGCGGGGCCATCCTGCAGTGTTCAGCATGTCTTCAGAGCTGCTGGTTGATTTGGGTGAGGACCCGGCGACCGCTCAGTTGGGACAGTTAAAGCTCGCGACCCTAGAAGACCAACAGTGGCCCGCTGATGATGCTACGCTCAGCAAGTCAGGTAAGGGAGATTTTTTATTTTTTTTGGGTGGGGGGCACTTTTGCTTTTGACAGTTTTGGAGAGACAGAGGTGAAATGGGGCTCAGTCCTCTTCACAGCAGACCCGGGTTAGAATCCAGCCCGGGTTGTTCTCTGCATGTCATTCCCCTCTCTGCCCCATTTCATCTCTGTTTCTCCACCAAAACAACTGTCAAATAAAGCAAAAATAAAGGCCAAAAATAATTTAAAAAAAAATGGAATAATAATCTTCTTCTTTTGTTTTTCTTATGTTTCAGCGACAGAAATGTCCCAACAGTTCGATGCGGACTCTCCCCACCTGCCCTGGGACCATCCCTACTATGACATCGCCCGACACCAGATCATTGAAGTGGCAGGTCAGTCAGTCTGTCTCGTCTCCAGGGTGCAATTTGTCGTAAGAATCAGCGGGGGGATGTGAGGAGGGGGGGATGAGGGGGCTGATTTTGACACTCACTCTAACCACTACACCTTGAGTGCCCCTGGATATAACTTTCTGGATAGTAGCAAATGTTTTACACAGTTAAATGTATGTATGTTGATAAAGGTAATGTTGTTGATTCCCTGCCTGTGTGTGTGTGTGTGTGTGTGTGTGTGTGTGTGTGTGTGTGTGTGTGTGTGTGTGTGTGTGTGTGTGTGTGTGTGTGTGTGTGTGTGTGTGTGTGTGTGTGTGTGTGTGTGTGTGTGTGTGTGTGTGTGTGTGTGTGTGTGTGTGTGTGTGTGTGTGTGTGTGTGTCTGTAGGTGATGATAACTTTGGCAGGAAGGTGATCGTGTTTAACTCCTGCAGGATGCCTCCACACCATGAACTGGACCATCACAAACTGCTCATGTAAGAACCAATCGATTCTGGAGAACGCTTGTTGTCAAAATCACTTGTGGTCAAAATCAGTGAATATCTCCTCACAATCGGCTACTTGTCCGTACTGTGTGCTCTTAAAAACAATCTGGTGGTATTGCAGTACACAGCCTAGGCTCTGTAAACTGGTGTGTTAACAAAGAGGGCCCACTGTAGCTAGTAACATGCTTGTTTACAGAGCCTATAGGCTTTGTATTGACACTGGATTTTTTTTTTCAGTGCAACATTTACTTTTGAGACTAAAACAAAATATCTCATAATGTCAAAAGTAGGTTTTCACAACGTTTGCTTAAAGGTGATCAGAGGATCTTTCAGTTTGTGTTAATTCTTGCAGCCACTTTGGACAAAAGCAGTAGTGTTTTTTTACTACACCAGCTGTTGTTCCTGGGTGAGCGTACCCATGACAAAGGCATTAAGAAAAACTATATAAAAATAGCATTCTTTGCACTTATGGTCTCGTTTGCTGTTACATGTAATTTATGATCATCAGAGGAAAATTTTTAAATATTTAGATATATTTAAAAGTTCCTCATAGCACCTCATAGACATTCTTGTTCACTAAAGTATATACATCCCTTTGTAATTGGCCTTTTTTATTGTCTTATTGTATTTTGCAGGTATCTTAAAGGAACTCTGGACCAGTATGTTGAAAGTGACTACACTCTGATATATTTCCATCACGGACTGACCAGTGAAAACAAACCGTCGCTCGGTTGGCTACGAGACGCCTACCGGGAGTTTGACAGAAAGTAAGCTCATGTTCATACACAGGCTTTATTCACCCTTAAGTGTGTAATATGGGAGTATTCAAGCGACATCTAGTGGGGAGATTGTAGATTGGCGACGCTCTGTCTCTGCAGAGGTCCTGTCTTTAACATATTTCCATAATCCTAACCCTGACATGTTGGAACATAGGATAGATTTGCCTTTTATTTATTTATTTTTTCTATTATTTTTTGTTATGGTGCAGGTGTGTGTTTGTTTGTGTGTGTCGTAAAAAAAAAGAACCACTGCAATAAATATATTATGAAAAAAAACAAAACACTGACATGTTTGTGTGTTTGTTTTCAGGTACAAGAAGAACATCAAAGCTCTGTACATTGTTCATCCCACAATGTTTATCAAGACTCTGCTGATCCTCTTCAAACCAATCATCAGGTTATTACTCTTAAGTTAACTTATTGTCCATGTGTTTTGATGAATATAAATGATAAAATCACTAACGCATGGCTCTAGCAGCATCTAGTGGCAGCCGTGTGAAACTACAACAACACTGGCAAATTTGTTTATACTGTTTATACAGCTTATACTATTTATTTATTATAACCATTATAGGAATTATCAATAGTAAATATGCTAATTATTTTTCTCAATTATTGGTTTGGTTTAAAATAAATCAAAAATAATGTATTAGTAGTTTATTAGTATTGTTTAGATAGATTACATTTTGTTAAAATATTCAACTTACAAGGGAGAGATTTAAAAGATTACATTTGTGAAAACAGTCACAACTGTATAATTGGATGGTGTTGTGTGTAATTTTCTTTTTAAAAGACAACCGAGTGAAGACAAAAAGTAACAGAATCTAAATATAACTCTATAACTAACTTTCTCTGTCTGTCTGTCTGTCTGTCTGTCTGTCTGTCTGTCTGTCTGTCTGTCTGTCTGTCTGTCTGTCTGTCTGTCTGTCTGTCTGTCTGTCTGTCTGTCTCTCTCTCTCTCTCTCTGTATGTTTTGCAGTTTTAAGTTTGGCCGTAAGATAAACTACGTGAGTTATCTGAGCGAGCTTGAGGACGTGGTAAAATGTGACCAGCTCGTCATTCCCGCCCGCGTCAAAGAGTAAGAAACTGAAATCCACTTTGAAATGATGCACACGTCACTGACTGGATATTTACATTCGATTCTATATTTAATCGGCTGTTGTCATTTAATCTTCTGCATTATGTTTTATCACATTACCACAGAGAAATATGAACACTATAGTACATAGTTTCACTATATACATGAAATGAGTTGGGATTTTGTTTTGACAAAGACCTTTGTAATGTATATACTTGGTTTCTCTTAGCTTCGTTCATTGATCTGTTAAATTCTAACGAAGCTGACAAAATAATTAAGCCAACACGACCTCAGTCCTGTTTTCTTAACCTTTTGTTTTCAACGCTAGAAAAGCATTAACAAAATGTGTATTCATTGTTTATTAAAGTCTTGACTTAGTGTGTTCTTTGGAAAATAACCAAAACAAAACTGAATTCAAGTACCCGATCTAACAGTAAAATTCGATCTAACATTGTGTGTGTTTTTCAGGTACGATAACAAACTGATAGCGGCTCTCAAACCGTCCGCCCAGCCGCCCATGTCCCCCCCTCGCAGCCCCCCCCTCCCCGATCAGGTGTTTGGGGTTCCACTGCAAACGTGAGTCACTAAATGTGTAAAATGTGACAATGAAATGTGCATACGCTTTTTTTCACAGCAAACATTGGTGTTTATAGAATAATTCTATGCGGAAAAGTGTTAAAATTCTCTCCTGCAAAGCTTTCCCGACTCTGGGAATCAGCAATGCTTAATAGAAACACCATGGATTAAATCTTAGTTATCAGAAAAAAACACAAATTGACAATAAAATGCTTTGCAATAAATATATTTTGTTAAATGTTTAAGCTTACGTGTTTCTCGTGTCCCACAAACAGTGCTCTGGAATATAATCACATTTTTCTTCTCACTGCCTACATATTTATATATATATATTTAGGCCTTACACATTATTTATGTAGTGTGTGTGTGTGTGTGTGTGTGTGTGTGTGTGTGTGTGTCTCTCTCTCTCTCAGGCTCAGAGAGAGGAGTCCAGATGATGATTGTGTTCCCGTGGTGATGAGAAACACAATTAACTTCCTGTCAGAACAAGGTAAACCAGTTTCACAAACTTAATTTAATGCAAATTGGGCTAAATTAATCATTCTCTCTGTCTTTTTTTTATTGATTTGTTTGTATCACATACAGAGAAATTCTTATTGTACCATTAAAAACAATCAGTAAAATCAACAATATCAATGTCTAATCTTAAAGAGGACCTATGATACTTTTAGACTTTTAGACAGAGAAGCTCAAAGCAGTGTGTAGAGAGAGACTGCTGTGCTCGCTAGGGTGAGAGGAAGAGTGTCCCGAAAATCTACATGGTTTTTTGTGATGTGATTCGTGTCAGGTTGCTCTATAGCAGTTTTTAACAAGAAATTAAGACCAGAAAAGTAGTATAATAGGAGATCTTTAATGTATTTTATGCCCCTTTAAAGCACTTTGAATGGCCTTGTGTCTGAATTGTGCTATAGAAATGACCTTGCCGTGGCTTTTGTATTTCAGGCTTGGAGATCGAGGGAATCTTCAGACGATCTGCCAACGTGACTCTGGTGAAGGACGTCCAGCTCAGATACAACTCTGGTACTTTTTAGGATCAAACTATTGACATAATACGTTTCAACAACCAGGATTTTTCATGTGAACTGACATCAGAGATCTATAAAATGCCCTTGCAACACACAGCCAGCCAGTTGTGCTAGTTGAAAGTTAGTTAATTTTGAATATTATTGCAAGCGGTTTGAACATTTATTCCATATCCTTGATATCAGACATCAGGTTATAGAACATGACGTTGGTTGAAAAATATTTAAAATCTTATTAATGGCAAATTTGGCAGTGACAGGACATATTTTACGAAACTGACTGATTGAAATCTTTATTATATAATAATGTGAATTGTTTTCTTATCACTAAACATTCAATTTTCATTCATTTTATCTATAGGAACCAGTTTGAAAAGAAACCTTACAAGGTCACAATCGATTTGTGGTTCTGTTGGACTAAAAGGATAGATAGACAGACAGACAGACAGACAGACAGACAGACAGACAGACAGACAGACAGACAGACAGACAGACAGACAGACAGACAGACAGACAGACAGACAGACAGACAGACAGACAGACAGACAGACAGACAGACAGACAGACAGACAGACCGACCGACTGACCGACTGTTTCTTTTCTAATGGCTTGTGTGTTTTGTAGGTGAGAATGTGAGTTTTGGAGAGATGGAGGACGTCCATTTGGCGGCGGTGATTCTGAAGACTTTCCTGCGGGAGCTGCCGGAGCCTCTGCTCACATACCAGCTCTACAACGACATCGTCAACTTCACATGTGCGTTACATTTAAAAAAAAAAAATTCTAAAGATTATTTTTGCCCTTTTTCTTTTATTAGACAGTTTGGAGAGACAGAGATGAAATGCAGCAGACCCGGGTTAGAATCCAGCCCGGGTCCTTCTCTGCATTTCATTCCCCTCTCTGCCCCATTTTATCTCTGTCTCTACAAAACTGTGTAAAAAGAAAAAATACCCAAAAATTATCGTATTTAAAAAAATATATATTTTTATATTTTTGTGTGTTTGGTGTATTGCAGCTGTTCCCGTTGAGAACCAGGTTACAACAATGAAAACCATGTTGGAGACGCTGCCGGAGGAAAACTATGCGGCGCTGAGATATCTCATCACATTCCTGGCACAGGTAAAAAACACACACACACACACACACACACACACACACACACACACACACACACACACACACACACTATATACCTTTTACACAACCTTTTTTTTATCGGAAAGACTTGTTTTTATTAGCAGATGCTCAGAAATACAACACAATCGCAGTTCAAACAATTTGTCCGGTTCCATTCATGCATTTGAAAACGTTATTAACGAAAGTACCTTTTCAAAAATTGGTTAAATCTCAATATAGACAAAGACAACAGGTTAATACTCAGCTAAATTAATATTTTTTAATAATGTTCTGTGTGTGTTTGTGCGTGCGCGTGCTTTCTCTCTCTGTGTGTGTGTGTGTGTGTGTGTGTGTGTGTGTGTGTGTGTGTGTGTGTGTGTGTGTGTGTGTGTGTGTGTGTGTGTGTGTGTGTGTGTGTGTGTGTGTGTGTGTGTGTGTGTGTGTGTGTGTGTGTGTGTGTGTGTGTGTGTGTGTGTGTGTGTGTGTGTGTGTGTGTGCTTTCTTTGTGTGTGTATTTGTGTCTGTTTGCCTGTCCAGGTTTCGGCCAACAGTGAGGTGAATAAGATGACCAACAGTAACCTTGCCGTGGTGTTCGGTCCCAACCTGCTTTGGGGGCGGGACAACGCCATGTCACTCAGCGCCATCGGACCAATCAACAACTTCACCAAAATACTGCTGGACCAACAGCATCTGGTCTTCAACTAAATAGACACACAGACATACACAGACAGATAGATAGGCAGGCAGACAGGCAGGCAGGCACATAGACGGATAGAGAGACAGACAGACAGACAGACAGATACATAGACACACACACACTTGCACTCGCACACTCGCAAGCACGCACACAAGACTCACACACACACACACACACACACACACACACACACACACACACACACACACACACACACACACACACACACACACACACACACACAGACACACACACATTAATTCAATCATCAAACCATCAAGATCTTAGCGTAACCGCCTTTTGCTCTCGGCCAAGCCAAATCTGCTTTTCCATATAACAATATACACTTTTATTTTTCATTTTGATGAGCCGCTTGATATGCCTCATTTGCTAGAAATGTCGCAGTAGTGATAATTTATTTCGGTCCATTTAAACAATTTCACATAAGGAATACACATATAAATCATGGTATAAATAAATAAATAAATATATAACAAAGGCATTTGATTTTAAAGAAAAAAAAAAAAAATGCCCAAAAAAGGTGTTGGCTGAAACTTAAGCTTATTATACCTGTCCTAGCATTATAACAAAACGTATTATTTAAGACACTACTTAGCAGTTATAATAAGCAAACAAAACCAACACAATATGATGTGAAAGATCCACTCCCAAGATGATGTAAGAGCTTTTTATTTTCTATTAAAAAAAATATATATCATTTTCAGTCCAGTCTTGTATAGTGCTCTGTAAAATGCATTGACGTAATCGGGCATTGTTCAGGACATAAAAGCACTTCTGTGAAATATGTATTGATTATTTTGGTGCACTACAGGCAAACTCTGCCACACATAGGGACATTTATAACACAAATTTACCGTTACATCCAAAACAGCCCTTAAAGTCCTAACTGCATGTCTTGATACCTGTATTTAAGTGTGTCTCGGCACTTGAACACAATCGTAGAACGGTGTTAGATTAATAGCAGTAATTTCTCTGTCTGTATACCTGTGCAGTGCTGTTGTAAAAGTCCATCTATACTGTTGTCTTTTATAGTGCCAAACAAAATAATTGAAAGGAAAATGGCCTCTAATTTATACAGAAAGACAGAGAGAGTAGGGTGGATATAAATGGATAATATAACAAAACATATTGAAGCAGTATAGCAGCACAGTTACCTACAAAACCAAACGTATAATTAGGAATTATGAGCCCAAACTAAAGAGAGGAGAGATTGTATAATGTCTCTGTTAATATCTCAGGTTAACTACCAAATGGGGAACTTGGTACCAAATGTTGACAATCTAATGAAATGCTGTAAAGTAAAAGAAAATATAAAAAAAAAATAAAATTGCTGGTTTATTAGAAGGAAGTGTTAGAACTACGAATTAAGTGAACTACAAACGTGGCTGTGCATAAGGTTATCTACTATAGTTTATGTGGCTCTCTTCTTGCTATATTAAGACTTTAATATCGTATTCACATTAGCTTCAGATTTTAGCGTCCCAACATTTGAATTGACTTAATTCCGTTGTGTCCATAGTAAGTGTAATTTTAGCTAATATCAGTTTGCATACTGTCATCACTCGCTTTGCTTATTAAATAACCACTAAATTAATTTATCAATACTATTAATTCAACTTCATTCATTGGTTGAATTCAACTTGAGTTTTGAATAAACCTATTTTTTTGTTGCATTAATTGTTGCAGTAGCTCCCCTCCTTATTAGTAGAAGTGGGAACTCGGACTGTACCAAGTTGAAATATGGAATAGGGAAGGCTATTGAGTAGGGAAGGCCCAGAATAGGTTTTCTCTCTGTTGAATGACTGATGTATTTTCCGGTTTTTCCTTATGTTATTTTGAGAATTTTTTATAAGTTAATTTTTTCTATATTTGTATATATCAATATTTTTTTCATCACAAACGTCACCAAAAATAGCCTGAATTGCTACAACTACAATATAACACACACTCGGTCCACAACTAAGCAAATCCTACGAAAAATCTGTCTGACCGTTTTTTTTTTCTCACTTATTGTCCGTTCATTTTCCTTCATGTATTCATCAGTTGTATTTCCCAAATAGTATTCCTGCATTTGTCAATGTCTTGAAATGTTGTCTCATTTTCTACCATCTGTCCTAAAATTCCGCACTTCTACAAGCATTCCTTAAATTTAAAATAAATATTTTGAGTTAAGCAAACTTGTGTATATTTGCCCCATTGGTTTATATACAGTACAGTATGTATAGTATGACTTTGGTTGGACATTTACAGAAACAAAAACTAAAAAAATTAATCATGTTTGACGTTTGTGACCCTAATCTGTTGCCGTAGTCATGTAGTTTTTGTAAAAGTAAAAAGAGAAAAAACCTCTAGCCTAACAATGCTATTGAATCAGTTGTGTTTTACTTTAGCTGTAGTCAGTTAATAGTGTTGTGAAGATATCTCTTCGATTTCTTTAATATGACGTGACTTAAAAGCACCAAAAAATATCTGAGATTTAGTTTGTCGGAAGCTTGAAAGCAAAAAAAAAATTAAAAATAATGTTTACTTGTCGTAACTCCTGGTGATGCCATAGCTATTGGCGTGATATTGGTGTATATATGGGTGTGTGTGTAAATGCTGAAAAAATGTGTCTTAACTGTTGGGATTTAAATGTATAGTTAAAAAAATTCAAAACTAGGGCTCCTGTCGGTTGAGATGTCTGTGTGTTTGTGTGCGTGTGTGTGTGTATATATTTCAATTGTCAGGTGAATGTGTTTAAACTCCAATTGTAGTTTTATTCAAAACTTCTTTGAAAAAAAACTTCATAAATAAGATTAAACTAAGGCAGTTTTCTTGGAGTTACACAATTTTTAATTGACAACAATTTGTGTGTTTCTGCGTAAGTGTGTGTGTGCGTGTGTGTGTGCGTGTGTGTATGGTCGTGCCTTATTTGTTTCCCCCCTAAAGTGGTCATGTGATTAGCCATCAAAGTGCCATTGTGCCCGTTCTGCCATAGATTAAAATGGTTCAGAAAAAAAGTTTGTTGAAAAAAATTGAAACTTGACTTGATGAAGACTCGCTCGATTGCAGATTTGCAAAATGTAACTTCATAAATATAAAAATTTCACAACTATTGATCCTGATATTGGCTTTCATATGCTACAAAAATGTTGACTATAGTTAAAACATTTTACTGTTTAAAAACATCCTACGTATATCTTTAATCTTACGATTCTCAGATTTATTTAGGCAGTTTTTAAAAATTCAGCATGGCACCCTCCCAATGGTTAGAATTATCAGGTCTATTTTATTAAGTTACAAATGTATTCAAAATCATTACCATTCTTGTACAGCTAAGAACTTATCGTTGTTCCAGATGTATACAGATGTTGCACAACCAAATTCTCGCTATCTTTGCCATCATTTCAAACCAAGTATTAATAAGAAATGTCTTTTTATTTCATACAACAACTCAAATCTGCTATATTGATTGCGGCCCCATCTATTCTATGGAATCTTCGTACTGTAACTGTTGTCATGGTGACAGTGAACAATACTTTTGTCAGTTTGAGAAAATTATTTCGTTTCAATGCTGATTTTATTATTGATACTCTGTCAGTGATCTTCTTGTCTTAAACTTTTTCTTTTCGTTACTTTTGATATGTCGTGGAACTTGGTCTTATATATGTGTGTGTGATACAATGGTAATATGCTGTAATATCAATGTGTGCAAACAAATAAAAATATAAAATACAATATAGCCTACAAGGTCTTTTTTTATCATTACTTATTCCAATAACCTTTTATTGCACTATTTATAAACGAGTTTGCTGCCATCTAGCGGGCACTGTTATTAACCCTAAAAAGCTCATGAACCTTTAACCATTTTTGTTACACTTTTTATATTTGTAGGCCTATCTAAGCGTAATTGAAGAAAGCCTACGTCATATTAGGTCAACCATATAAAGGCTTTGTTTGTTTCCTATTTAATATGACTGGTAGAGTTTGAGCTAAACCCCTTTTTATCCGATGATGGCGTGACATGATGTCATGATTACGAGATCCTGTTAGAGTAATTATGAGATCCTGTTCTCGCTATTACGAGATTATTATTATTTGGTGAATGCAATATGCTTGAAAATATTTATGTGAAAATAAAAATTATCAAACCACTGACTTCTTTATAAAACTGCTGTTGAAAGCAGAAATATTTCTTTTTGCACCATTTTTCTTCAAAACGGCTCCGAAGATCGTCTCCTGTGGTTACAACAGCGATAATATTGGAAAGAGCTCTCACTCTGTTTACATTTCTATTGAAGTCAAATGGGCTTTAATGCCATGAAAGTTCCAGAATCAGGGTGGCCAAATAATTAATATCAGACAGTAGATATTACACATTACTAATTATCACTAAATATCAACGTCTACTCTCCACCAATCTCCTGCCTTCAGAATGACGTCAGTTTATTTTTGTCGGAAATAGACGATCTTTGCTCGGCGGAAGTGGGCAGCAGGTGCTACAGGAATTGAGCGCCGTCCATCCATTGCCTTTTGAATAAGAAGAAGCTAGCGGGACTGAATTGCTGCGAACTGCTCAATAATACACTACAACAACAGAGAAATAACATAATGTAAGATATCTATCTGTATTTTTTACGAATAGTACTATCAGCTGAATACGTAAAAATGTTTTATTGTTACGCTGAAATTTTACATTTTAGTCACTGCGGCAACGAGCTAGGCGGCTAATTCTTTTAGCATTGCTTTGTTAAACATTTTAAAGCTAAGAAGAGAGAAATATAAATTTTTAGAGTGTTTTTTAATATTAGGTGCTTTTACAGTCTTGGTATATTCTCTTTATCATTCATAACATCTTACAAAATGCCGGTGTTCCGATGGAAAAAGGGCGCAGACAGGCCTCAACGTTTTCTTAAGACCGAAACCCATTAGCGAAATTGATTATTTGGGGCGTTGCAGCGGGCTTTTAACCCTACACTGCTATCAAAAGATGATTTTAAAATGTTTGTTATTCATTATTGTGGTGTTGTGGTAAATTCGGCACACATGACAACTTCTAAACATAAAATTATTCAGGGATTATGTCATTTTTTCTTTAAGATTTCCAGGCCCATGCACGCCCTTTTTCATTGTGCACGAGGATTAGCAAAACATTTTTTGAAGATTATAATATCTATATTTTATTCATGCTAGTGGTCTTAAAAGTGATTCCAGAACACTTTTCCTCTACTAAACATGAAATAAATGACCAAACATCTACAATGCTATGGCCTTACACGCCCTTTTTCCCCATCATGGATGAAAAATAGCGAGAAAAATATTATGAAAAAGTAGAAATTTCACGTGCAACAGATGTGTTTTGATTATATAAAGAAGCACCTGGTAATTTACGCCTCCTGTAATGTCTTATATCATATTTGCTGACATGTTAACGCCTTAAATTTAATGGAAGTCATGCTAATAAATAATGTATTTCTTGTGCTCTTCAGCTAAAAATGAGTGCTGCCGTACCCAACCATCGGAGGACCAAGCCCGGCGGTAAGAATATTTCAAATTTGAACTAGTGTTTTCTGGATATATCGCCTGTAATACATTTGCATATTTAAACGTAAAAATTAAAAAAAAAAAAATTATTTGATTTGATTTATTGCATCAAGTTTCAAGTCTGCAATAATTTTTATGCTTTAATATTAATGACTTTATGTATTAAAGTAAAACTATTTTATTAAAACAATTATAGTATCAAGTTGTATATTTGTATGGATTGTATCAAATATAGTATAACAAATTGTATAGATTTGTATAAAGGATTTTAAGGAAAACAGGAAGCTAATATAACAAATATGAGTTATTGAGCTGTGGAAAAGGGGTAGGATTAAATAAGTCTATACTTCTTCCTACTCCTTTTCAGGCATAGCAATTCAATATGTTATTTGTTTATTTTTTATTTTTTTGTGAAATCATTTGAACATAATGTTTTGTATTTTCATGCTTTTCATTTTGTTTTGTAATTTTGATATGTCTGAAATAAATTGAATCAATCAATAAGTTACAGAGTTATTGTTCATATTTACAGCAACCTACAAAGTTTGTATATTTGTTTGTGCAATGAAATAAATAAAAATAATACATAAATTTTTAGTCACATCACCTCAAAACATATGCATTTTCAAAGTAAAAAAAATAATAATCACATTTACAAATTTATGATAAACTGTTTCAAGTCTACCAATGTGTGAATAGTTAATTTTTCCTTATTTATTTGAATTCAAATAATTTTTTTTTATTCCACCAACACAAAAACAAACAATGACATTTCAGGGCTAATCATCAATTAGCAATCCAACATTCAGAGAAAAAAAGGAAGATAAAATATAAATTTTCTTATTAAAGGTGCTCTGAGGAACTTTCAGGTTTTGTTACTTCTTGCACTCCCTTTGGACACAAGCGGTAGTGTTTTACTACGCCAGTGTACCCATGACAAAGGCATTAAGAAAAACTATATAAAAATAGCATTCTTTGAACTGAAGTTCTTGTTTGCTGTTATATATAATTCATGATCATCAGAAAAAAATAAAACCGTTTCAGAAATATTTAAAAGTTCCTCGTAGCACCTTTTTAAAAAGAGCCCTATTTCAAATCAAGCATACTGCATGTTAATCAGATTTCATTTCAGGCATTAAGACCGTTGTGGATAGCGGTGCGACCGGGCCGACCTCCCAGATTCCCGGTTTGTCCCAAAGCGCCGATGACACGACTCCGGCCGAGCGCAACAGCGGACGCAGAGTCGGCATCTTTGCTTCTGACTCAGAGTACACCAAGCTCGCCAAGGGAGGGGGACACAAAGGTGAAGAGGGTTTATTATTGTTACCATTATTATTTTTTGGCATTTTTGCTTTTATTAGCCAGTTTTGGAGAGACAGAGATTAATTGGGGTAGAGAGGGGAATGACATGCAGAGAACGACCCGGGCTGGATTCTAACCCGGGTCTGCTGTGAAGAGTACTGAGCCTCTATGAGGGGGGGGCTCTAACAACCACACCACAAGGGCACCCACAAAGCTGAAGGAGCCTTAACATCAATTTAAGCTTAAGCTAGAGATGGTGGGCACCGTAGATGTAATAGCAGCCACCACTAGTTTAACTACTAACACCCTCCTGTCCGGTGCCGGGGATCCAACCAGAGACCTCATGGTTACTGGTCGGCCCCTCTTTCCTACAGGCCATCCTACCACACCTTGTAGAAAATTGTGCTTTCAAACCTCCAATGCTTAATAATTGAACATTGTCCCCCTCCCCCCCCCTCCCTTCAGGTCTGTTGAGTCATGATGATGATGAAGATGCCAAGCCGAGGGCCGCCTACAACCCTCCCAACTGGTTCGGAGGCGACAGTGCAAAGAAGTATGAACGCTGGTTAAGCATGCGAATATAAAATCTATTTAAAAGCAAATTTCTGTGTGATTTAAAAAACCCCTGATCAACTTCTAATGTCAGTTTACCACCACCACACATTTCTTAACATTACAGGCGTTACGATTCTTCAAAATCTTGATTAGAACATTTACCCCTTTTTTTTTCTATAGCAAAGATGGATATATATGCCATTTAAGTCTAGTCTAGTCTATTTTATCATTGGTTTTATGCCATGATAACTCATTGAGTCACTAGTGATATACTGTCAGTGATCCGTTATTTGCAGAACTGAACATGACGCTAGTAAGTACACAGACATTGTACAATATATATCGTTATGTTTCTGTGATGTGTGTTCTGCCTAACAATTGACATTGTGACACCCGTACTTAACCTGTTGCCTGTTAAACATTATATTGATGGTTTCTGGGAAGAAAAAAAAAACAGAAAAGATTGCCGACATATAAGAATCTTATAAAAGGAAAAATCTTTCTCTGGTTGGTGGAACATACAAAATCGTATCAACAATTTTTAGTGTTTCAATCGATCAGCTGGTTTCTAAATGCCTATCAATCCTCTTTAGGGGCCGTAGGAAGTCTTAGATGAACCATAAAATGGCTCTTAGTAATTGTCAGTAATTTCTGCCTACAGCGGAAGCAAAGCAACGTCTCCAGACTGCGAGATGAAGGCGAACATGCAGCCACTGCCTGCCCCGTTTGGCACTGATAACATTTCGTCCTGGGACCATACTGATAGAATTACCCCTGATAAAGAGAAGGTGAATGGACCAACATAGTCATCCCTAAACATTTATATATATATATTTATTTATGTCCATGTCTTCCATCATTTTTATTTATTTTATTTTTATTTATTTTTACCACCATCGCATTTTCCTAATTTTTTTTTTGCTACATCGTCGCATTCGCATTTTGGTTGAAATTTATTTATAATTTGGGAGTCATTTTCTGCCGGTGCTTTGGCTGCGTGCTAGCTTTTGAGGAAATATTGATAAAAGAATTCTTCAGGTGAGTACATAGTGTAAGGAATATAAAACACACACTCATATATAAAGTACATTTGATACAATCTTCTTGTGCTTTTTTTTCAACTCTTTTTCTTGGAAATCTTACCAAGTCTGTTATGTTGCTGTGGAGGCTTGGCTAAGAAGCACAATTTTGACAATTTTTGCTGTTTTAACTTTTAACAAGCGCCACCTGTCAAGTCCGATTACATTTTGAGTGAAATCGGTGCAAATAAATGTTCATTATTTGCCGTTTTTTGGTTCATTCCAATTTTTTTAATAATCATTACTCATTGCATGACTAACTTCATATTCCATCCTCTGCTCTTGTTATTTGCCTGTTTGACCTGTCAATACAGTTTATCAACCTGTCTGTACCGTTGCAGATTAAAACAATATATACAGTTTTATACATTAAGTTAATTCAACCGTTACTCAAATAACCATTTCTTCCTCCATAGGTTTCTCCTGATGGCGTAGCCGAAGAGATTGAGGGTCTGACCATGACCAATAAATACAAGAGAACGTGAGTATATCTTGTGTTTTTCTTTTGAGAAATTTGTTACAAAAATAAGTTAAAAAAAAAATACCACTTTATTAATGTGCATCGCCATCTTAGTGCTTTTGTTGCTAGGATTCATACACTAGTCAAAACTAAATGTTAGCACTTGAACTGCGGCTGCAGTGATCAGAAAACAGTGAAGACATTTCACAATTTCCCTAAATCCAAAGTGTATTTCTCTGGCAAACGGTCCAAAACCCCAAATAAATAATGCACAACATCAAAACACTGCAAATTCTCACATTTTGAATAGCTGGAAGCAGTAAAAATTGACATATAAGGTTCTGAGAGATGTTAATTTGGGTTCTAAAGCTGGTGTCATTTCCTGTCCCCTGCTCAGGTGTTACGAGAAGAAGGCTCCCCCTGTCAGCATGTCCATGTTGCTGAGTCACGGCTACGTCGAGGAGGACGAGAAGAAGAAAACTCCCAATGACGACGATGCCTCAAGTATGTTTTTAAGCATTTTGCGTTGTTGTGTTTTTAAAACATTTTATATCTTAACGCCCCCGGAAACCTGGTTTAAAAATGGTAAAAATCAATAGTTTGTTAGTTAGTTTATTCGTCACATACACAATTGCACAGGGCAATTCGCGGTGAAATTCTTATGTACCTGTCCGGCTTTAATATCAATATATGATATAAAATGTGGGTGTTTCAATAAGCTTTTACAAAACTGGTTGTAATATATATTCGTTAATATTATAAAACTTAGTTAAAAAAGAACTGCTGCTTATTTTTTTTACTCTCTTGACCGTTTGACAGGACTGTGGGCGTGGCTGTATCAAACGGTCTCCATTGCAAAAGTCATAAAGTCAAAAAAGCATTGCCAGCCTCATCTAAACCGAATTTCTGTAAACGTTATCAAACTTAAATGACAATATCTTTAATTTCTCTAGATAAATATGCCTGACTCTTTTCTTTAATATCATGCAACTATCTCCCTAACCTATATAGTTAGAAGGATTTTGTGGATTTGAAAATGAAATTCTGACGTTTGAAATCTTACTGTGTTTTTTTTCTAGGTGTGACTTCGGAACAGACGAGCACCGTGGTTACGGAGGACCCTGACGACCTGGAGTAGAACTTCCTTCTTCCGGTTGCTATGGGAGAGGAAAGGGGAGGGGCTTCACCTTTAACACAAGTTAACGGTTTTCACGAAAACAAAAAATTCACGAACACGCGCCCTCTCAAATTCACTTGCATCTGTTGTACATCCCCACTGACTGTTTTAAGTTTTTTACTCATGTTAATGCGAAGGTACTGTGTTGTCCCCCTTGATATTTATTTGCATTAGTTTGTGGAAGAAAAACAAACTAACATGTCGGACTTTGTTTTTTTAAGTAGATTGTGTCAGTGGTCGCTATGTATTTTTTAATTTGTTTTTCTCGATTTGAAAGACGAGTTGTGCTTAGGGCAGGTAACTAACATTTAGGGCTTTTACCACCACCAGCCAAAAAAAGCTAGAATCCACCTACATTTGAAAGGTGTGTGCGGTTAGTTTCCGTCCACGGTTGTATGAAGATCGAGTTTACTGAGTTTTTAAACAGTGTTTTTATTCATAAAAATGTGGTTGAAATAGTATTATTTTTTTGCTTTGATCGAGGGCTCCTGCTCTTATGCAAGGACGTTAGGGGTTTCAAACTAAATTGATTCGTTGAGACAGTAGCAGTGTGCCCATAAGCCAAAGTGCATACTGATGGCCTTAGGTCAAAAAATAAGGGCCAAAATAAAATTATTTTCAGCTTGCTCGTCTGCGAAATGGTTGCTATTTTCTACTATTCCCGCTTAAATCTGTTGTTTTTGTGTCTTAAGAATCGAAAAATATGCATTTATTTACTTTTAATTTGCGTTTTTATGAAGTCTTTAGTCTAATAATCAGAATAAAATGCCTTAAATTAGAAAAACGCAAATCAACTCTAGTAATGTTGACTAGTCTCCAGAAGGATTTGTAGGTGCTGTAAGTTTATCAATTAATTCGGAAGCTCGTTATTAGATCAAAAACAAAGGCTAAGTTTTTGATGCCAGTCCAAGTATTTCAAAAGCTTGCTAAAGATTTTTTTTTGCATGTTCTAAGTCCGTTGGTGTTAACGTTATTGCATTTTAATTCACCCTAAAAACTCTCGCCCACAACAGATAAAAACTGGGAAATTCAGTGAGAAATGTCCGCCTTTTAGCAAATGACAAGCTGACAGTCCAGTCCAGTCCGCTGTAATTCCATTTGAAGATTAACACACGCAAACACGTTTTTAGGAAAAAGTGAGTTCTGAACAAGCCAACTAAGCAGTTTTTTCCCTGCCCATATGCAGTGTTTTGATTTACAGTTCACATTAATAGAAGTTTGTGTTAGTTAATGCACAGCCCGGTCACGCCAAAACTCCCTATCTCACTACCTGTGTGTGTGTGTGTGTGTATGCATTTTGGGACAAGAGAAATGTTTACTACAGCATATGGAATAAAGGCCTGTCTCTTTAAGTTTCCACATACATCTGCCATATTAAAAATCCATCCCTAACATAATCTGATGTTGTAGATCCAAGTTTATTCTAATGTGTGACGTCCTTAATATTTCAAGCAGCAAATAACACATTGTTATGTTTATACGAGAACAAGGGAAGATTAAATAGTAAGAAATTGACTATGAAAATCATTTAAAGTGAGGGAAGTAGTTTTTTCAGCCACAAAAAGATGCAAAAACAAGTGAAGTAAGATCTCTTCAAACGAAAATAATAGGTGTAACTAGCCTATTTAGAACCGTTCAAAAAGTTACACATGAATAAGTTTAAAAAGAGCATACTGACTGCGCCTAAATAATAAGATAAAAAGCCTTACATTTCATTCACTAAAGTCTTAAGTATTTCTTGCTTTTCTTCTGTAAACACTAATGTTAACAGGTTCCGTTTGCTTTTTACTGAATCGATTATATAATTAGGAATTATTGTTTTCTGCTGAAAGTACTGACAAAATCCTGTATGATTGTGAAACTTTAAATTGCAATTAACGTTGTATTAATAAGACCGTCTAGAAGTCTTAAATTAACGTTGCAAGGACCTTATTGGCAAATGCCCTTTTTTGTTGTAAATGTTGTGTTTATTTTGCCTTCAAATCTTAAATTTAGTGGAGCAATTTCGCCTTATTACACCCTAACCACAGCACACAATGGTAATTACTCCACATCATCTTCTGCCTGCTTCACAGAATGATTTTGCCTGTCAGGATGTGTTACAAAAAAATCCCTTTGACATTTTGACGGACAGTTCGGCCCCGCATCATTTAACGGTTATTATTCTTTATCCGTGACTGTGAACCTTATGGTGACAGTAGAGGCCAAATCCTAATCCTATTTGTCAGGTGAAGAAAATGCTGCAAAAATGATTATAAAAAGACTGAATTGGGGTGATTTTTTTGCAGTTGTATAAGCAAGATTAAAACTCACAAGTTTGTCCTATAGTTAATTCCAACACGTTTTTCAACAGTGTCTCAAAAAATGTACTTTAAAAAACTTACTGGAGATGTGTTGTGTTCAATTTCAACTGTCCACACAATATATTAAAGTAATTGTGCATAATCATTTCTATCTTTTTGATGTGTAAGTGAAACAAAATTTTATTTTGCAGAAGAATGTATCATCTTTCTGATATTATTTGCTTTAAGAACAGGGTTTATCTCATGAACAGTTATGTATTCAGGTGCAGTATTTACGTTTAGAAATGGTGTTTTTTTGGGACCTTTCAGTGGCTTAAGTATGAAGTCTTGGTGCTTGTGTGTATGCTCTCTCTCTCTCTCTCTGCTTAATTGTATCTACTTGCAGTATTAGTTAAATGTTTATTTTAAATGCAAATGTCACAGCAGGTTGAAGAAAGCAGCTTTTAAGAAAGAAAATGCCTCCATTGTTTGTAGTTATGCAAAATCCACCTGACATAAACTCATTGTAAGAACTTTGCTTATGTTGGCGACTACACACTCAATTATCATGATAATAAATGGAAGTATGCATGTACTTGTGTACTGTCTTTTTTTTTGTTAAGATAATTTTTTGCAGAAATGTGTCTGAACTATGTTTTTAAGAGTCAAATTGCATGTAGGCCTATCTGGCTGCGTGCAATAATAGTGCAAATACTTTATCATCATATTCAAAATAACAATCATACATAATATAGCTTAAATCTAATTATAGGCTAATAGGCCTATGCATAGGCTAATGTTAACTTTTATTTACAGCCTATCATTTTTACTTAAACAAAAAATCTTGGCACAAAAGAGCTCCCGTAAAATGCACTTCCATAATATATATTGCAGTAGCCTAGTTTTTAAACTTTTAATAGTCCTGTGGGATTCCCATAATAAGGACCACCAGTCAGGCCTAGCGAGGGAGGGGAGGGAAAAACACACACACACACACACATACACACACACACACAAACACACACACACACACACACACACACACACACACACACACACACACACACACACACACACACACACACACACAGCCCTCTGCATCCCTCCTCTCCAGTAGCGCTGTTTGGCATCTCACTGAACTCGTTTTCTTCTTGCAGCAGCGAACGAACCAACGTTGCATCACCATTAGCGACGGATCCATTCCTTCCTGTATCGGAAAATAATCCATATAACCGCATGCTGACGTCACGACGCTGATCAGTAACAGTGGATGGGCGGGTTGGGTTTGTTGGTTTAGTGGGCGCCTCGCTCGCGTCAGGTTTGGATGATGACGGCGGGTGCATTGGATTGAAATCAAGCGAAGAAGAAGGAAAAAAACACATAATATTCCACGAGGAGCGTGCATGTGGACGCGCACGAACGGGGACTGTTTGCTTGTCTGTTTGTTGTTGTTTATTTTTATTCGTCGCTGTCGGGCGCGTGGGGAAATGTAGTAGCTCATCAGCCCTGCAGGAAGACTGAAGAGGCTATGGATGTGTAACAGCTGTGGCCTGCTTCTAACGGCAACATCTGGGCGGTGAGTAGCACTGACTTATAGCCGCGTTTCAAGCGCTATGTTTGGCTTTGTATGAACCAGAGAGGAGGGGTGTGTGGATGTGGTGGTGGGTCCAGGGATAGGTTACAGTGTAGCCTCTCTCCCCGGGCTCTGGTGCCTCTGAGTCGGCGTGACCTCGTCCTTGGCCGCCTGTCCAGATGCTTGGTGTTGGTATCTGAGTGATGGATGTGTGTGCGCGGCTTTGACAGACAGGCGGAGTGTGTATGGCATATGATGATGGAAGGTTCATTGCTGATATAGCTCGAGCTCTATTACTGGGGGCGCGAGAGAATCAAGAACGTGACTCGCTGTTAAATGCCTTGTGTGCAAGCTTGCATGCACTGACTGACTGCACACCTGCACATGCAATGCGATGCATCACCTACACTGTATAAGGTAGAACTATTGATTAATGGAGAAACACCACTAGAGGGTTAAATTCGTTATAGATGGCCTCATAATGCCATATGAGATTTAAAACATATATATCTAGCCTATACGGGAAATTTTCGATAACATATTTTTTTTTTTATTGAACCTTTATTTAACCAGGTTAAGTCCCATATATCCTTTTCAAGCGAGACCGGCTGAGACAGGCAGCAGCAACTATTAAACATTTCAAGACAACACATAGGAATAAATACATTAGGCTATCACACACAAACACATACACACAGATTTGGTCTAATATCATGATGAATCGTTCTATGGGTATTGATACGATGGATATCGATACAGGGACCACAATGGAATTAAACCTTCTGGCTTTTTTGTGCCATCCCTGACTATTCATGTGTTTTAATGTATGACACAGAGTGCTGTTCATATTTTATATAAAAATTGTCAAATAAAAATCAATTAATCAATCAATACAATGTGCAGAAAAAGCCACAATCGCTGCATAGGACTTATAGTGATGACGTTAGATCGCCAGAGAGTCACTATGAGTCCGTGCAAACTGCAAAGAGGTTTAAAAAACAAAATAGCACAAAGGTTAAGGTCAAAGCCGGAGTCCATGTTGGATTATTACAGTATAAGTAAAACACGACATGTTCCCCTGTAAACTCTGCACTTTGACACACACACACACACACACACACACACACACACACACACACACACACACACACACACACACACACAGGATATTACATTGATTTCGTCTACATTTTAACCTACTCTGTGGGGTCAGACACACACACACACACACACACACACACACACACACACACACACACACACACACACACACACACACACACACACACAGACATGATATGACAGTGATTTTGTCTGCACTCTAACCCTTGTGTAGGGTCCTTGAGGGCGCCTGGACTATCGTTGGGACATGGATGAGGGGGAAGGGACCATGCTGGTCAGAGAAGGGCTGAGCACCGGTCATGGCCTAGCAACCAACGCCGGCGGCAACAACACAACCAATAACACAACAACCAATCTACTGGCTTCTGTCAAAGAGCAGGTAGGAGGCAGCCAGGCACACTATGCTGCAGTCACACCCATAATGTTGTAGTTTTGGGTTTATTATACTGTATGAGTTTTGTCATTTATTCTCATTAGTTAAGGCGCTTCTATTGCACTAGTTTTGTGGATAAAAATGTCCTTACTGACGTGTGTGTGTGGGTGGGTGTATGTGTTTGTTAGTTAGTGTGTGTGTTTGTATGTATGTGTGTGTCTGTGTGTGTGTGTGTGTGTGTGTGTGTGTGTGTGTGTGTGTGTGTGTGTGTGTGTGTGTGTGTTCAGTTCACATTGCTAACAAAACAAATGCTTGTGTCATTCAAGGAGTTAAAATGTTGCAAAGGACTTTAAAGCCCTAGTGGTTCTTGCCCACAGTTTGTACATTATTAATAGTTTTATGCATGCATTGACACAGACATGCAGAAGGGCCTTTAGTTGTGCTACTTACTTCTTGGCCGTTTTGCTCAAATTGCTCCCGATGGTTAGCTTGCACCCTGCTTGGTAGCTGTTGGTAGTGGTGTATGAGTGTGTGTGTGTGTGTGTGTGTGTGTGTGTGTGTGTGTGTGTGTGTGTGTGTGTGTGTGTGTGTGTGTGTGTGTGTGTGTGTGTGTGTGTGTGTGTGTGTGTGTGTGAGTGTTTGTGTGTGTGTTGAGGCAAGGCCATATTTTCCACGCAGGAGTAAATGTAGTAGATTATTATTATCTGCTATCTGTGTTTGATGAAATATTGACTTAGTCGGATTTTTCTTTGAAAGATTATTGCACAAGATTAAGACCACAAAAACATTTACAAATCGCTTTTTATTCATCCAGTGAGAAAAGAGCTTTATATGAGCTCACAGCGGTGTTATGAAAGTGTCTTATTATTACCTGCTTCTTGTGCTTGTTTTTCCACCTAATTTTGATACAGTTTTGTCGACTTTTTCCCACACTTTTCAATGCAAATGGTGACGAAATCTTTCACAGTTTTCTCTTGATGACAAAATGTAAATAGCATCTCACCTGCCTATTTTGAGCGCCGGATCTTGATAATATAAACTGACAGTCAGTGCTATTGACACTCACACTGAAAACCATCCGATATGTGTTACATTCTGATGAAGGCAAAATGACAACATAGACTTTTGGCACAGCAGTATTTCATCTGGCCGTCTGTGTCTGTCTCTCTCTCTCTCTCTCTCTCTCTCGCTGGTATTTTAAAATCTCTGTTCTTTTTATCCCGTCAACATGGGAGAGAGAGTCTGTCTGTTCTGCTCTTAATTACGCCTGGACACAAGCCATGTTTGCAACTTAGTCCCTGGAAGGTTTATTCTGAACCAGGCAAGCTGCTACTTAAAGGCGTATGATGTCCAAGATTTTTTTCTCGCTGTTTTACTTTTAATTGGCAATATTCCTCTGAGTTATCTAACCAAAAATGTCTGATGTGGAGTTAAAGCTATAGTGGGTGCATTTTTCATTTAAATTAATGTTGATTACATTCAAGCTATCACCAAACGAGTTGAGACAAAGTTGATCAAGTCTATCAGCTCCACAAAACTCTCTCTGTATTTCTCAGTATGGCAGCGTTTACAAACTGGTGTTGCCCCCCGGCACTTGTGCAGGAGCTCAGAAAAATCCAAAGAGCCCAAGAAATGTTTCAGTTGTTGATTCTACTACTAAGAAAAAACCTGGACGTACAGCAGAGGGTATAAAACCCATGCGTGATCACCGAAAGCTTACCTCATGTAGATGCGCAGACAGTGTTGTTGTAATTACTCAGAATAACTCATGGGGGCAGCAGAAGTTATGCACTATAGCTTTAAGTAAAGGCAGTTTGCATTGGGTTTTTGTTGAACAGAGCAGTAGCTACTTTGTCAGTCACCCCTCCACCACACTCAAAAGCCTCAAAAGCTTTTGCTTGCTACTGGAAACTCACTGATTTCACACTTGGGAATCCATGAGTGCTGCAGCATTTTCATGCACGTGCATTGCATTGCAGGGATGCTGAAGCAAGTGTTGGATGCATCTGGAGATTTATTTATATCTGCAGCCCCTGAAAAAATTAAGAGACCAGTCTGGATTTTTTCTTAAATCTTTATCTCTACATCACTTATTGAAAATGCTCTAAATGACAATATTTTTATTGTGAATTTGGTAGAAATGTTGTCAGTAGTTTATATAATAAAATCAAAATGTTCATTGTACTCAAACATATGCCTCTAAAGAGTAAAACAAGAGACACTGAACATTTGGAGTGGTCTCTTCATTTTTTCCGGAGCTGTATATGCAAAAAACATTTTAAACGTCTATGCTTAAAATGTGGAGAGCTGCTAAACCATTTGATCAAGTACCTAGACTCAGACTGTTAGTAAGACTGTGACCAGGACATGAATTGCTTAACCGTTCTGTGTGTGTGTGTGTGTGTGTGTGTGTGTGTGTGTGTGTGTGTGTGTGTGTGTGTGTGTGTGTGTGTGTGTGTGTGTGGTGTATGTGTGTGTGTGTGTGTGTGTGTGTGTTTTAATGCAGGCGACAGCGCCACTGAAGCGTCAAATCTACCGCCTGCAGTTCTTCTTCTGCAGAAATGTCAAATTAGAATTGCTAAATGGAGCGCAGCAGTTATTGCCTTCCATTGTGTTTGGAGGCCTGATGGTTTCAACTCTCTTCTAAAAGTCAGGCTGAGTGAAGTGTGTGTGTGTGTGTGTTTGTGTGTGTGTGTGTGTGTGTGTGTGTGTGTGTGTGTGTGTGTGTGTGTGTGTGTGTGTGTGTGTGTGTGTGTGTGTGTGTGTGTGTGTGTGTGTGTGTGTGTGTGTGTGTGTGTCCAGTGATTGACATGAGGAAAGGGAAACATTGAAACCTAAAACTTATACAGTGTCAAGTTCTCATTTTATTTTTGTCATTTCCGGAAGCAAAACATTTTGAAATTGATTAGATTAGATTGTTTGGACAAGAGCTATGCAGCGGATATGCTCCAAAATGAAACGTGAGACATTCAGTATGTAGCCGGGATTTGAATGATTGTGTGAAATCGAGAGGGCAATTTGTCCTTGATATCCGATCTAGCTGTCAAAACAGGATATTTTTTTCATGCCAGAGTACTGTGTTGTAAGATATTGTGCCTGTTTGGGTGGACAACCCTCTACACTTCCACTTTAAATAAGTAAAATAGAAATTCAGTGATAAAGGCTTTTTAACCCTATAGCTGGGCAATTGTTGCAGTGATTCAGGTACATTACATGACATGTCATTTAGCAGACGCTTTTATCCAAAGCGACTTACAACTGGAGCACACATTCATACACCGATAGCAGCAGCAGCTACAACACAAGGTGCAAGCTAACTATCGGGAGGAATTTAGGGTTCAGTGCCTTGCCCAGGGACACTTGGAGAGGCAAGGCAAGGCAAGGCAAGTTTATTTATATAGCACAATTCAGACACAAGGCCACTCAAAGTGCTTTACAGGGGCAAGATTAGAATACATAAAACACATTATAAAACATTTAAAAGCGAATAAAAGAAGCAAATAAAATAAAAATTGCAAGTTAAAATGGAAACACATTATAAAACATTTAAAAGCTAATAAAAGAAGCAAATAAAATAAAAATTGCAGGTTAAAATGGAAACAAAAAAGTCTTCAGACTCGATTTAAAAGAACTGAGAGTTGCAGCAGACCTCAAGTTTTCTGGGAGTTTGTTCCAGATTTTTGAGGGGAGACGCACTGTACAAATTTCTGTAATATACAAACCGATTCCTACCCTATAAGTTTAGCAGTAAATACTCTTTTATACACATTTCTCTGTAATTCGGTTGAGATGTATTTAACATCTTTGGTTACTTGACTACACACTACACTACATTTTACTGGCGTGTTGCTCTGTGAGGCAAAACAAAGCCGGTGTATCTATCGTTATTTCTCAAATACAGCAGCTCTGGTCTGCCAAAATGTTATCAGATACAGTGTGCAACCGAGAGAGCGCTTGTTTGGTCGACAGTAGCAGACTGTTGATGTGTTAAGCAGGGCAGTGCAAGCTTGCGTGTGTGTGTGTGTGTGTGTGTGTGCGTGTGTGTGTGTGCGTGTGTGTGTGCGTGTGTGTGTGTGTGTGTGTGTGTGTGTATGTGTGTGTGTGTGTGTGTGTGCGTGTGTGTGTATGTGTGTGTTGTTGTGTTAGGCAGGGCAGGTCCCGTGTGTAAACGAAGAAGTCCCGATGTGTGTGTGTTTATGTGACGCATGGAGCTGCTGAAAAAGAACACGCCCGCTCAGCAAAAAAACAACTCTATCTCTCTCTCTCCCTCTCTCTCTCCCTCCCTATTTCTCCTCTCTCTCTCTCTCTCTCTCTCTCTCTCTCTCTCTCTCTCTCTCTCTCTCTCTCTCCTCGGTAAAGAAACAGCTCAATTAAACTACAAAAACTGGGCCACGTCAGCGCTCCACATGCTAGGATTGATTTTATTTGGTCCAGAGAAAATAACACAATGCAAAACACCCAACAGCTGCACTCGATAGGGCTGATTGACTGTGTGTGTGTGTGTGTGTGTGTGTGTGTGTGTGCGGGCGGGCGGGCGGGCGCGTGTGTGTGTGTTTGGGTCACTGTCTGAATCTATGGGGGTTAAAACCAACTCTGTCAATCTGGATATGTCACTACATGCACGTCCGACGGTGCCCTGCAACACAACTGTCGTCTCTGTGACATCTGTATGCATTTGGATCATGTCATATTTTGGGACAGAGAGAGATAGAGAGCTTATACTGGCCTATTGCAGCAGCCTGCCTTGTTTGTCTGCAGCAATGACCACCTTTACATGCACAGCAAATACTCCCATTTTTTTTTTTTTTTTTAAGATTATTATTATTATTTTTTTTTAAATTATTAGACAGGTTGGAATGACATGCAGAGAACGACCCAGGCTGGATTCTAACCCGGATCTGCTGTGAAGAGGACTGAGCCTCGATGGGGTGGGGGGCGCTCCCAATACAATTTACTATACTATACACAATACCAATTACTTTACATCATTGTAAATGAGGGTCACCCCTCAATTTATCTTTCGAGGATAAATAAAAGAAAAAATTAAGATATATGCTGTGATATGTAAACACCAGAATATAGAATATTACCTCAACTGGAGTAGGACCTTAATCAGAATACGCTGTGCATGTAAATGTGGTTAATGTAAAGCTGATATAAAGCTGATTTCTCTTGATCTACAGACTGAAAAATCAAGCAGTTAGAATCGACCCTCAAATCCTGTTTTTAGATCGAATCATTCTGTGATGTTCCAGGGGTGATTAACCCTCCGAGTGACCTTCCTTATGTACTTAAAGACTTCCATTGTCAAGCTGAATGCCTCGTAGGCCCTTAGAGAACTTGTTGAGTCCATTCGAAGGTGGGCGTTTGGCTGTATTAGGAGACAGAGAGTGTTTTAAACCATCTATGGGTTACGTGTGTAGGCGAACAGACCAAGAGAGATGGCAAAACAAAAGCAGGGTGCATGGTATTATGGTTGTGGGTGTTGTTAGTAGCGGATATCTCTAGCTATTCCTCTGATGATTTCTCTGGCTGTGTGATCATTGAACATCAGTGCAGAATTTTGCCTCTGGAAATATACAGAAGACAAACAGGATATGTTGTGTCTGTGTCGGGCATGTAGGGTTACATCATGAGAGTACGGAAAATGGGATGGAAATTGGGGCTTACACAATACAGCTCCGGGAAAAATTAAAAGACCAGTCTGGATTTTTCTTAAAATCTGCTGCTGTAGTTGTTGTGCATAATGCATATAAAGATAAATAAACTTCTTGAATCTTGAATCTAATGCATAACTATGGAGACAGCTGTTAGATGTTCCGGGCATTTCCAGGTCAAAGCATTCCCATACATCAGTTTTATCAAGGGATTTATCTCCCATCTCCCTGAAGGCAAATCTTATACACACTGTATAAATATAACATAAATCACTATTTCTAAAGCACCACTACTCTTTATTTCTATATCACTGCCTTTTTTAACCAAGTAATTGAAGATGAATTCTCCCTTTAAAGGCATACAAGGTAATTCTGCAGAATTTTTGTTGACAAATAACTTTTTGTCAAAATCAGTGAATATCGCCTCATGATCTGCTACCTGATGCTACCTGTATTCGCACATAATCTAGGCTGTGTATTCAGCGCACACACACACACAGTACGGACACGTTACGTATACAATTACCTAGTATGCCTTTAAGACGTGGTGTTCTTTGTAAGAGTGTGTCCGTGTGTCGACTCGCAGAGGCAGTAGAAACTAGGCCGAACATTTCACAGCTATCAAAGATTGCAGTGTGGATAAAACGAAATGCTGGGCCGCGATTAGACATGGCATGAAGGAGTGAATAAGATGCATAGGAGGGCTGTGGTTGATGTCACTGTATAAGACAGAAAAAAAAAACACTGTGATTTTGCATAAAAAGACCGTGGCAAAATCGTCCAGTAAGCTTCCCAGAGCTGTTACTGGCTGTGTATTGGCTTGGCAGGGGGTTATAGGCGCATTTCAAGATATCACGCGGTAAGTGGTGCAGGGCACGATACAGCTCTGTTTGTGCCTGGAGGCTTGCCGTAGCATGGGGAGGCTCAAAACAAGAAGGGCTGTGTGTGTGTGTGTGTGTGTGTGTGTGTGTGTGTGTGTGTGTGTGTGTGTGTGTGTGTGAGTGTGAGAGAGTGTGTGTGTGTGTGTGTGTGTGTGTGTGTGTGTGTGTCTGTGTTTTACTGTCCGTACTGTCGCTGTGCTGCTCTGCGGTGATGTATGGAGATGTCAGGCCGAGTCAGCAGCAGTGACGTTGTTACAGTTTGCAGCATATTTTCAGCACCGTGTTATTTGAATGGCTCACTGTGTTGTGTCCCTTGAAGTAGTGCATGTGTCAATACTGTTATGTCATACTACATACCACTTGAAATGCATCTTCTATCTATCTATCTATCTATCTATCTATCTATCTATCTATCTATCTATCTATCTATCTATCTATCTATCTATCTATCTATCTATCTATCTATCTATCTATCTATCTATCTATCTATCTATCTATCTATCTATCTATCTATCTATCTATCTATCTATCTATCTATCTATCTATCTATCTATCTATCTATCTATCTATCTATCTATCTACAGTATCTATCTATCTATCTATCTATCTATCTATCTATCTATCTATCTATCTATCTATCTATCTATCTATCTATCTATCTATCTATCTATCTATCTATCTATCTATCTATCTATCTATCTATCTATCTATCTATCTATCTATCTATCTATCTATCTATCTATCTATCTATCTACAGTATCTATCTCAGCTATTTTCATTATTATTATTATTATTTTATTATCATTTTGAATATTATTATTTGGTTTTGTCTTATTTTGAGATCAACAGAGCTTACTTCCTGTATCGCCAAGCTCCTAACTCGCTCAAAGACAAACACAATAATACTAAGAAATCTTTACAAGACTAGGCTACTTTGAATTAAAACAAACCTGTAAAAGGCTTGTCTAAGTCTAAATTAAACTTTTTCTGTTTCACAATTAAATCAACACGCTGCAATGGTTTAGATCATCTGCCTTAGAGCCACATCAGGCCTTATAACCGGACAAACATTCCTCCAATTAACCCAGAATAATTGCTCTAGAAAAAAATCAACACTTATTAACAACACTGCAAAATTAGCCGTGTGTACCCAGTTTCCTCACGGAGATCATTAAAGTTGCATGCAGTCTGAGCTACAGTGATATGGATGGGCCTCTGTGTGTGTGTGTGTGTGTGTGTGTGTGTGTGTGTGTGTGTGTGTGTGTGTGTGTGTGTGTGTGTGTATGTGTAGTTGCAAAGTTCTTTAGGTGCCAGATTGTGTCTGAATTAATTAGTTTATTTCTGTGTGTTTGTTTAAATTTCAGAGGCAGAGTTCTTTCAGTTGAAATCAGTTGACTTTGTGAGATGAGATAACATAGAGTATATATTTCTTCAGTCTATATTGTAGTGTATAAGACGGAAAATTAACTAAAATAATGAGATCATTTCCTAAATCAATGTACACTTCCTGACGAAAGAGGTTGCCAAGGCTACGTAATCACATAGCCACACAGCTGAGCTGACCCAAATACAAAAGAGATTTTATGAAAAATAAACAAAGTCGTAAACAACAGATGAAAAAAACTAAAAGCTGCAAGTGTGGATTAATGTGTCTTTTGTCGTTTTAAAGGATTAGGATTTGATGGACTGTTGGATGGACTCGTGCAATAGTAAAAACTGAGATAGATAAATAGACAGATAGACAGACAGACAGACAGACAGACAGACAGACAGACAGACAGACAGACAGACAGACAGATAACCCATAAAACCAATGCACAAATCCTATTTTTTTTATATATTTTTTTTATTGCATTATCTTTTCAATGGTACTTGAAAAGGATCTTTTTCAGCATATAGAAGATGCTCGTCAGAAAGATTTCATTTCCTTCTTTGCTGAAGTGAACTCCGTCTGCCAGATATATCGTGTCGTCAAACCGACTCAAGAGACGATGTTCGATAACTTCTCCGTCGAATTCTGCGATGGCCTTTCTCATACAGGAGTTGACATTCCTCCTGTCTTTGTTGATTTTCTCCAGCCGTCCGTACCTCCAGACTTGCCGTTCATTGATGCAAGAATACGCAATCGCCATCGAAGGGAATTCTGAATGCAGTTGTGTTAATTCCGTCTTCATAACTGTTGATAGCTCTTTGGTTGTCATCAGTCCTAGGTCATTACCACCGGCGTGAACTACCAATATATCAGGGGGACAGTTTTGTTTGGCCAGTTCTGCATAGAAGCTGAAAATAATTCCACTCCAGCGCATGCCACCTTTGGCGAACCATTCGACTTTCGCCTTCAGTCCGAAATTTTTCCCGAACAACTTTTGCGCGGCCGTCTCTCCACGTTTAATGTAACTAGAGCCAATAATCCATATCTTTTTTACTGGTTTCTTCACTCTGGACGTGGTCATTGTTTCATTTTCTGACGTTGCGATGCTAGTTGGAGCCTCCTGAGAAGTGCTTGGTTGCTCTGTGTCTTTGTCCACTGTATCCATGGTTATTCTCACATGCTTTTTCTCTGTGGTTGGGGTTATTTTGCTGCCCGATCGAAGATTACTCCTAGGGATCTTTACCCTATTTGGTACCGGGGAGACTTTGGCCGGGTTTCCAAGCTCCGAAATATCCTTTTTAACTGTATCCAGCATTATCTTCTTCCTTTCTGGGGAGGGGGTAATAATGCTGTCCAATGGATTTTCCTCACAGGGCCTTTTAACAAGAAAATTGCCCCTGCAGAGTTTTACCTTCTTCTTTAGCGAGGTAGTTTTGCATGGGCTTCCATTTTCTTGTAGTTGTGTATCTTTCCCGTTTGTAGCAGGCGTTGTTTTAATTGTTTTGTCTGGGCTTCCGAGCTCCTCAGCGTCTTTTTCAACTGCATCTGGCATGGTCCTCTTGCTATCTGGAGAGGGGGTAATTCTGCAGTCCGAAGAATTTTCACCAGACGTCTTTTTGACATGAAAACTACGCCCACATATTTTTACCTTCTTCGTTACTGCGGACATTTCGTATGAGCTTTCAAGTTCCTCTATATCTTTCTTGTTTGCTGAAAGCGTCATGCCCACAGGGAAGTTTATTCCTGGGCTATCTGGCGCCATCTTCTTGCTTTCTGGAGTGGGGGTTAACTTGCCTCCTGTTGAATTTTCGCCGGATATCTTTTTGACTGGGAATTTATTCCGACAGATCTTTGCCCTTTTCCTAACAGCGGAAGGCTTGTCTTGGCTTTCTAGCTCCTGTGTTTCTTTTTCATTTGAAGCTTGCGTCATTGACATGGGGAAAGTTTTGTCCGTGTCTACGAGTTCCAGTAGTGGCATATCTTTCTCATCTGTCATTTTCACCCTCTTGCTTTTTGGAGAGAGGGTTATTTTGCTGTCCAAAGAAATTTCAGCAGACGTCCTTTTGACTAGAACATTACCCCGACATTTCTTTGTCTTCTTCCTAGCTGTGGAAGTTTTTTCTGGGCTTCCCAGTTCAAGTAGCTGTGTATCTGTCTCAGCTATATCTAGCGTCTTTGTAATTTTCTTCGTTTCTGGAGTGGGGGTTAATTTGCTTCCCGAAGAATTTTCACCATTCGTCTTTTTGACTAGAAATTTACCCCGACAGATTTTTGCCTTCTTCGTTACTGCGGACATTTCGTATGAGTTTTCAAGTTCCTCTAAATCTTTCTTATTTGCTGAAAGCGTCATGCCAACAGGGAAGTTTATTTCTGGGCTATCTGGCGTCATCTTCTTCCTTTCTGGAGTCGGGGTTAACTTGCGTCCCGAAGAATTTTCACCAGTCGTCTTTTTGACCAGAAATTTACCCCGACAGATTTTTGCTTTCTTTCTTTTTGTGGAAGTTTTTTCTGGGCTTGCAAGCTCCTGTAGCTGTGTATCTTTCTTAGCTGTATCTAGCATCACCCTCTTGCCATCTGGAGAAGGGCATAATGTGCTTCCCAAGAAAATTTCACCATTTCTCCTTTTTACCAGAGATCTCCCTACACGGATTTTCATCTTCTTCCGTACAGGGGAGGAGCTATCGGGGCTTCCGGTGCGTTTCTGTAAGATTTTAGCATAGGCTCTCTTCTGTCTTTTCTCCATAGAATTAACACGAACCATACTGCAAGTCTTCTCAGAATTTAACAACGGATTTTGAGGACTCCTTTTAACCTCAGAGAATGTAGTGGATGTCTGGTTTTCTGTAGCCTCCTGTTTGGTGGAAAGTTCAGTCTTGTTTTGATTGAGGAAAATCAAGCCAAGATTTTGAGTCAAGTCCTTCCAGTGGCTCATTGTAAAGAACGGGTGCTGTAACATCTCCCTGGGTGTTATTCTTTGACTGGGACCCATTTCTAGCATCTGCTTAACCATCTCCACAAAGTTATCCAGCTCTGCCTTGTATGCTATGGCGTTTTCTGAATTCTGATGATGTTCTTTTAGCTCATCCAGGGATCTCAAATTCGAGTCGATACATGGAATTCGTCCGTACTCATGCGGCGTCATAAGTTTCCACATATTTGGCCAAGTCTTCAGGTAAAACTGTGATGTTTTGACTGCAGAGTTGAGGAAGTAACCTGGCAACTGACCCTGAGTTTGCGTAATGTACCAAATCATCTCGTAATCGCAGCTCCCTGGGTAAAGCGCGTAACCGAGGAATAGCTCCGTGGCGATGCAACCTAGCGACCACATGTCAATCGCCTCGTTGCAGTGGACTCCCAGAATAGTCTCGGGAGCGCTATACCATCTTGACTGAGTGTATGACCCCTGCTCTGTTTTTGAGACTTCACAAGCAGAGGCAAAGTCGTTTAGTTTGACCTTTAAGGGTTGCCGTACGTGGTCCACCAGCATAATATTCTTAGGTGTCACATGGGTGTGAGCGATCCCCAAGCTCTTTAGGACTTGCAGCGCTGTAGCCATCTGATGTAGAATCGGCCGTATGTCTTTCAGTGGAAGGGAAGAGGTCCGTTTCAAGTTCACAAATTCTTCCAGGCTTATGTCCAGGTGCTCAAATACCTGGCAGAGATGTCCCATGTAGATGAATGAGCTCTCCCACCTCACGAAGTTGAATATGTCGGGGTCGAAAGCCTTCAGTTTCTGCAGGATGCCCTCCTCTTGCTCCGCCGATGGTTTCTTGGTAATCCTCACCGCCACAGTCTCGTTCGTGGCCGGCTTGAAACACTTTGCGATGTTGCAAAAGCTGCCGTCTTGAATCAAGTCTTGCACTATGTAGTCAGACGTGGTTGAAGACAGCTTGGCTCCTCTGATGATTTGAAGTTCGCTGTCGATATAGACCGCAGAGCGCGCCATCATTTTGTAATGGCAATACATGAATCCGTAACTCATTTTGTCAGTGAGTTTTTTTTTCTCCAATAGTTTGAAATAAGACAGAGCTAAAAAGCTTTGTCTATGGTTTCTCACACAGATACTGAATGTGATCAACTGAATGATGTAATGTAGTTCTGGATTGTTAAGTGTTGTGTGTCTGTGCTCTGGAGTGTCTGACCTCAATGTATTCTATTTCCATGGAACTTTCAGCTTGCCGTGGTTACTTAGCTAGCTGGCGGAATGCAGCCTTTTTTTAAATAATACAAACAAATGCAAATGGCCTATCTTATTATATATGTTTTATTTTCTTGTTTATTTGTCATTTTTCACAGCAATTTTTGGTGCTTGAATTCTTGAGTATGTGCCAAGACAATATTGCCGGTTTAAATTCACATAAACAGTTAAATTAGGAGCAAATAATCCATACTACAGGTGTGGAAGTTACCTTAAAACTATAGGCTATAGACGACCATGTAATGTGTCCTAGTAAACCAATTAACCTTTCACTTTGACTAAGAAAATGTCCTCTATTACCTCTCACAAGGTTTTCCCAAAAAGCTGTGTTTTCTAGACCGTTTTTTTTTTTTTTTTTTTTTTTTTTTTTTTATGCTTCCACCATATAAAGATTTCCATACATAGGCCTGCAATATATTTCAATCAATACAAAATTAACAGTAATACCTTGATGTAGCCTATACTATCCCAGAATGGTGTCAAGCCGCCATTAAACATTAAACATCAAAACATGTATCCCAAAACCAAAAGCATATAAAGGTAAAACTAACATAAGTAATGAAAGAGGACCGGTTGTTTTTTTAATTTAGGCATCACTAGCAGACGGCTAATTCTCGACGGCACCTCCTTGATGACACCAGCTGTGTTTCCTAGAAGATTTATGAGGCAGCTGGGAAGCCTCCGTGTTATGTAACAGACGGCAAACGAAGAAGTGCCAAAAACTACCAGCCATTAATTTGGTCAGTCGGAACACATCTGTTTCACTTTCAGAGAGAAATTGAAGGCTAAAATAGATGGATGGATGGACGGAGATAGATAGATAGATAGATAGATAGATAGATAGATAGATAGATAGATAGATAGATAGATAGATAGATAGATAGATAGATAGATAGATAGATAGATAGATAGATAGATAGATAGATAGATAGATAGATAGATAGATAGATAGATAGATAGATAGCATATTACATGCATATTTTGATGAGATATATATCACATTGTTTCTGTTCTTATAGTCATATGGAAATAAATATATTTTACAGGAGGAGTCAGCAATTCTGGGGAATGCTTGTTGTCAAAAACTATCAGTGAATATCTCCTACTGTAATAGTGTCTTTGCAGGCCTTCCTAAAAAATCAATCAGACAGCTTCAGCTAATTCAGAACGCTGCTGCTCGAGTCCTCACTAGGACCAAAAAAGTAGATCACATTACCCCAGTTCTTAGGTCTTTACACTGGCTTCCTGTCACTCAAAGAATTGATTTTAAAATATCGATGATGGTCTACAAAGCCTTAAATGGTTTAGGGCCAAAATACATTACTGATCTGCTGATACGTTATGAGCCGCCCAGAGCCCTTAGGTCGTCTGGGACAGGTCTTTTAAAAGTCCCCAGAGCTAGGACTAAACAGGGAGAGGCGGCATTCAGCGTTTATGCGCCCAATGTCTGGAACGGACTGCCAGAGAGTCTGAGGTCCGCTGAGACTCTCAGCTCTTTTAAAGCGGGTCTCAAAACGTTCTTGTTTCCCTTTTAACCTGTAATTTTTTTTTTTTTTTTTTTTTTTTTTTTTTGGTAAAATGTTTTAATTCTTTTATTTAAATGTTGTATTTTTATCCATGCTTTAAATTTGTTCATTTTTTTTTTTTTTGTATTTTTATTCTTTATTTGATTTTAACCCTGTGAAGCACCTTGAGTGGCCCTGTGCCTGAAATGTGCTCTATAAATAAAATTGCCTTGCCTTGCCTTGCCTTACTGTGTTTATAATACAGTGTTAATACACAGCCTAGGCTCTGTAAACAGGCATGTTGCTTATTGCCATGGGCCCCTTTGTTTACATACCCTTTGTCTA
>NC_137228.1:14988838-14991338 GCF_949987685.1 Ammodytes marinus
ATTACACACTGTACCTTTAACACTGCAGTTGGGACTGAGGTGTCAAGTTATAAATAGAACTGAAAATGTAGTATATAAGTTAACCATCTGTTCGGATCAGTTTAAATCACAGAAAACATAAAAGTCTGTCCTGGATTTTATGCATTGTGAAATAACTTGTCAGGGAAAGTTTCACATCTATTCACACCTTTATCTCGCTGTCGGACATTAGGCGTATTCACTGGAGCGGCAGACATGACAGTTCATCAAGATTTCTCATCCACGCTTGTGTTCAATTCTCTAGAAAAGATGTAAGGCTAATATATAGCAGAGATTTGATGCGGTCCATGTAGCTATGGTGGGTCTAAGGTATATTGGTAGATCTTTTATACAGCCCCGGAAAAAATTAGTGACCGTTTGGGATTTTTCTTCAATCTTCATCTCTACATTACTTATTGAAAATGCTCTTTAATGGCAATGTTTTTATTGTGAATTTGGTAGAAATGTTGTTAGTAGTTTATATTTTAAAACCAAAATGTTCATTCTACTCAAACACATGCCTCTAAATAGTAAAACCAGAGACACTGAACATTTGGAGTGGTCTCTTCATTTTTTACGGAGCTGTATATTTCTTTTATTTATTTCCTTACTTTTTATATATAGCTATGGACCTACTTGAGAGTCTGAAATAATCAAATTATATATATTACATTAGGTGTGTAGAAAAGTAGCTGTCTTATACATTATGTCAGGAAAGAATGCAGTTAATTGTTGAATACTAAAATGATATTCCATACAATAGGAGTTGTCTTTTAACACATACATATCCCTCCTCCTCATTCTACAATAGAAAGTAGGGCATCTTTACTGAAGCTATACAGTATATGTAGATTTTTACAGGGACATCACACAGGCTTACTGCAGATAAGCACGCCTTGCCTACAGTATGTGTTCATATGCATAATGTATCTGAACAAGTTGAAAGCCTATTGAGATAATATGCAAATCATCGTGCGGTTGAGCTGAACAGTTGTGATCACACTTCAAACATTTCTCAAGTAGCGCAGAGCGGTAACAATAAGGACCAAGTGTTTCCTAACTGCTGTTTAATAAAAAATAATAATAATAATTTTATTTATATTGCGCAAGGGACCCAAGGCCAATTTACAAAGTCGGATTTAACATAGCAAGCAAACAAATGAGGCAAATAAGGATATAAATAGGACTATTAGTGGGGAGGTGATGGGCTATAGTCAAATATTTATACATATATTGCTTTATTCCTCCCAGTAACCATGAGGTCTCTGGTTCCTCCTCCCAGTAACCATGAGGTCTCTGGTTCCTCCTCCCAGTAACCATGAGGTCTCTGGTTCCTCCTCCCAGTAACCATGAGGTCTCTGGTTGGATCCCCGGCACCGGACAGGAGGGTGTTAGTAGTAAAACTAGTGGTGGCTGCTATTACATCCACGGTGCCCACCATCTCTACCATTGTGTCCTTGAGCAAGACACTTAACCCCAAACTGCTCCAGGGGCGCTGTACTATGGCTGACCCTGCGCTCTGACCCCCTCCAAAGTAGAAAACTTGAGAGGGGATATGAGAAAAGACTAATTTAAATGTGCCTTGTGTACAATTGACTAAATTGATTAACTAATAATAAAAATTATTTACTGTATATACATCTCCTCTCCTCTTTAGGCTCTGGCGGTCACTCTGCCCATATGACATCATACTCGGACAGCGGTTACCAGGACAGCAGCGTTAGTTACTACAGCAACCAGAACGTTGTGCGCTCCGAGCCCCGAGCGTCGATATCCAGGAGTCCGCGGGCCGAGGGGCAAGCATCCGGACAGGTAGGCAAAGATTATGTCATCATTGTTTCTGTTGTGATGAAAATGCATTTATTTTTTTTAAGATAATTTTTTGGCATTTTTATGCTTTGTTAGACAGTTTAGAGAGACAGAGATTAAATGGGGAAGAGAGGGGAATGACATGTTAACCACTAGACCACAAGCACCACCTTGAAAATCTTGAAATTCTTGCACAAGACTGAAAGTTACATCTAAACATATTTTCACAAGGGTTCGAAAATGTTATCATAACTATGTGCATTTTTTTCTTTAAGAATAATTCTTTGACATTTTTTGTTTTTATTAGACAGGTTGGTTGGGTGGGGTAGAGAGTAGTTACTGAGTTCTACTTTGAAAGTTACCTACTCAACTTAACTTTAAAATTAAATATAAACTTTTGTCCTTAAAAATATGAAAACATATTTAAATGCCTACAATTCAATGACAGATCACTTAACATGATTGGATTGAAAGCTCCTGCACAGCTACTCATTTGAACCTTGTGGTGTCAACTGTCTTTTTCATTGTACTGCATAAACTAAATCATAGCCAAATTAATGACAGCTAAACGGGGCACTGTAATTACTGTCAGCCATTGTGAAGACCTTCCACTAAACCATTCAAATCAAATGCATTTGTACTTTTGAAATATTCACACTCAAAAAATCATCAG
>NC_137228.1:14996338-15001338 GCF_949987685.1 Ammodytes marinus
CGGGTGATTTGACCTCAATTTAATATCACGATTAATTTTTTTATGTACTGTATATATGCTACTCTATTGAAGCTGGGATATTCTATCAAATTAAATAGTACATATCGCTCAGTCCTCTTCACAGCAGACCACGGGTTAGAATCCAGCCCGGGTCGTTCTCTGCATGTCATTCCCCTCTCTGCCCCATTTCATCATTGTCAAATAAAGCATGAAAAATGCCCAAGAAATAAACTCAATAAATAAATAAATAATTAATAAAACAAATAAAATTCTGCAGCCGTTCCCAGTCAATTTTTCTGCGGGCGTCGGCATCAGCAAGTCAAACGAGCTCCAAATCTCTGAGCAGATCAGTTCAAAGAGCGTTCCAATTATACAGAGGCTTTAGGGCAACGGAACAAGGCTGGCAATAGTGCATCAGTCCCACAGCTAAAGCACACAGTTTGTGATGGAAGAGCTATTTGGCTTCTGCACTTCCCTCGTCTTGATTTACATACATTTCTGTGTGAATAAGATGGACAGTAACTCCCGGTTTCTTATCGCAAACGAGAATGTCGCTATAGAGGAAAATACAAATGTAAAAAAAACTATTTTGTTGAATGTGTAAATGTGGACTTTAGCGATTTTCTTAAAGTAGTTTTGCAGCAGTGACCTTCAGCTTAAAGGAATACTTCATTCATACAGAACCTGCGTTCTATCATTATAAAATCGCTATTAAAGTATAATGAATGAGGTTTTTCTTCCCTAAATCTTTCCTCAGTCTTCCCTTGGCCCATCTGTCCTGTTAATCCTAACCCTACATTTCACCTTGTGTGATGTCACACTTGTAAAATGTAGGGTTAGACCGTGAGACCATAAAACACTCTTTCTACCTTTTCTCAGGCTAGGATGAACCAATTTCTAAAATGTTTGCACATTTATGCTACATGATCTCAGAGTTCAATACACCTTCATAGTTCCACCCGTGAAGTAGGTCTTTAAGAGGATAAATGTTCCTGAATCTAACATGAATCATGGTTTTTGGGTGGCGGTCGGTTGTTTGAATGAATGAGGTGTTAGCCTAACCACTACACCATGAGCGCCCCCATTTTATTTGTTTTTCTAAAGCACAACAACAAGTTAGGGGATGAGTTGACGTTATGATGAAATATATGAGATATAGTTTTGGGGCATTATCTGGACGTGCCTGGCTTAAAGGTGATACAAGGAACTTTTAAATATTTCTGAAACTAATTTTCCCTCAGATGATCATATTACATGTAACAGCAAATGAGACCATCAGAGCAAAGAATGCTAATTTTATATATTTTTCCTTCCTTTGTCATGGGGTATACGCTCACCCAGGAACAACAGCTGGCGTAGTAAAAACTCTACCGCTTTTGTCCAAAGGCGGTCCAAGAATTAACAGAAACTGAAAGTTCCGCGGGGCACCTTTTAAGGGGTCAACTGGTCCGTATAAGCCGTATAATGACATGCGTATGATTCATGTGTGGTGTTATTCAGTGATGTTATGATACAGCCTTTTTTTCTCCGCTCTCCAGGCAGTGAATCATGATTTTGAGTCACTATTTCAACAGTTTCTTCTGACTCAAACGTTGCTGTCACTAGCTCCCAACATGATATCGTCCACAGTAAATATGTCAGCTTTTGTACACAGGCTTTTTGTTAGTAGGCAGCTGCCTTTTGTGTAAGGAACAATCAATGTACTTTTTTTATTTAAATTTGTTTTATTATTTTTTTATTTTTGTTATTGTATGAATTTTACTATTTTTTATGAACCATTAAGATTTAGGTTTACTTATTTGTACCCATGGGGAAATTTGTTCTGGACTTAAGCCATCTGCAGTCACATCAAGAGCATACAATAGAAAGAAGAGCAAGGAGCTACAAATGGCCAACAATTTCTAGTGAAAAATATCACAAATTAACATAAAAGGCTCAGTCCTCTTCACAGCAGACCCGGGTTAGAATCCAGCCCGGGTCGTTCTCTGCATGATCCCCCCCTCTCTGCCCCATTTTATATCTGTCTCTCCAAAACTGTCTAATAAAGCAAAAGATGCCAAAAAAGAATAAAAACAAAAAAAAAATTAATAAAGGAATAATTCACCCATTCGGAACCGCAGTCTATCATTATAAAATCACTATTATAATATAATGAATGAGGTTTTTCTTCCCTCAGTCTTCCCTTGGCCCAGCTGTCCTGTTCATCCTAACCCTACATTTTCCCATTTACTTCACAGGATCTCAGAGTTCAATACTCCTCCATATTTCCACTGGGGAAATAGGTCTTTAATGAATTGTACTTGCTGTCTTTCCCCTTTAGGGCTGCACAGTTCGTATGCGGGCCACTCTGGTCAGATGGACGCTGAGCTGAGAGCTGCGCTGTCCCCAGATTGCCACATGACGCCTGTGTTTGATGAGCGCTCATTCCACAGTCCACTGTACCACAGCCCCACACACGACGCCCAGGGCTCCCTCTACAGGACAGGCACAGGTACTGCATCCACTAATCAATCACTAAATAATCTTTATTTTCACTCGAAAGACACTGTGGTTTCCCTCATTTACAGTGACGACAAGCGTACACAATAAACACAATCACAAGGATAACAAGGAGATATGCACGTTAAAAAAGATAATGTACTAACTTACAAGTGAATAATTATCCTACGTCAACACTGGGAGTTATTTGATAGAAATCAGATATTGAGATGATAAAAACTTTACATTTTCATATGGTTCTTATAAGGATTTTTCGGGTTGAAGTATTAGCACTAAAAATAGATACTAATTGGTTTGGAGAAAAGCAGTACCTACAGTTATGAATACCATACCAATTGTTTACTTCCTCCTGTTTTTTTTCTGCTTTTTGTTTTTTATTTATTCATCTATTACTATTTTAACTTTGTTTTTATTGCTTACATGTTAGAAATTAATCAAGTCTCCCCATGAATTGTCCCCTCAGCTATGGGTACCCTGCCGCGGGCCACTAGCCACAGTGGGACGTTACCGTACCAGAGAAGCAGCTACGGCCTCAGTCCTGCTGCCTTGTCCTACGTAGACTCCTACAGAGAGACGGCCTTCTCACACAGACTCTCTGTGGGACAGCTGGAGAGGGCCAACACACGCAGCCCCTCCATAGAGAGCATTCATAAGGACCCCAGGTATATACACACACACACAAGCACGTAGAGCCAGAGAGAGAGACACACACAAGCACGTTAATACAGAGAGAGACACACACAAGCATGTAGAGACAGAGAGTCACACGGAAGCATTCAGTCAGTCAGTCAGTCAGTCAGTCAGTCAGTCAGTCAGTCAGTCAGTCACTCTCTCACTCACTCACTCACTCACTCACTCACTCACTCACTCACTCACTCACTCACTCACTCACTCACTCACTCACTCACTCACTCACTCACTCACTCACTCACTCACTCACTCACTCACTCACTCACTCACTCACTAACTCACTCACTCAGTCTCACACAAACAAATGTAGATGAAAGTGCATGAAAATATGGAGCACGGAGCAATGTAGATTTACATTTTTAACAATGGGTCCGCCTCTTTTTGTTTATAGTATCTCTTAAATGCAATTTCAGTATCTTATGTGTTTTTTTTCATGTATTTTTAATTGTGCTATATATATAACCTTGCCCTGCCTTGCTAAAGTGTACGTTATGCCCACCTTTAGGGAGTTTGCTTGGCGCGACCCTGAGCTTCCTGAAGTGATCCACATGTTGCAGCATCACTTTCCATCTGTCCAAGCAAACGCAGCCGCATATCTGCAACACCTCTGCTACGGAGACAACAGGGTCAAGTCTGAGGTGATTATCATGACACTCTTTTTTTGGCATTATGGGACAGTTTAGAGAGCCAAAGATGAATTTGGGCAGAGAGGGGAATGCTTTCTGCTATTTAGTATGGTAGAAAAAAAGATTTAGGGTGTCCCAATTCTTGTGGTTAGATTTAGCATGCTTAGAAATACCTGGAGATTTTTAGTGTTGAAATCAGCATGCTATTTGGGCAACTGTTGCTCCTCCTACGTTGTCTCAGCTTTCCTTCACATATGAGTTGGTTCTCCGTTTACAATGTTTTAAGTTAAATGTCATTTTGTAGGTTTTAACTCTGAGCAAAAGCACCATCTGCTTAAACTTAATCTTAAATGAACATTGGTGGCTAAACTCCACACACTGTCTCTGCTGCAATAAATAACCGGAGCCGAGATTCGTTAGAAAAGCCTTTTAGTGGCGTTTGGATTGTGTGGTGATGAGATTTTAATGAGCTTTCTCTATCGGTCTGGACACGCGCCTACTCGGCTCATTTAGCCAGAAACTAATGTTTTCAGAGACCATTTGAACACAGAATGAGAGAGGAAGGAGGCAGGCTAATGACAAACTGTGTGTGGCTGTGTGTGTGTGTGTGTGTGTGTGTGTGTGTGTGTGTGTGTGTGTGTGTGTGTGTGCGTGCGTGCGTGTGTGTGTGTGTGTGTGTGTGTGTGTGTGTGTGTGTGTGTGTGTGTGTGTGTGTCTGTGTGTGTGTGTGGGTGGGTGGTTGGACGGGTGGGTGTGTGTGTGGTTGCTAGTATTTAGACCTCCGCCTCGCTCCTTGGGCCTGAAATATGTGTCAAAATACAGAGGATAAAAGGCATTGTCACTTTTCTCTCTAAGTTGCATTGCGAATGTGAGACAGAGAGAGAGAGAGAGAGAGAGATATCTAGGACCTTCAAGGATCACAACACGGGTGGTCAACCTTTGACAACAGCCCATGCCCATGAAACCAGTTTGCCCCCTAGGTAGAGGGGATATGAGAAAAGACAAATTTCAATGTGCCCTGTGTACAGTCGACTAACTTAACTCACTTTCTGCTCTAACAGGTGTGTCACCTTGGAGGGATTCAGCACCTTGTAGATCAGCTAGATCACAAGATGCCGGACGTTCAGAAGTCTGCGTGTGGCGCTCTGAGGAACCTGGTCTACGGCAAAGCAACTGACAGCAACA
>NC_137228.1:15006338-15023838 GCF_949987685.1 Ammodytes marinus
CTCTTTCTTTTTTCTATTCTACATACTACATCTGACGATAAAAATAATCTACTTAGGATGCAGTAGGCATTCAATTGGGACATACTTTTACTTATTTATTTCATCACATTGCACCTTGATCTTGCCTCTTGCTTTTATATCCGTCGCATCCCCGTTTGTTTTCATATGGAGGCTCCGTTGATGTGACGTCACACACTATGTCAATTAATGTCCTCCCAAGTATAACGTACAACTGTGTGTGTGTCTCTCTCTCTCTCTTTCTCTCTGTCTGTCTGTCTGTCTGTCTGTCTGTCTGTCTGTCTGTCTGTCTGTCTGTCTGTCTGTCTGTCTGTCTGTCTGTCTGTCTGTCTGTGTAGTTCTCAGCCTACATCAGAGCCGCGGTGCGTAAGGAGAAAGGTCTTCCCATCTTAGTGGAGCTGCTCAGAATGGACAACGATCGCGTGGTTTGCTCTGTCGCCACCGCACTACGCAACATGGCACTGGACAGCCGCAACAAGGAGCTGATAGGTACACACACACACACATAAAACACTCACTCACACACACACACACACACACACACACACACACACACACACACACACACACACACACACACACACACACACACACACACATATACACACACACACAGAAACAAACATACACATATTACACTCACACACACATTACACACAAACACACACTCACTCACTCACTCACTCACTGACACGCACCCATGTCACACACACTGACACACACAAACAACATCAACAGACACCCTGACACAACTGTGCAAAAATATCATCTCATCAACAGTTTTCATATCACATAACAGTGTGATTCAAGTCCATTAATTCCAATCAGGCTTAATGTTGTAAGAGTGAGTACACGTTGCCCCCTTGTGGACAACTGTAGTATTGAAGGTGTTTTATACCTTCTGCACACAAATAAAGTATAAATCCCATAATTAATTAAACTTAATTTAGTATGGTTTACTTGAAGATGCATTTAAAGAGTACAAAGTGATGTTGACAGTATCTGCCCCATTTCATCTCTGTCTCTCCAAAACTGTCTAATTAAGAAAAAATGACAAAAATAAAATCATATACAGATCTGAAAAAAATCAAGATACCACTCCAAATATTCAGATGAAGATTGAAGAAAAATACAGACTGGTCTCTTAATTTTTTCCAGTGCTGTATACTGTATATTTGAGTCTAAATGAAGTCCATTTATTTATTTAACCTTTATTTATACTCGAGACATCAATTGAGGGGTGACCTTCATTTCCAATGATGTCGAAAAACAACAATACATACACAATATACAACGCAAATACATCAAATACACAACAAGCTGGTAAAGAGAAACATTTTAGACAGAGGTGTAGAGTGGCTGGAAATTAAATTAAACTGGTAAATACAATACGGCCTAATTAAAATAGTTACAGTTAGAGTTTGGTAGATTTAAGATAGTATTTTTAAATTGGTTAAAGGATATCACATATCATACTATATATTGTGTGTCCTCTCCTCTTGTAGGTAAGTACGCCATGCGAGATCTAGTGAACCGTTTGCCCGGTGGAAATCCGTCTGTTCTGTCTGACGAGACGGTGGCGTCGGTTTGCTGCACGCTGCACGAGGTCACCAGCAGAAACATGGAGAACGCCAAAGCTCTGGCCGACTGCGGAGGCATCGAGAAACTGGTGGATATCAGCAAGGGACGCGGGAAAGGGTACGGAGAAATGTATTTTATTTTGAAATTAAAATGTTTAGATTGTGTTTTATTCTAATTTTCAGAAGTGTATTGAGTGTGGTTTTCATACAAACCTGTACAATGTTTGTCTCACACACACACACACACACACACACACACACACACACACACACACACACACACACACACACACACACACACACACACACACACACACACACACACACACACACACACACACACATAACTCAAAACACATCTGTTTTGATTAGCATATCCAGCAAAACTTCCCCCCTTTCAACATTGATTTTATCTATTTTAAATTATTTGAATTTAACTAGTGACCTTGAATGTACTTTTTAAATTGGTTGTGCTTTTATTTTTTTTGTAGGGTAATTATAGGGTGACTAGAAAGGCACAGACAAATAAAATGTTTCATTATGTGTGTGTGTGTGTGTGTGTGTGTGTGTGTGTGTGTGTGTGTGTGTGTGTGTGTGTGTGTGTCTGTGTCTGTGTTTTATTAACAGGTATTCGATGAAGGTGGTGAAAGCAGCAGCTCAGGTGTTGAACACGCTGTGGCAATACAGAGAGCTGAGGAGCCTCTACAAACAGGTTGGTAGCTACACACACACACACACACACACAGAGGGGAATGACATGCAGAGAACGACCCGGGTTAGAATCCGGGTCGTTCTCTGCATGTCATTCCCCTCTCCGCCCCATTTATCTCTGTCTCTCTGCATTGTCTAATAAAGCAAAAATGCCAAAAAATTATCTTAAAGTGTATTATTATTATAAATCCATATTATGTTGACTAAACTGATGTTGTGTACTTTTTGCAATGTGCAGGACGGTTGGAACTACACTCACTTCGTCACGCCCGTGTCCACTCTGGAGCGAGACCGTTACCTGTCCCAACCGACGCTGCCCACCAGCCCAATGCAGATGTCCCCCGTCATCCAATCAGGTGAGGGCTTACACTTATGATGTCATAAATATATTGCTCCATTTGTCAAAATAAGGAGAATCCTAAAAAAAAATAAACTATTCGAACCCTGTAAAATCGGTAATTCAGAAATATATACAGGTCCTTCTCATATAATTAGCATATTGTGATAAAGTTGATTATTTTCCATAATGTAATGATAATAATTGAACTTTCATATATTTTAGATTCATTGCACACCAACTGAAATATTTCAGGTCTTTTGTTGTTTTAATACTGATGATTTTGGCATACAGCTCATGAAAACCCCAAATTCCTATCTCAAAAAATTAGCATATCATGAAAAGGTACTCTAAAGGAGCTCTTAACCTAATCATCTGAATCAACTAATTAACTCTAAACACCTGCAAAAGATTCCTGAGGCTTTTAAAAACTCCCAGCCTGGTTCATTACTCAAAACCGCAATCATGGGTAAGACTGCCGACCTGACTGCTGTCCAGAAGGCCATCATTGACACCCTCAAGCAAGAGGGTAAGACACAGAAATACATTTCTGAGCGAATAGGCTGTTCCCAGAGTGCTGTATCAAGGCACCTCAGTGGGAAGTCTGTGGGAAGGAAAAAGTGTGGCAGAAAACGCTGCACAACCAGAAGAGGTGACCGGACCCTGAGGAGGATTGTGGAGAAGGGCCGATTCCAGACCTTGGGGGACCTGCGGAAGCAGTGGACTGAGTCTGGAGTAGAAACATCCAGAGCCACCGTGCACAGGCGTGTGCAGGAAATGGGCTACAGGTGCCGCATTCCCCAGGTCAAGCCACTTTTGAACCAGAAACAGCGGCAGAAGCGCCTGACCTGGGCTACAGAGAAGCAGCACTGGACTGTTGCTCAGTGGTCCAAAGTACTTTTTTCGGATGAAAGCAAATTTTGCATGTCATTCGGAAATCAAGGTGCCAGAGTCTGGAGGAAGACTGGGGAGAAGGAAATGCCAAAATGCCTGAAGTCTAGTGTCAAGTACCCACAGTCAGTGATGGTCTGGGGTGCCATGTCAGCTGCTGGTGTTGGTCCACTGTGTTTTATCAAAGGCAGGGTCAATGCAGCTAGCTATCAGGAGATTTTGGAGCACTTCATGCTTCCATCTGCTGAAAAGCTTTATGGAGATGAAGATTTAATTTTTCAACAAGACCTGGCACCTGCTCACAGTGCCAAAACCACTGGTAAATGGTTTACTGACCATGGTATTACTGTGCTCAATTGGCCTGCCAACTCTCCTGACCTGAACCCCATAGAGAATCTGTGGGATATTGTGAAGAGGAAGTTGAGAGACACCAGACCCAACACTGTGGATGAGCTTAAGGCCGCTATCGAAGCATCCTGGGCCTCCATAACACCTCAGCAGTGCCACAGGCTGATTGCCTCCATGCCACGCCGCATTGAAGCAGTCATTTCTGCGAAAGGATTCCCGACCAAGTATTGCGTGCATAACTGAACATAATTATTTGAAGGTTGACTTTTTTGTATTAAAAACACTTTTCTTTTATTGGTCGGATGAAATATGCTAATTTTTTGAGATAGGGATTTTTGGTTTTTCTTTACTTTTTTGCCAAAATCATCAATATTAAAACAATAAAAGGCTTGAACTACTTCAGTTGTGTGTAATGAATCTAAAATATATGAAAGACTAATGTTTATCAGTACATTACAGAAAATATTGAACTTTATCACAATATGCTAATTATATGAGAAGGACCTGTATTTTAAATGTAAATAATTAATTTACAACAAAAATAAGTAGGCCTACTATGAAAATACTTAAAAAATTTAAAAACAAAATATGAGTTGTAAAAAGCTGTATATTTAAAAGCCTTCTTCCTGCAATTTTTTTTTAAACTGTGGTGATGTGTCCTACTTTGCTCTGTTCAAGCCTCATTCATACATACTACATTCTATATCTACTCTATACTTATTCTGTGATGTTCTTTCCTCTCTCCTTACTCTTGAATTTCATCCAAATTAATTCATTAGTGTGAAAATTCAAGTTATGTGGACTAACTTTAATTTTTGTTTTGTAAGGTGGCAGTGCAACATCTTCGCCGGCAATGCTCGGGATTCGACGACAAAACTATCAGCGGGCGCAATCTATGCAACTAGACACGTATTACGGAGACAACAGTTTACACAAACAGCAGTACACAGGTCAGTGAGAGCGCTGGAATTTTCTAGATTAAAGGTGCACTGTGTAACTTTGTGTGTGTGTCAGAGAAGTGAACATTTTCTAAGGTATATTCTCATAACTTAATAAACAAACTTTCCTCACAGGAAAATGTAGATCCCTGGAACACTGTTTAAAGTTAGAAAGCTTCCGGAAAAGTTACTGTTTCACTGTTGTTGTTTACAGCAGCAGGGCCCACAGTTTGGTTTACAAACATATTCTAGTTTTACATTTGGTTCCAGGTTCATCAAAAAAATTTAGTTTCGATTTATGACGATTGAACTGTTCAATACTAAGAATTACATGTAGAGAAAGTATCTTTTGTAAACCAACTGCAGGCTGTGTAAATATATCAAATCCCCCCTCCCCTTAAACTGGATAGTGCACCTTTTGTACATACACTTTATCACACAAGTTTAACGCCAAATTATAATGACCGTGTCTGTCTGTGCTTTTGAATTTTTCCACTACAGGGTCCGAGAAGAAAACTCCGTATTTTATTGGGACGTATTCTTCCCAGTCAGGAGAGGATTTGAGAAGATCACAGGTAAGGAAACATGTTTTCTTTAAATCCAGCCACACTCAATCAATCATTTAAACTTTATTTATAAAGCACTTTGCATACACAGTGAAGCCCTGTACACCACCACAATGGAATTAAAATTAAACAATAAAAATGCGCTTAAAGTTCAGATGTGAAGCTTTAATTTGAGGGTATTTACATTATCCAAATCAGGTTAGTAGTGTAGGAATTACAAGAATTCTAAACTTTCATTTCAAATCCAATGTGGTCGCATAAAGAGCCGAAATTATGAAAATTGTGTCAATGTCCAAATATTTATGGACCTGACTGTATTCAAGCTTTTCCTGCTATTATGAATGGGGCGGCTGTGGCGAAGTGGTTAGGGCGGTCGACCCTCAGCCACAGGGTCGGTGGTCCTTGAGCAAGACACTGACTGAGCCCCAAGTTGCTTCCGATCGTCAGCCTGCTATCGGTGTATGAATGTGTGTGTGAAAGGCAAGGTGGGAATGGGAAACAGGTCTCCCTTGAAAAATAGTCTCCGGTCTCAATGGGATATACCTGTACAAATAAAGGTTAAATAAAATAAAAATATGAATGAATGCACTGAAAACCATTGAATCTTATTGTTCTTCTTCTTGCAGCACACAGAGCCATTCTACGACGAGCCGGACCCTAAGACAAACTACAACAGCTACAGAATGTACCTGTCGTCTCCTCTAGGTTACCACGATGACATACCGTTCGATGGCGAGCCGGTTCACCTTCCCGCGGCCTCCCCTCCCGGCGGCTACTCTAGCCAAACGCTGCCGTTCAAAGCTAACACCAACTACGTGGATTTCTATTCCACAACACGAAGGCCTTCGCACAGGGCCAGCAAGTTCACCGGCTCCCCTGACTCCTGGGTGTAAGAAAACCAAACGAAAAAACAAACACAGCGGACAAAATTGTGCGCCGTTGTTGAGATTTTTGGTCGTCCGTGTGTCTGTGTGTGAGAGCAAGGAGGATGTGTGTGTGTGTGTGTGTGTGTGTGTGTGTGTGTGTGTGTGTGTGTGTGTGTGTGTGTGTGTGTGTGTGTGTGTGTGTGTGTGTGTGTGTGTGTGTTGTGTGAAAGGTTGAGAATGCATGTGAATGTTTGTGCATCTGTCTTACAACTGTACCGAAAGAACAAGGCTTGGGTTTTTACTCACAGCAGCTTTTGACCGAGTTAGACCAACGTTCACGATAATGTAGATAATTATATGAACTATTGCTCTGATTTTTCACCTGTAAAATCGTTCCCCTAAGAGTGAGTTAAGTTACAAAACTAATGTCAAGCTGTTGATTGTGAAGTTGAAAGAAATGATAAGTGAGTCAACAAATTTGCTGATATTTCAAAGAAGAAACAATGTATTAGATTAAGCAAAATTTTTTGTATTTTGTTGAAAATCTTGACTTCTTGGTGCAAAATATTTTGGGTAATTCCTTGGTACATAGCTGTTATAAAAACAAAAAGCAGCTTGGAGAATAGTGTTGAAAGCTATAACAAGCTCAGTTGGAAAAGTCAAACAAATTTCAACCACTAAGAACAAGAAAGACTCAAAAAGAAGTGAAGTTGACTGTGACCAACATTTTTCAATTGTGACATTTCTGTCTAGAAAATACGACGGCGTATAAAAACTACTGTGGAAAAAGGAAAAGAAAGAAAGAGCCAGGGGTGAAGGTAGGATCAAAACTCACAAAAATAAATAACAATAAAGTCGAAAACTTCAAGGATAAAACAGTTGGATATTCACCAAGATAGGTTGGATCAATCAACCACCAGGTGTGGAGAATGCCTGCCAATGTATGACATTTAAAACCCTTTGTATATTAAATTTTCCTGCTGACAATCTAACAGTAGACAGACATATGGCTAAAATGACGTCACAGTTTAAGGTGTTATAGGCCTCAGCTAAAAATAAAAGATAAACCAATAACAATAGTTGGGCCAAATGGATGACATAATTAAACTACACTTTAAACTACAATTTAAAATGAGAATATCCGGCTTAAATGTCAAACAAAATCAAGTTTCTTCTTGAAAAAATACCCCGTCTCCTGTCTACTTTTTGTTCAGCAGTAGCCCCTTATACACTCGTAAGAAAAGATTGGAAAGATGTACAAATAATTTAAAATGCCAAGGTGTGGACAGACATATCACTTTATCTACGTTATCGTGAACTTATTATTAAGTCAAAAGTTGCTTTTCTCGGTAAAACCAAAACCCAGCCCTAACATTGTTGTTCACCAGAGTATTTGTTAAAGTCGACTGATTTAATTTTCCTCTGCAGTTAAAGTGTTGCAGTGCGTTGGCTTTATAACATAAATATCGTTCGCCGGCATCTTCAATGAATGCGAGATAAAGATGATAATAACCTGGGACAAATTGTATGAATAGTTTTTATGGATAAAATCATATTAGGAGGACTGTTAATGCAGTATATAAAGTGACCACAATAGCCCAAACATGATTTAAGCCGTAAAAACTATAATTAAAGGTGCACTATGCAGTTTCAGGGAAAGGTGTCTTGTTTACATTTGCAGGGCCTGCATTTAGTTACGTTATTTGCAATTCTTAGTATTGAATAATTCTATCATAAATAAATAAAAAACTATTTTGAGGAACCTGGAACCAAACGTAAGACCAGAATGTATTTGTAAACCAAACTGTGGGCCCTGCTGCTGTAAACAACAACAGTGAAACAGTAACTTTTCAGGAAGCTTTTTAACTTCAAACAGTGTTCCAGGGATGCAATTTTCCTGTGAGGAAAGTTTTGTTTATTCAGCTATAAGAATATACCTTTAGAAAATGTTCACTTCTCTGACACACCCAAAGTTACACAGTGTACCTTTAAAATATTATTTCTCCCAGGTATTAAGAAGAGAAACCTTTAAAGACTCAAGAGAATCAGAGTCACACACATCCGTAACGTGTGCCACTCGATACGTCGGCCCAAAGTGCAGTAAAATATATCATAAAGTATGTGAAATATGTGACAAAAACAAATGTGTCGAAAAATCTATTTGTACAGAAAGAAACACAATGGATTAACTGTCCTGTTACATTGTTGTACTCGATATGTAGAACTTTATATGTGATAGTGTGAAGAAGAAAAAAATGTTTTTTTTTATATTATTTATTGATTATTTTTATTAATTTTAACTTGTGTGACCTGACCAAAATACTCCCATCTCTGTCTGTTTATGTCCAAAAAACTGATGACAATGTGCAATGTTACAGAGGGAAATATATGTATAGGGGGATTAAAGAATATATCATGAAACACATATCCGGACAATCTTATTTTTCTCTCATTCTACAGCAAAAAAAATAAAGCATTTTAAAGTTAAATAGATACATCTTTATTAGCTTGAACTGCATCAGTTGTAGATATATTTTGAGATATGATGCTACAGCCAAAATAAACAAGAATAATTTTTTTTTCTTTGCAAACTCAAAATGTACATCACAATGAGGTAAATGCACGGTGTATACAAATATCCTCATGTCTTCCCTGAGCATGCCTTGATCACAAGCTCTAGTCCATGCAGTTACATTCATTTATACACTGTGTACAGTCGCTCCAAACGGGCCACGATTTAAACGATTAAACATCAAATTAAGTAAAGAATCGGAATCAGAATTGTGATAATCTTAGGCAACTTTCAAGGCAACGAAAGCAACAATCCTGACGCAATGTTGCCTCAAGAGTTGCCTATTTGTATGAACATTTCTTCCAACTAAAAAGTTTCCTCATGGAGATATCAGTTTCGATAATTCTGTGCATTCAAAAACATGCTATACTGGCAGCAAAAGCAGCGCACACATATCTACTATATCTTCAAAGGGGGAGTACAGTACAATGTTTAGCCTTGCAAGCTTTTGTATTTATCTTCATATAAAGTTAATTTCTTGATTTTGAAGACGCTAGGCAAAAGGTAGAAGTCTGTTAATCTGGTGATCGAGTTGTTACTAAAGGCACAAGGTGTGGCAGAGTGAAAAACAGACTTGAGTTTTGGGAGTTAAATTATGCGTGATGTCATAATCTCTGTGATTTTAAAGCTCTATGATTGGCTGATCAGGAGCTTCAAAACATTACAAGATTCTGCAACTCGGAAAAATTAAAGATTATGAAGTTGATTTTCCTGTTATAGTCAAAATACTAATATTAAACCAAATGTTAAGTGCTGTTGCCATTGGGAACGCCCGATTGGTTGGTCAGTGTCCCAACTCGACATTACAGCAACTTTCTACATTTGTGATGATATTTAACTTTAATTTATGACATCTTGGGATTCAACAAGTGAAATAAAAGGAAAAATAGTATTAGTGTGAATTTTGAGGCCTACACACATTTATCAATCCTTATTAATAAGGACTTTTTTTGGCTTTGTGAAGAACATTCAGACTCTGCTTCCTAACATATCTCTAAAGGGGACATTATGTTTTTTTGAATCATCGGAATTTTAGTTTTTTTTTTGTATGATTGTCACCTTTTAGGGAGACAAAAGAGGATAGGAGCGACAAAACCTTCAAAAACAACACAGGATTTAAGTATAGAAATTCAATCTGGGGCAATCGTAGTGGGAATTAACAATTTAAACACACAATCTCACCAGCAGTGTGTCAGTCTACCACCTCAACTTTAACTTCAAGCTATAACCATGTTCATGACTGTTCAAAAAAATTGAATTCTTAAAGGAATAGTTTGATATTCTCGGAAATACTCCTATTTGCTTTTTGCCTAGAGTTACATGTGAGAAGATAGATACCTTTTTACATATCAGCTACTGCCAGCAACTGATTAGCAATAGCTTAGCATAAAGGCTGCAAACAGGGGGAAACTGCTAGCCTGGCGATCTCCAAAAAGGAAAAAAATTCAAATTTTTTTTAGTTCAGATTTTGTTACCTTTGTAGAGAGCTACGCTACCTTTCCCCTCCAGTTTCACTCATTATGCTAAGCTAAGCTACAAAGCTGTCACGTAAAGGAATGAATGCTGGTTTTTAATATTAAATTATAAAGCTAAAGATCTGCCTATCCTGCCTGCCGCCTTGTACAAACTCAAACAATCATAATTCATAATCTTGTTACACCTCTTATCAGTATATATACAGGATGGATGTGACGGTCTGTGGTGGTGGCCTCCCATTGGTTCTCCAGTGGAAAGGGGAGGGGCTTGTGGTTCCAGGTGATTTGATTGGTCATGCGTCGCGTTGTTTATGGTCTGTTGTTGTCTGTAGGAGGTACAAATAAAGATTTAGTTTGAAACGGGTTATGATGACACATTTTATTTACAGTTTCCAGTATTACAAAAAAGTATAAGATTTCATATTTGTTCCATGGTGGTTTTCACAAGTAATATGTGGTTTCTTTTTAGATATGTATGTTTTTACAAATCTTTATATTCATAAAAGCAATTTGAAATGTATTTATAGAGCACGATTCTCACAACTGCTTTAAAGATGCAGTGTGTAAAAACGGGTATTTTGGCAGCATCTAGTGTTGAAAGTTCTAGATGTCAACACTCCCTTGCTAACCCCTCTCTTTTGGAGAATTTACAGAAGCTACGGTGGTGGCCTTCAAGGACAAGAAGCTATAGTTACTAAAGATGGCATCATCCACCACTACCTTAAGTCTTTCCACAATATCAAGTGATGAGGTGAAGATGTATTTAGTTATTTATTCTATATTACTTCTTCTTCTTGGCCTTCCAACAGGTGCATTTCCCCAGGACGCCCACTGTATATGAACAACTTATCCTAAATAGATACAGTATAAAAGGCTCATTCTAAGGTAATATAAAAGATCAAATAAATTAATTTATGTAGAAATATACGTAGTCAGTACTCACCAGATAGTGTTGCTCGTTGTGGATTTAGTTGTGTGCTCTGATGGAGCTGCTGATCGGGGATGACAGAGGGTGGTGGCCCGAACGGATGGGCTTAGCTGAGGCACAAAGAAGAAAAACGTTAATTCACTAATGTACAGCTCTGGAAAAAATTAAGAGACCACTCCAAATGTCTCTAGTTTTACTCTTTATAGGCATATGTTTGAGTAGAATAAACATTTTGGTTTTATAATATAAACTACTGACAACATCTCTACCAAATACACAATAAAAATATTGTCATTAAAGAGCATTTTTAATAAGTAATGTAGAGATGAAGATTGAAGAAAAATCCAGACCGGTCTCTTACTTTTTTTCCAGGGATATATACTAACCCTGTGTTCAAAATGCATACTGTTTCTTTTCTCTATTCTACATACTACAGCTGATCATAAAAAGTATCTAGTCAGCATGCAGTAGGCATACTATTGGGACTTATTTATTCAATCATATCATGGCTCCTTGATCTAACCTCTTGCTTATATATTTGCTCAAAATGCGATTGGATGAATTAAGTCGTCCTAAATCTTTTCTACCATACTAAATAACAGGGAAGTATTGGGATTGGAACGCAGCCCAAGTATACTACCACAACATACTCAAATTGATGTCAAAATTTAGTATTGAGTAGCACATAATTAGTATGAGTAGGACGTTAGTAGGGCTTAAGTATGAGTAGGACTTTAGTAGGGCTTAAGTATGAGTAGGACATTAGTAGGGCTTAAGTATGAGTAGGACATTATTAGGGCTTTTAGTATGAGTAGGACGTTAGTAGGGCTTTAGTATGAGTGTACGTTTTTAGGGCTCTTTGAACACAACCAGACCACCAGCTCACCTATCTGTGCAGAGTGTCCCCTCCTGGCCATGTTTTTGGCCCTTACAGCCTCTTTGATGCGGTCCACCTCTTGCTGGTAGCGCTTACGGTCCCTCATGGAGTTTTCTTTAGCTTCCTTCAGCGCGTTCTCCAGAGCTTTGACGCGTTCGGCCGTCGCACGCAGACGCTTCTCAAGCTTCGGGAGTTCGCAGCGAAGGTCTGCGTTGTCTCGGACAAGCTGAGGGCAATTGTGGGAAAGAATTAAGTATATTTACACATTATTTATTCTTTTAACTTTTGTATTGTCGTTCTCAAGGTGCAATCGCAATCATTAAATCACATATATTATTTACACATTTATGGTCCATGCATGAAATACAGGTGCTTCTCGGAAAAAATTAATAAAATGTTTTATGTATATATTTTTTTTTATACAGTAATTTAAAAAGTCAAAACTTAAATATATTTTAGATTAATTACACATGAAGTGAAATATTTTAAAATCAAAAATCCAATATCTAAAAATATTAGAATAAATTATAAAATATATAAAACGTCATTTTTTAATTTTTTTTTTTTAGCCTTTACCTGCTTGTGAACCTTGGTGAGCTGTTCCAGGTTATTCTCCAGGAAAGAAATCTTCTGTTTCTGGGCGACGTTGCCGAGTCCCTCCTCACAGTCCAACTCTGCGCTCTGAAAACACACAATTGAAATGTTATAGTCATACAGCCCCGGAAAAAAATGAAGAGACCACTCCAAATGTTCAGTGTCTCTCGTTTGACTATTTATAGGCATATGTTTGAGTAGAATGAATATTTGGGTTTTATTCTATAAACTACTGACAACATTTCTAACAAATTCACAATACATTTTTTGTCATTAAGAGCATTTTCAATAAGTTATGTAGAGATGAAGATTTGAAAAAAAATCCAGACTGGTCTCTTAATTTTTCCCAGAGCCGTATGTCATTATGTGTTTAATGTTCAGCCATGTTTACCTTCTTGACCCTCGTAGTGAGATCCTGGACGAAGAGTTTGCGTAGGTTGTGTAGCGTCTGCAGCTCTTTCGCCTGAGAGAACAAGAAAAACAATGCCAGTGTTAATACACAACCTAGGCTCTGTAAAACGGGAATGTTGTTAGCTACGGTGGGCCCCTTTGTTCTTTGTTTACATGCCAGTTTACAGAGCCTAGGCTGTCTATTAACACTGTATTTTTTACATTTTTAAATCAAGACACTCACCACCGTCTCCTCCAGGCCTTTCAAGTCTTCTCTGGCCTGTTCGCTCTGTTCATTCAGAAATCTGCAAATAACATAAAGATATTACTTCATTTACAATCAGTAACAAAGCAATTCATTAGGAAATGAATACACTGCAGGCAAAATCAAAGTTTTTTCAAAAAATGGTCAACACTTCTGAAAAAAATTTTAATACAAAAAATAATTGTTTTAATGTCAGTAATCAAGTGGCAAAGTTTCATCATGATATCTATAAGTTAAAAATGTTTCCCTAGGGGCGCTCCGGTGGCGTAGTGGATAGAGCCCATACCATATCGGCTCCGGCCTTCGTTGTAGTGGTCGCGACCCTTACTGCATGTCATCCCCCCTCTCTCTCTGTCTCCCCAGTTCAACTCTATGCTGTCAACTTAAACTTGAAAATGCCCAAAAATTATCTTAAAAAAAAAAAAAAACCCTATTCTCCTGCAGTGTGTGTTCGCTGGTACTTACATGAGCTTCTGTAGTTTTTCCTCCTTCTCTTGCTCTGCAGCTTTCACTTTGTCGTAATCGGACATCAGTTTCTCCTGCTCCAGTAACATGCCCTGGTTCAGACTTGGGGAATAAAATCAAAAATCCATTAAATATTTTTTTTTTATTGAATTTTTCACAGGTTTGGTTCATGGCATAGATACTTTGGTTTCGGGATACAGGAGCACACAAGTTATAAGTGTCACAGAGGCTGACTCCAGTTTGTAGGTTAAGTGGAAATAAACGGGTAAAGCAAAAGATACTGTTGGATAAATAACTCAACCATACAGACAACTAAGAAAGGTTAATTATTACGACAAAATAAATTAAAAATTTTTAATTGAAAATAGAAAATTTATTAAATATCTTAAAAATCAATTAATAAATCATTAATATGAAACACCAATTAAATTAACAATTCCTCCGACAGTGTTCTTACTCAGTGAGTTGGTCCAGCATTCTCTGCTTGTCCTCGATCTCGTCTCTGAGGCGACTGAGCTGCTTGTGATGAGTCTCTCTGTGGCTCTCAAGCTGCTCCTCAAGCGTTTTCTGGAGAAATACATTATAGACATTAAAAATATATATATATATAGGGGAGAACGGGGTAAGTAGGCACACTTTTTACTCTAGTGAGAATTGCTCATCACCAAAACATCTGTCAATAGCCATTCCTACATTAAATTGAAGCTTAAGGTGTTGGCTAGAAATGTGTGTCTCTCTTTTTTTCCAACTTATTGTAATGAAGAAGTAATTTACCATCAAAGACACTCTGACACATTGTGACAACCAACCCCATCAAGGGGTCGGTTGTCACACACTATGGGGTTGTTTGTCACAATGTTATCTTAATGGGAAAAATCTTAAAAAGAAGGCAAGGAGGCAGAACCAAATTTGAATGTTTAATTGCATTGTCAAGTTGACAAATAGGCCTACATAACGTTCTGTAGCCTTGGCAGCTGGTCTAGTTTGGGATGCACTGGGTTGTTTTGATTTTGTTGCCCTTTTTTCTTTTGCTTGCTAGCTGCCTTTTCCTGCTCTATTCTTTCCTTCTCTGGGGTGTCAGTGAGGATACAGCTTGACAATTTCTTTCGTTATTGGGTTCCTTTTCTGGCTGCAGCCTTGAGATAACATGTGACAACCAACCCCCCAAAAAAATTGACGACCAACCCCAACTTGAATTTCTTGCTAGCATCAAGGCCAACATCCATCTGACAACTAATTAGCTTGCTAACCACAATCTAAACTATAGTTTACCCTTCACACTTTCTGAGGGTAACAAGTGTTTTGTTATAAACCCATTGTGTAAAAGCCTAGAAGAAAAATACTGAGAAGCAAAATATTTTGAATTTGACATGAAAAACACAAAACATCCTCTCATCTGAAATGCAGCTGTCTTCCTCCAAGGAAGTCTATGTATGTGACCTCTGATCCCAATTCTGGACCTTTTTTATATCAACATTTCAGAGCTAGCGCGCTCTGGTGGCGAGATATAACGAATGTGACATCCAACCCATGTGACAAATTACCCCGTTCTCCCCTATATTATTTTCTTTAAAGGTGCTGCGAGGAACTTTGAAATATCTCTGAAAAAGTCTAATGTTTCCTCTGATGATCATAAATTACATCATGTAACAGCAAACGAGACCATTAGTGCAAAGAATGCAATTTTTATATAGGTTTTCTTAATGCCTTTGTCATGGGTACTCTCACCCTGGAACTACAGCTGGGGTAGTAAAAAGCTTTTGTCCAAAGGGGAACACAAAGAATGAACACAAACTGAAATTTCCTCGGAGCACCTTAAAATTTTATTAAATTTTCTTTTTGTTTATAGACAGTGCGGAGGGACAGAGATGAAATGGGGCAGAGAATGACATTTACCTTAATGTCCTCTTCTCCATCCGATCTGCCGATATCTTCCTTCTCCTTCTCCTCACACGACACCTCATGTATTTTCTCTGAGAACCAAAAAGTAAAATTTACAAATTATTTTCTGTTGTTTCAGCAGAGAAGAGGTTTTAAAATCCTTAGAGTGATATATATATATTGATAGCACTGTATCAATAGTGAGATGTGTGCTGCGGTGTACCAATGTGTGTGTGTGTGTGTGCGTGTGCGTGTGTGTGTGTGCGTGTGTGTGTGTGTGTGTGTGTGTGTTGCCGTGTACCGACCCTGAGCGTGCATTTTGGCGAGTTCGTCCGTCAGTGCGTCTTGACTTTCCTCCAGCTGTCGTTTCTTCTGCTCCATGTTCTGCATGTAGTCGGTCAGGGAGCGGATCTTGGCCTGGTGCTACACACGGCATATAACATCAGATTTAAATTGTATTATTACAAGCACAATACTCAGTATAAATTAAAGGCATACAAAATGAAAAAATTAAGAGACCATTCCAAATGTTCAGTGTCTCTCGTTTTACTATTTATACGCATATATATTTGAGTAGAATGAACATTTTGATTTTATTCTATAAACTACTGGCAACATTTCTACCAAATCCCACCCTAAAATATTGTCATTAAGAGCATTTCCATTAAGTAATGTAAGGATGAAGATTCAAGAAAAATCCAGACTGGTCTCTTAATTTTTTCCGGAGCTGTATATGTTAAATTGAATTGCTCAAACGTACACCATTAAGAAACGTACCTGTGATATGAGCAGCTGACAGGAGGCTAGCTCCTTCTCATTGGCTGATATCTTGCGGTGGGCGTCGGCCTGCGCGCTCTCCAGCTGTTTGCTTCTGTTGACCAGAGACTTCACCTCCGACTTCATCTTACTGATGTAGAGACGCGCCACTGTGAACTCCTCCTCAACCGCCGAGCCGTTCCCCTTCAGCTCTGAGGACTACAAGGAGGGGCGGTTAGGGTGTGTGTGTGTGTGTGTGTGTGTGTGTGTGCGTGTTTGTGTGTGTGTGTGTGTGTGTGTGTGTGTGTGTGTGTGTTTGTGTGTGTGTGTGTGTTTGTATACAGGTTAATTTAAAAAAAAATGTACTTCTTCATTATATTCTAATTTGTTGCGTATATGTGTGTATATGTGTGAGTGAGTGAGTGACTGTGTGTGTGTCTCTATGTGTCTCTTTATGTGTGTGCGTGAGTGTTTAGTGTGTGTGTGCGTGCGTAAGCGAGCGCGCATGTGTGTGTGTGTGTGTGTGTGTGTGTGTGTGTGTGCGTGCTTCTGCATGTGTGTGTGTGAGTGTGTGTGTGTGTGCTCACCCCAGCAGCCTTGACGTCACCGTTTCCTATAATTGCTCCGATGTCGCTCAGGTCTCTTAGCAACAGGTTGAGAACTTCTGCCGCTCTCTTCCTCTGCAAACCGTTCAGCTCCTGTAGCTGACCCAACTCCATCTGCACCGCACACAGCAGCGCCTGGAAACACACAGAGAAAACACCCCCCAAAATGAGACATTTAAAGCTATAGTGCGTTACTTTTTCATATGAATTAATGTCGGTTACATTCAAGCCATCGCCCAAAGGAGTTGACACAAAGTTGATAAAGCCTATCAGCTCTCTCTGTATTTCTATGTATGGCAGCGTTTACAAACTGGTGTCACTGTCACACTCCGACACTGACTTATATAGTGACTGTCGAAAATAGCAAAAGGGAAAATCCGTTTTACAGAACACCTGCATGTTGTAATAAAAATTTGTAAAAGAAATGATAATAATAA
>NC_137228.1:15031338-15043838 GCF_949987685.1 Ammodytes marinus
CGTCCCGTTGTAGCCGCCCAGCACATCTGGAGCGATATATAAATAGATTTTTTTTTTTTTAACATACATACACATAAAAATGCACATAACACAATTGTAATGGCCACAAAAAATTAGCCCTGACAATATAAGTGGAATATATGTGAAATTAATTGCTCAATAAAAGATACTTGAGAAAAAGAAAAGAAAAAGAAAAGAAAAAGACCCTACGAACCTTTGACGATCTGTTTGGCGCACTGGTTGTAGACTTGCTCCTGTGACGTGTTGGGAGGCAACACACGGTCGAATACGTACGGTTTACTCTGTTTGAAAAGCAACACAAGATTAATTAATAACAGCAGAAAGATTACAAGACATTCAAACCACAACTTGCCTTTTTTGGGCATTTATTTTTTATTAGACAGTTTTGTAGAGACAGAGATGAAATGGGGTAGAGAGGGGAATGACAAGCAGAGAACGATCGTGTTGTAGAGGCTCAGTCCTCTTCACAGCAGACCCGGGTTAGAATCCAGCCCGGGTAGTTTAACTTTACTGCATGTCATTGCCCTCTCTGCCCCATTTCATCTCTGTCTCTCCAAACTGTCTAATAAAAGCAAACAAATGCCAAAAATTCTATAATAAATCTATAATGTTTTGTTTTTCTTCCATATGCTTTGCTTGAAAATGCTCCAATAGCTTCCAGGACATCCCGACCGACCGACTATCCATCCATCACCTTCCCCTCCTCCTGCCCTCTGTCTGAATGACTCTCGGGAGTGAAAGACTCATTTGCTCAAAAGAGAAAACGCTCTTCTCAGCATCAACAACAGCAACAGCAACAGCACTAAGGCTGTGTGAACGTACGAGAAAGACTAGAAGATGAAACCACTGACACAGGCGCTGTCAGGCTTATGTCTATGTAGTTTGATGGATGGATGGAGGGATGGATGGATGGAGGGATGGATGGATGGATAGGTAGGTGTGTGTGTGTGCGTGTGTGTGTATGTGTGTGTGTGGGGGGATGGATGGATGGATGGATGAATAATGCAGGACATGCAGCTATCTATCTACACCCTGTTATGCACGCATACTTTGGTGTCTTTCTGTCTCCAAATAGTAAATGAAAGGCATACTCACTCACTCACTATTTGCGAATATCTTACTCATACTCTGCTACCTGTCCGTAAAATCCAGTGTTAATTAATACACAGCCTAGGCTCTGTAAACTGGTTTGAAGCTAGTGACACTGGGCCAGGTCCCCCTTTGTTTACATACCAGTTTACAGAGCCTAGGCTGTGTATTAACACCAGTTTTTTTTCCAGCGCACAGACAGTACGGACAGGTAGCTGATCGTGAGGAGATTAATTGATTTCATCTCCTCCTGATTGGCTAAAATTAATTATTTACAAAATGTGAAATAAACTGCATTTGCCCTTCCTCTGTCAAGCTACCACTCACAACCATGATATTGTTGTATTTAATAAACATAAAGAATATAAACATTTCTGTCTAATATATTTGAATAAAACTGAAAGACAATATATTTCTCCAAGTGTTTTATCTTATTAAACCATTTTAAATATTGAAGTATTATTGGAAGCCGCCATTGTTTGCTGAGTGGCTGAGGTTGTATTTATTATCACATCAACTTTTTGTTAGAGCATTATTATTGGAAGCTTTATGGAAACATATAGAGGCAGACCTACAGACTAACAGAGAATCCATATGATTTTAAAACTGTCTATATGATGAAATATAGGCTACACATTTAACACCTATACGGGGATATTGCGCAGTTGGCAGCACAGCCTGTCTGCAGAGCGCGAGGAGGTGACTTTCCCCCCAATAGAACACTGCAGTAGACTCCTGTGTTAATCCGACAGACTTACCGTAATAACCACCGTGTCGTCCTCTTTGAATTTGGGGATGTATTTGTCTCCTCTGTTGATTTCAGCCTCGTTCAGCGGCCTAAAGCGACACATCACTCGCACCCCACACTCCGCCGCATCCATCATGTTTGCGGCTGTTTACAGTGGGCCTAACACTTAACAATAACACACACACACACACACAACCGGCCGATAAAAGTCTGTATTGCTCTATTTAAGCAAAGGGTGGTGCCGCTAAGAGAGCTTCAGGGACCTCCAACAGGGTCGGGAGAATTGTACCTGCGTCCCGGATAAAACTGACAATTCTGGATACACTCAAAAACTGAAGAAAATGTGAAAATCAAATGTTGGGTTTTCCTCAAAATGTCCTTCATCCAAGCCGAATATCTCCACGTCTTCTCGGCTGCCCCATGACCGACCGAACCCAACCGTCCTGCACGTGTCCCTATGCAGAGTGGACGTGTGTGTGTGTGTGTGTGTGTGCGTGCGTGCGTGCGTGCGTGTGTGTGTGTGTGTGTTATAGCCTAAGTGAAGGGAGAGGCAGAGATGCGCAGAGACAAACCGCAACGTCCTGAAAGTGCAATGAAGGCGCGCTCTCGACACCATGCCGCGGCGCGCACCCGCTCGCTGCCTGCATCAGCACCAGCTCCATCAACACCGAGGAGCTCCAGTTTACGCATGCGCAAACTGGAGCAAGTTCCTGTAAAAGCCCAAACGGCCCCAAATGTAACCAAGAAAATGTAATAAAACCCAAATGTAACAACTGGCCGATAATGTCACAAAATACTGACAGCCCAGATCGTAGTAACTTTTTGCCCAAAATGTAACAATTACTCATTAGGCTATACATTATGGAGCAAGCAAAATATTCTTCTCCTAATAGTTTAGTATTTGTATTACACGAAAGCATTCTTTCAATAGTTCTAATGTAATTCTAGGCTCAAAGTGGAATACACAAACTTTGATGCCACACTACAAAACATATTTTGCTCGCTCCATAATTAATAACTGACCCAAAATGTGATAAGTTGTTGGGCGCAGCATTTTGTTACATAATCGACCAGGAGTTATTACATTTTGGGTAATAGCATCTATACCATTTACCCATCATAAACAACCCAGTAGTGTTTTTACGAAAATAACCCTGCACTTTTTACTGTGTATATATTTATTTTAATAACATTTGGGGTCGTTGTTTAGCGGTGGGGCTTTCCTAGGAATGAGGCACGATTTAATTTATGATCACACCTGGCAGCGTTTACCTGATTGCGTCACGTGAGGTGAATGAGCACGTGAGGTGAGTTGATAAATATCCGGGGTTTCCAGTTGTCTTGAAAGGGTTTGTGCGAACGGGAGAACGCTTCAGTACGTATGTCATTGCTTTTTTTTTGTTTTTCTACACCGTTCGAAATGTAATTTGCACAATGCGCAGTTTTTCTGGCACTTTTGGTTTCGTTCACGCCATGTCTTTCATGATATCTACTCATCGTCCAGTGTTAATACACAGGGCCCCTTTTGTTTACATACCAGTCTAAAGAGCCTGTATTACTACCACCAGCAGGGCCGCCGCTCCCTATACGCAGAGTACGCAGACTGCGTAGGGCACCAAGTTCCTGGGGTGGGGGGGGGCACCCCAAAAAAAAAATTATAATTTTTATTTTTTATTTTTATTTTTTAAATTAAAAAGGAAAAAGAGATGGTCCGGGGGCCCCCAAAATATATATATTTTTTTTTAAAGTGCATGATAATCATTACATTACAAAAAATATATAAATTAGTTATGAACAGGCCCATCGTTGTTTTTTCTTAATTGTGTAACCTATCCAGGGGTGGATTACTGCACAGGCCCAAGGGCTCAGGGGGGCCCTTAGCCAGAGATACTGATAGTAACTTTTCATGTTGCATAGTCAAAGAGCTCAGTCACTGATGTCAATAACAGGGTCCAAAAAGGAATAGCCTAAATATAAATACTCATTAAAATGTAACAAGATAGAAATCATCATGGGCCCCTCAACTAGTAGGGGAGAAATACAAAAGCAAGTTAAAAACAACAGCATTAGTAGCTCTGTCTAAGGGGGTTGACAATTTCTGCTTAGGGCACCCAAAAGCGTAGCAGCGGCCCTCGTCTTGCGCACATGTGGTGGAAGCGCACGTGGTGGAAATGTTTGTTCACTAGGAGGCGCGCCATTGATTAAACGATAACGCACTTAGTGGTTTAAATGAATATATCAACTAGTATCAACTACTCACTCCAATCTCCCTAATTTTTTCATCTTTCCCCCACCACGCGACTGGCCAAAAGGCAGATGGACACAGACACACGGACAGGGACGGCCGGACAGACGCAGTTCCCTACTCCTGGGCACATCCACCACCCTCCTTCCACTCCCTCCACCCCACACTACCCTTCTTGGCTTCAATACTACACCGATTTAACTGCTCTTTAATTTTTGACTCAGTCATTATGGGTGGTTTAATGCGGACTGAAGTTTCGCCTGGGTATATTATATATATAGTATTATACTCAAAATATATTATGAGTATACATATATTCATATATTTTTCTTTCATAATTTTTCATAAATTAAAGAGAAATTAAGAAATGCTTTTATCTTATTTTATTACATTTGTCTTCATCTAGTGTAGTGTGTGTGTGTGTGTGTGTGTACGGTTTGTTAAGTGAAATGTTCTTGGTTGTGATTATTGACTATAATATATAATATAAAAATATCATGGATAGGATTTACTGATGGAGAACAATTTGACTGACTCCATAATAAACCTGTAGGTGTAATACCTCATTGTCCTCACCAGGAGCCGACACCATCCGTGTCTTCAATACTACACTGATTTAATTACTTTTTTGACTGGGTCATTATCATGGTCATTATAGGTGGTTTAATGCGGACTGAAGATTCGCTTAGGTGGTGTTTGAAGACACGTCACTACAAGAGAGTAATCTTTGCTTATGTAAAAGTTAGTGACAATAGTTAGTGCTCGACTAAACCTGATTATTAGCCAACTGCTTAACACAAACCGTTAGCTTAAGCTAGTGAAGCTAACAACATGTAGCCTACCTTCCTCCTTCTAAAATAAAGTTTCTAACGAGTGCTTTGTTGAAATGAAGGTGTTGCTTTGTCCGTTTTTATTCACAGATATTAACTGGTTAGTACATCGATACTTTGAAACGGTAAATACATTTTAAAAACGCGAATAAATGGTGCTTGTATGTAATTACGCCTAGCGTCCAGTGCCGTAAGGTGTCTATAGGTGTTGTACCTCATTGTGGTCACCAAGGGGCGACACCGTCCGTGGCTTCAATACTACACCGATTTAACTTCACTTTTGCTTTTCACCTGCAGGTGCAGTACCTCATTGTGGCCACGGGATGGCAGTATTGAGGCGTAATTATAAACAGATTTATGTCATGACCTTTTATATACTATTTATATGGTCTTGATACGTTTCCCTCACTGACAATATACAATGAATAGTTCTTAAACACCCGGCAAATATACGAAAAATAAAAGTATAAATATATTCATCCATTTTCCTTCATACATTTTCATAAAGTTTAATTAAAAGAGAAATTACGAAGTGTTTTTATTTTATTTTATTACATTTGTCAAGATTTTCAGAGTAAAAGAACTTCAAATCTGAAACAACCTTTAAATGTTTGCGGTCAGTAAACATTGGGGATACCCACAGGAAGTTCTTTATTTATTGTTATATTTATTTATTTAACCTTATTAAATAAAATACTCTAGGTATGAATAACAATAAAAATAAAATGAATTATTGGTAATAATGTCATATCAAAGTCAAATGTTAAGGAAGGGTAATGGAGGCAGCACTTCTGGATCTAAAATAAAACTGCCATCAATATGGAAACTGTTTATATTTCACAGTGAGATGCTGGCAGAGAGGACAGGTATTATTCTAGCCCTCTCAGGAACTTTTACATATTTCTGAAACAGTTTAATTTTTCCTCTGATGATCATAAATTACATGTAACAGCAAACGAGACCATCAGTGCAAAAAATGCTATTTCTATATAGTTTTTCTTAATGCCTTTGTCATGGGTACGCTCACCCAGAGACTACAGCTGCGGTAATAAAAACACTACTGCTTTTTTTCCAAAGGGGCTGCGAGAATTAAAAGATAACTGAGGGTTCCTCGTAGCATCTTTAATAAACCATATTTTTTTAAATGTTATAATAATAATAATAATAATAATACATATAATCGCGAAAGAAGAAACAATGTTTGACACAAGACAATTCAAGTAAGAGTGACCATGTTTTTAATATCTTAAACATTTGTGCAACATTGCTCAAAATGTTACATCACTGCATGACCTGTAATGTTTCAGAATATTTACAAAAAAATGCTGCTTACATCGATCAAACCATTAAAAAAAAGTCCAAACCATCTGAAAATAAATGGACTAAACTATCCTATATAGCCCACATTTAATGCAAAAACAAAATCAAGTGCACATCATACTTCACACACGTCTATTTTTTGTAAAGTATATATTAGTGAAAAATATATACTTAATTACAAGTCGAAAAGAAATAAAAAATACTGACAATGAAATGGTTTGAAGAAAGGGGGGGGGAAGTGAGATTTTTTAAAGAACACAAAAAAGGAGAATAAATTTAAATCACACAGACACACACACACACACACACACAGGCAGCAAGAGAGGAGAAAAAAAATAGCGCAGTTCATTTCAATCAAACACACACACACACACACACACGCAAAAATGCTTTGAACTTTGACCACAAAACAAGAGGGAACTGATAATAACAGATCCATATTATTAACACATGTGGTTCCCAGCATGAAACGGGTTCCTGCATGTCATTGCACAAAATAAACGTTTAGGAGGAACGGGAGAGGCAGAATGAACTTTACCGAAAGAAGAGTGTATCAAGTGTTTTTCCACACCCAACTTCACATTTTGAAGACATTTCTGTTTTGAAAAAATAAAATAAAAGTAAAAGGCCACAGTTTTACAGTAAAATCTCAATGGTGAGGCTCTCGGACCAAAGTGTGCACAGTACACCGACATTTTTCGTGGGACTTTTTGTATATTATCAGAGGAGATTTCGACATTTTGAAAAAAACAAGTTAGTTGCAGGTGTGACCAAGAGAAAAACAGAGAGATGCAGTGTATCCATATTGCACTTGAAAATTCTGTAGTGATTCCAGGTTAGGTTTGATCTCGAGGAGGAGCAGCTGTGTGTGTGTGTGTGTGTGTGTGTGTGTGTGTGTGTGTGTGTGTGTGTGTGTGTGTGTGTGTGTGTGTGTGTGTGTGTGTGTGTGTGTGTGTGTGTGTGTGTGTGTGTGTGTTGCAAGTTTCCTATACTGTCTCAATCAGCTGATGATTTTGATATTTTGATCTTCTCATAGTTACTAGTGTTAAAACTAAACTGCATTTTTTTTTACCAACATAGACACTTTCGTCTGCCTGTTTTTTAGATGTGCATGAACATAAATAGTACAGTCTCGCAGGCGGACGTTATTACATGTTTTCACCCTTAAACTAAGAAAATAATGACACAAACATGTAGACCAAGTGTTATCTGAAATGCTCCTTAAATAAAAAGGGGAACATGACCTTTGTAATAGGTTGTTAAATCACTGTAAAGGAAAAAAAAAAAAAAAAAAAACATACTTATACACATATAAGGCTTGAGTTCTCAACTCTTGGTAGTATTATTGCCATGTAGCATATTTGTAAAGCTTAAAATAAATATGGAGTTACTGTACATAAATAATTTACATCAATAAATGAAACAGACACACAATAAACGCAAAAAAAATAAAAAATAAAATGCTTTCTCTGATCTCGAGTTAGTGTTTCTCATCCATGATTGGTTACTCTACCTAAAGCTATCGGTGTGGCAAAACATTCCCAACATTTTGAAATAAATTCCCCGAACAAACGAGCACAAGAACATAATCACAACAAGGTACTTTCTGCTGGTAAAGTTCATTCTGTTTTTTGTTGTTGTTGTTGTTTTTTAAAAGGTGCAGTGCGTAGAGTATATTGGCATTTTTATCAGAACAGACTTGGTAGAAATGGAATATAATGTTCAGAATTATGTGGTCGTTTGAGTTTGCTTGAAAATACAAGTTACACCGCCATGTTACTTTCTACAGTAGCACAGAATGGACAAAGTTAACGGCCTTATGAGTTTTTATATATAGTGGGCGTCCTGGGGAAATGCACCTGTTGGAAGACCAAGAAGAAGAAGAAGTACTATAGAATAAATAACTAAAAATACATCTTCACCTCATCACTTGATATTGTGGAAAGACTTGAGGCAGCGGTGGATGATGCCATCTTTAGTAACTATAGCTTCTTGTCCTTGAAGGCCACCGTAGCTTCTGTAAATTCTCCTCAAAGGGATAGAAAGGGAGCGTTGCATTGTAGAACTTTCGCCACTAAATGCCAGTTAATACTCCCATATTACACACTGCACCTTTAAATCTTTAGTTTTCCTCCCAAATGACAAATGAACACTTAACTGGTTTGAAGAAGTGACTATCGTAATGGAGAACTCAAATATAACTCATGCCTGATCAAACTGCTGTTCCCTTACAAGACAGAACCAAACAAAACCAAACGAAACAAACGCACGTGTTAACTGACAGTGCATCATATAAAAGCTTTAGGCTGTATTCTTATTAATCCTATGCATGCGGCCGTATGCAACCAACCGCACTTCTGAATAGAAACCAAGACATTGGTACACTTCTGCTTTGTTTTTGTACAATAAAAGATAAAATGTGCATTAGGTATGCGCTTGTACACCACATTGTACAATATTTACATACAATTCTTGAATAGCATGAAATACCAGGATTATCTATATACATATTGAAAATGTATCAGAAATATTTGGACTGTCTATTTTTCTTAAATATGTAAGGTAATGCTTGTAGCTGTTTTTTTTTGTTTGTTTTTTTACTATCTTATACTAGAAAAAAATAGTTCATTCAGTGACAAATTTGTAACCGTTTTTGACATTTTTCTCAAACTTTTTCTTCTTCTTTTTTCTTTCTTTCTTTCGTTCTACAGTTAGAACAGTATCGGTGATTGGAGTCCCCAGCACCGTTCCTGTTGTCAGTCTTTATGTCAAGTTGGGTTTAAATGGAACAAAAGGGTTTGTACCATTTAGAGTCCATGTGTAGTAGCACCTTGTTCAGAAGAGCTCAGAAAACGCACCGACACATTCAATGTTATCTGGAGATCTTCCTTCTCTTCGGCTTGGGGAGTTTCACCTGGCGATCCCGCGACTGAAAGACAGAGAAAAAAACATGGTGGTGACTATGGGACTGATAGAAAAGTAAGGCAAGGCAAGTTTATTCCTATAGCACAATTCAGACACAAGGCCGTTCAAAGTGCTTTACAGGGGCAAGATTAAAATACATCAAGTAAAAGCGAATGAGAAATAAAACATTTAAATAAAATAATAATTACAGGTTAAAAAGGGAAACAGAAAAGTCTTCAGATTTGACTTAAAAGAGCTGAGAGTTGCAGCAGACCTCAAGTTTTCTGGGAGTTTGTTCCAGAGATTTGGAGCATAAAAACTGAACGCTGCTTCTCCTTGTTTAGTCCTAAGTAAGTCAATTTAGTCAATTGTACACAGGGCATATTGAGAGTGGTCTTTTCTCATCTCCCCTCTTAAGTTTTTTCCACTCCAGAGGGGGTCAGAGCGCAGGGTCAGCCATAGTACAGCGCCCCTGGAGCAGTTTGGTGGTTAAGTGTCTTGCTCAAGGGCACAATGGTAGAGATGGTGGGCACTGTAGATGTAATAGCAGCCACCACTAGTTTTACTCCAGATCAATATTGTAAATAAGAAACTGTTCTTAATGTTTTATCTGGAAAAATAAAGGTTAAATAAAAAATAAAAAAAATAATTACTACTAACACCCTCTTGTCCGGTGCCGGGGATCCAACCAGAGAGTTGGTGATCTCAAAAAAGCAATATTTCATGAAGAATAAACACATTTTCTTTGGTGTGTGTAAATACTCACTGTGCCCGACATCTTATCCAGTTCGCTCATGGCCTCGTGGATAGCAGCTTCCAAGTGATTATTCAGTTTCCCCTGTCGGCTGGAAAAGATTGAAGTTTTTTCATTATTTACATTGAAGCGGATGCGGCCACATAAAGTGTTTTTTGCTCTGGGACATTACTGTTTAAAACGTACATCCAGTTGACTGCATATTGCACATATTGTAAATCACATTGCACAGTTCAATTTAACTTATCTACGTTTAGCTTTCTATTCTATTTTATATAAACTGTTTTATATTGTACAAAAAAGTCCCTTGCACTACTTAGTATTTAGAATGTATCTAATGTATATACTGTTTATGTTTATCTTATTCTACTCTATATTTTTTAATCGTTCCTATTGCACTGTGGGTCAGAGATAACCGCCATTTTGATTCTGATGTATGTCTTGCATATATCAGAACTGACAATAAAACACTTTGGTTGCGTTCCGAATCTCCTCCTCTTTCTTTTTTCTATTCTACATACTACATCCGACGATAAAAAGAATCTAGTTAGGATGCAGTAGGCATACTATTGGGACATACTTTACTCTCTTATTTCATCATAACATTGCGCCTTGATCTTGCCTCTTGCTTTTATATCCGTCGCATCCCCTTTTGTTTTCATATGGAGGCTTCGTCGATGTTACGTCACTTCACGTGCGCACTGGATTGTGGGTCAGAATCGCCCAAATAGGATGCACTTTTCAACACTAACAATCTTGGCCGCATGAAGTAGGACATCCGGGTACTTCTAACCATCCTAAATCTGTCCACAAGAATCGGGACATCCTAAATCTTTTTTCTACATACTATATAGTAGAAAGTATGCGATTAGGAACGCAACCTTTGACTTTGACTTGTCTGCTTCAGGATGCCTCCCTCAACCACTAGGTGTCGGTGCTTCTCCAAAGGAAAAACTGTGGTTTGAATTATGAAACTGATCCTTTGCTAAATGTACTTTTATACAAGAGATTCAGAAAAAAACTAAAAAGCTTAAAAAAGGTGCTATTAGGAACTTTTAAATATTTCTGAAACAGTCAAATTTTTTCCTCTGATGATCATAAATTACATGTAACAGAATGCTGTTTTTATATAGTTTTTCTTAATGTCTTTGTCATGGTTATACGTCGCTCACCCAGGAACTACAGCTGGCGTAGTTAAAAGCTTTTGCCCAAAGGGGGTGAAAGAATGAACACAAACGGAGAGTTAACGGGGGACAAGTTTGTTGACTTACTTGAGGCCTCGTTTGGCGGCTCGGTCGAATGCCTGTAAGTCGTGAGTTAGTGTTTTTAACTTCTCTGGCTCGACCTGAAAGGAGACGACAGGAAATATATGAGCACGTGCAAAACGCTTTACCACAAAACAACCAGGAACATGATGGAGGAATGAACATTATAGAAGGAGCCTGGACACTCAGTCATTTCAAGTTGATGCGAAAGTTTAGTTTCTTCTTCTAAATCAAAAGATACGGGTCTATAGAACAACTTTGGTTTGGTTGGTGCCCATCTTCCAAAATGGCCACAGTCGAAATCATGAATTTTTTGAAGGTGTTAATTTACACACACACACGCACACGCACACGCACACACACACCATTTTTTGTCTTGACACTTGAACCAAAATTGTTCTATTCACCAATAAACCATCCTGAATCTTAAGATGAGATATTTGCCTTTAAATTTTTTTTTGTATGTTGTGATGGTGCAGGTGTTTGTGTGTTGTGGGGAAAAAAAAAGGAAAAACTTCAATAAATATATTGCAAAAAAAAAAATCCTGAATGTTGAAAGTCTCACCCTGGCCTGTTCGCGTGGCTGCATCTTTTTCATGCATTTATGACACTTTATAATTATTGTTGTTTCGTGTCATGTGTGTTTGTATGATGTCGTGTCATACTTGCTTTTTTATTTTTATTTTTTGTTCGAAATAAAGACAAAATAAAATAAAATTAAACCATTCTGAATCTTGACTCAGAATCACTTTTTATCACATCTTATTGTGCAGTACACAAGAGTAAAATTCTTAGGCTTGGTTCCTCAACATTAACATAGCAGCAACAGTACAAGATAAAGTAAAGAAACACCAAGTAAAAAAATATATAAAAATAAGTAGCATCAGAAAGTCTCACCTTGGCCTGTTCTCGTAGCTGCATGGCGGCGCTGTGCACGTGCTCGTCCCCTGCTAGCTTGGCGGGCCAGGGAGGGAAACCTTTCAGCTGCCCCCACACCAGCTCCCCCATGTTAAAGGTCCTGGATCGGTAGTGCAGCAGCTCAGAGGAGGGTGAATCGGGCTGCCTCAGGTCCTCCTCGCTACTCAAACTCTTAGTGTCCGAGGGGCTGGGTGCCATGCCGTTAAAATGCCCGTTGTTATAGTGACTGTAGTCTTTTGCTGTGGCCAGGGGTCCTTCTAGACTGGTAGAGGAGCTTGGTGATTGGTCGTCCCCGGTTAGCTCTTGCCTTGGAGGTCCCAAAACTTCACCGTAGCCACCGCGGTTGTTGCTATAATGCGAGGTGTTAGCACTGTGACCGTTTACATGGGCGCAACGTTCCACCATT
>NC_137228.1:15048838-15146338 GCF_949987685.1 Ammodytes marinus
AACGACCCACTATGGGTGGAGGGGGGGGGGGGGTTTAACCACTACACCCCTTAAACAAAACACATCTTTATCCAACCACTCATTAACTACACATAATATCCGTCTAACTGTCTGATAAAGAAGAAATGCCCCATAAGAATATTAAAAAAAAAACAGATAGAGATATCTCACCTGTAGTTGCAATGGCCTGTGTACAGCTTCCATCCCCACCCCCGTGTTGCATCACCACTATATTAGTCCGGCCCATCCCGTGGAGCTGAGAGGGGTGTGGGGGTCCGGGGTGGGACAGCGGAGGGGGGTTAGTGTTAGGACGTCCCATCTGCATACCATCAGGTCCCCCCATAGGCCCACAGTTACTCATAGCATTGGCCTGCATTTGGGCCTGCATCATTTCAGGGGGAAACTGGCCTTGTCTAGAGCCAAGATGGCCGACCGAGTTGTCCATATTCTGGCAGTGCTGCATAACATCTCCTCCCGGGCCCCTCAGCCTCTGTTGAAGCATTAGATTCTGCTGTGGGACCATGGTACTTGTGCTGTCGTTGTAGTGCAGCTGGGCGGCCCCTTGCGGACGGTGGCCGGGCCCAGAAAGGCTGTGGTTCCCACTCTGGCAGCTCATCGACTGCAGTAGCTGGGCCATGGATGTGTTTGGGGGAAGATGCCCAAGCCTGCCTACTTTCCTCAGCTGTTCAGTCGCACTACTCGGCATGTGAGGTCCCGGGCCTAGTGCGTGAGGCGGGGGGGCTCCCATTGCTCGTTTGTTAAGCATATTATACACCATGCTGTTGCTGTTATCGTGGGTTAAAACGGCGCTAGTAGCATTAGCAGCCGCCGAAGATGACGCCGACTGCCTGCGTTTGCGCATGGGGTCCCTCTGTTGCGCCATTAGCTTGTCTCTTAAAGCCGCGCGCCCGCTCTGCCCCTCTGGCGTGTTCAGCAACATGGCGGAGTTTGGCGGGAGCATTGTGTTTAAAGTGCTGTGTCCGTCCATGCCTCGAGGGTTACCAACGTTACCTGCCATAGCAACAACACCACTGTTAACACCACTACTACTAATACCAGAAGGAGTGTTGTTGCTATTGTTGTTGCCACCACCACCGGCGCCGAGTTTGTTTTGATTTGCTAGCTGTGCTTTGGCTGCAGCAGACAGGAGGCTACTGGCGGGGAAGGAGGCTGCATTCTGTTGGTTTAGGATCTGGGTTAAGGGCATCCCCAGGAGGCCCTTCTGGGAAGCGCTCGGTGTTACTACCGATGATGAAGAAGCAGAAGAAGAATTTGGTGAGTACATGGGGTTGTTGCTATGCTGCTGTTGTTGGTGCTGGGTGACAATGGAGTTGGCCATACTAGGCAGAAGTTGGGGGGATTCTTTGTACTGGTTAGTGGAAGGGCTAGAGGGCATAGCGGGCCTAGGGGACCCCATAGCAGACCTAGGGGAGCGTGGGGGGGCCTTCATAGAACCTGGGTGTCCCGACGAGGGCATTGCAAAGTTCCCGTGATCGGAGGAGGTTGAGGATGAGCGCGATCGATGAGGAGAAGCTTCTATCCTCCCATGGGACGGTCCCACCATGTGCACGGGGGAGGTGACCGGGGAGGGGGACATGGAGGAAGCAGGACCCCCCTGTTGAGTCCTTTGAACGTGGCCCCCGTGCCCCACATGCCCGGGCTGCTTCTGTGTGGGTAAGGGTAAGTTACTGGGCAAGGGGACGATGGTGGGAGGCGGGATGTTTACATTCATCATTTGTACCTGAGAGTGGATGTTAGGCTGGAAGTTGGAAGGGTTCGGGGTGTTGTTGTTTTGGGGATGCTGCAGATGCTGCTTGCTGGGGATGGGGTCCAGGATGCCGAGCGGGTCTTTTTCTGAGGTCAACTGCCTTTTCTGAAGGGCACAAGATGGCGGTATGGATGGCGGCGGGGGCTGTGTGTGTGTTTTATGGTGGAACGCTGCTCGGGGCATGTCCATACTGATACCAGGGGGGAAGTTCCCACGGGGCATGTTCATGGTCATGACGGGGCTTTTAGCAGAGGCTGTAGGGGACAGGGGCGTGCTAGTGCGTCCTGTCATAGCACAAGATGGCTGCCCCGCTGGAGACCCATGGAGCATTATACTGGGAGGGGAGAGAGGGGTCCGAATGTTCCCGGGACTGAAACCACCACACGCATTGGTCCTTTGATATCCCGAGTCTGGGCTTCCTAACGTATCTGCACTGGGAGACTGGGAAGGTGGTGGGGGTGGGCTAAGCATGCCTCCTCCATAACCAAGTCGGTAAGGAGATTTGGGGCATGGTTCCCCACTCCCTAGCCTCTGTGACCTGGGGTATCCGGGGTAGAGGTCTTGATGTGGGACACCCCCTCCCATCTCCTGCGGTAGATACAGCCTCTGATGATGATGCTGCTGCTGTGGGTGTTGTTGGTGGTGTTGTCCAGCTGACATCATCATCTTGAAAGGATTCTTGCAGTCCGGCCCGTCGTGAGGCTTCGTTCTTATTGCTCGGTGAGTCGTGGGATGCGCAGCGACCACAGATGACATACCTGGAGGCCAAAAAAATATAGGTTAATAAAAAAAAAATTAAAAATAATTTTTTGGCATTTTCTAGCTTTATTTGATAGTACAGAGTTGAAATGGGGAGAGACAGAGAGAGAGGGGGGATGACCTGGAGGACAAAATTTATTTTTATTTTTGAACACCAACACCTTTGAGCTAGTCAATGTTATCTCCAGGCCATAGGCAAACCATACAATTTAAAAACTAGTTAATATCATTATTCAATCAAACTGCTCGAAACATATTGAAATGTGCACTATGCAGTTTCAGAGGAGGGGTATTTGTTTACATTTGCAGAACTTGCAGTTAGTTAAATAAACATATTCTCTCTACATGTAATTCTTATCATAATAAATCAAAAAAATATATATATTTCAAAGAACCTGGAACTAAACATAAGACTAGAAGATATAAATATAAACTGAATGATTTGGGAGTTGACTGCATGTTATCGTACCTCCCCCTGGACTGGTGAGAGTGAGTGGCGGGTGTGTCTCCATGCTCCGGTGCAGCGTAGCGACAGCCAGCAGCTTCCTCTTGTGGATACAGAGTTTGGTGACGTCATCATCCGCCTTCACGTCCTCGGCCGTCCGCTGCTTCACCAACGCACCCGGGTCAAAGTTGAACACCTACGGATAAAGATTGGGCATTAAAGACCTACTTCACCGGTGGACATATGAAGGTGTACTGAACTTTGAGATCCTATGTAGTATAAATGTGCAAACATTTTTGAAATCGGTTCATCCTAGCCTGAGAAAAGGCAGAAAGAGTTTTTTATGGTCTCACTGTCTAACCCTACATTTTACTAGTGTGACATCACACTAGTAAAAATGTAGGGTAAGGATTACTGGGTAGCTGGGCCAAGGGAAGACTGAGGGAAGAAAAACCTAATTCATTATATTATAATAGCGATTTTATAATGATAGAATGCCGGTTCCATATGGGTGAAGTATTCCTTTAATAAATTCACAGGCACAGCTAGTTACATGTAAATATGTGTATGTGTGGACCTTATTCACGTGAAAATTGGGATATCAAGCGATCATTAATTCAAAGTTAACAGTGGGATTGTGATTATTCAAAGGACTCACAAACACAGAGCAAGCAACACGGTCAAAAACCACTAACACTATCAAACAATAACACCAGATTGATGTTTGGTAATGTTCCTTTCTGTATTTTATAGCCACAGGGGACATCTTAAGGAGCATTCGGAAAAATAGATGTCTGAGAATGTTTAGGGGCCTAAGTCGTTTTTATTGAAACATAAATAATACAGCAGAGAAGTCAACAATTCCCCAGACGAGATGATGTCAGACTGATAATGGCCTGATCCACCAGTGTGTGTGAGTGTGTGTGTGTGTGTGTGTGTGTGTGTGTGTGTGTGTGTGTGTGTGTGTGTGTGTGTGTGTGTGTGTGTGTGTGTGTGTGTGTGTGTGTGTGAGTGAGTGAGTGAGTGTGTGTGTGTGAGTGTCTGTGTGAGTGTCTGTGTGTATGTGTGTGTGTGTGTGTGTGAGTGAGTGAGTGAGTGAGTGAGTGAGTGAGTGAGTGAGTGAGTGAGTGAGTGAGTGTGTGCGTGTGTGTACGTGCGTGAATGTGTTGGGGACAAATTTAGCTTCAAGAAGGATAATCGGTCGGATTACCCAATGTTATTTGATACAGTAGACTCCTCTTAAAACACCCCGACATTTTCTAGTTCAGACCTTCATAGGGATCAGCGGAAATGGTTAACTTGAATTTATTTCATACATGCCGGGCACATGGAATGGGAGAGAACCGTTAAAAAAATCTTTAAAAAAAAATCTGCTCTAAATTTACCTTGTGGAGGATGAGTGGACACTCCAGGCCGCATTTGCAGGTTCCATCCGTCAGCAGGTAGGCCTTCACCTGCTCCAAGCTGGCCAGCAATGAGCCACTAGGACTAGACACACACACACACACACACACACACACACACACACAGTTACACTTCGGAGCACAATACTTCATCTATGACTGCATGTATTACAGTATATCTTGCAGCACTCATTTGCATCGTTTGAAATGGGTTTTTGAATATGATGTAATATGCTTTGGACTGAGGCTCCTGAAAACCGATATTATTTAGCATTTAAAGATGGAGTCAGTGATTCTGGAGAATGATTGTTGACAAAAAAAAATCAGTGAATATCTCCTCACGATCCACAACCTGTATGTACTGTGTGTGTGCCTGCTGAAAAAAAAAGTATTGTGTTCATACAAAGCCTAGGCTCTGTAAACGGGCGTGTAAACAGGACAACAAGCATTCTCCAGAATCAATGACTGCACCTTTAAGTGGAAAAACGTCTATGGGGAAACATCAGAAAGGTTTAGTTCTCCCACCACAAATGGACACCACTTATATAGCGCTTTTCTCTGGTTTTTCACAGACTCAAAAGCGCTTAACAAATGTATTCCTGACTCAGAGTAGGTAAGGAAGCGATTGCACCCTGAAATGCTCCACTGACAGACGTACAAATGACTGTGTTTCTAGGTGTGTTAGCAGCTCCTGGAGGCAGGTTTGTTTCTGCTGCGGGTTTTATAGGCTGACATCAAACAGTCAAATCCTCCCACACCACAGTGGAATCTGTATGAATTAAGAACAATAATTGAAAACATTTTCAGCACCTATTAATAATGGAAGGACAGAGCCTGTGTCATATGCGAACTGTGAACAACGGCGACTGGACACCGATTGTGAATATTAAGTCTACAGTATCTCACAAAAGTGAGTACACCCCTAACATTTCTTCAAATATTTCATTATATCTTTCCATGCGACAACACTGAATAAATGACACTTCGATACAATGTCAAGTAGTCAGTGTACAGCTTGTATAACAGTGTAAATTTACTGTCCCCTCAAAATAACTCGACACACAGCCATTAATGTCTAAACTGCTGGCAACAAAAGTGAGTACACCCCTAAGAAAAAATGTCCAAATTGGGCCCAAAGTGTCAATATTTTGTTTTGCCACCATTATTTTCTAGCACTGCCTTAACCCTCTTGGGCATGTAGTTCACTAGAGCTTCACAGGTTGCAACTGGAACCCTTTTCTACCCATTCATGACGACATCAAGGAGCTAGTGGATATTAGAGACCTTGCGCTCCTCCATCTCTCGTTTGAGGATGCCCCAAAGATGCTCAATAGGGTTTAACACTGGAGACATGCTTGGCCAGTCCATAACCTTTACCCTCAGCTTCTTTAGCAAGCCAGTGGTCGTTCGGAGGGGTGTTTGGGGTCGTTATCATGTTGCAGTACTGCCCTGCGGCCCAGTTTATGAAGGGAGGGGATCATGCTCTGCTTCAGTATGTCACAGTACATGTTAGAATTCAATGAACTGTAGATCCCCAGTGCTGGCAGCACTCATGCAGCCCCAGACCATGACACTCCAACCACCATGCCTGACTCTAGGCAAGACACACTTGTCTTTGTACTCCTCACCTGGTTGCCGCTCCACACTCTTAACACCATCTGAACCAAATAAATGTATTTTGGTCTCATCAGACCACAGGACATGGTTGCAGTAATCCATGTCCGTAGTCTGTTTGTCTTCAGCAAACTTTTTGTGGGGTTTCTTGTGCATCATCTTTAGAATAGGCTTCCTTCTGGGATGACAGCCATGCAGACCAGTATGATGCAGAGTGCGGCGTATGGTCTGAGCACTGACAGGTTGACCCCCCCACCCCTTCAAGCCCTTCAGCAATGCTGGCAGCACTCATACGTCTATTTTCCAAAGCCAACCTCTGTGTACGACGCTGACCATGTGCACTCAACCTTCGTAAACTGGGCCGCAGAGTGGTATTGCAACATGATAACGACCCCAAACACACCTCCAAGATGACCAGTGGCTTGCTAAAAAAGCTGAGGGTAAAGGTTATGGCCTGGCCAAGCATGTCTCCAGACTTAAACCCTATTGAGCATCTTTGGGCCATCCTAAAACGGGAGATGGAGGAGCGCAAGGACTCTAATATCCACCAGCTCCTTGATGTCGTCATGAATGGGTAGAAGAGGGTTCCAGTTGCAACCTGTGAAGCTCTAGTGAACTACATGCCCAAGAGGGTTAAGGTAGTGCTGGAAAATAATGGTGGCAAAACAAAATATTTACACTTTGGGCTCAATTTGTACATTTTTTCTAAGGGGTGTACTCACTTTTGTTGCCAGCAGTTTAGACATTAATGGCTGTGTGTCGAGTTATTTTGAGGGGACAGTAAATTTACACTGTTATACAAGCTGTACACTGACTACTTTACATTGTATCAAAGTGTCATTTATTCAGTGTTGTCCCATGGAAAGATATAATGAAATATTTGAAGAAATGTGAGGGGTGTACTCACTTTTGTGAGATACTGTAAATCTTTAAAGGTCACCTATTATGCTAAATGCACTTTTTCATGCCCTGTGTTCCAAATCACATACTCTTTCTTTTTACTACACTACATACTAAAGTACAGGAGAGTTTCAGGGCTTTTTAAAAAATCAAATAAGGAAGTTTTTTTCTATATATCGAGAAATGTCAAGAATAAAGACAAATACTCCAAAATGCTATTGGAGTTAGTGGGGCATTTATGTATTTTCAGCATACTACAATTAACGTGCATGTATTGGGACATCCTAAATCTTGATCTGGCATACTCAATAGTATGGAGGTATGGGGATTGGAACGCAGGGTTAGTATTTCAACATTAATATGGATGAAAACCAACCCTCTCTTTTTCTCCACCTCCACCTTTCTGCAAACCCGTGTTTCAAAAACCCCAGTTAGATTTGTGTCTCCCGTAATGGCGTCATAAGGGGAAATGCCACGCCCCCTCTACTACCATTCTGACTTAGCACCACCGCCACAAGAAGCAAATAAGGCTTTAAATGTAATAAAAAACATACACACACAGAGCACATATACAAGTGTGCAGTGAAAGTATCAGGCCACGGTCACAGAAGCAGACAGGATTCTTTCCCATCCCCAAAATAAACTTGACACCGGCCGCCTGCTGTAGTTCATTGTGAGACGGGTAAACAAACCGTTCATAACACCGGGAAGGACGACAACTTCCAGTCCACATTATATGATAGAGTAGAAAAGGATTCAACTCATTAGTCAAAGTCCCTGTTGCACAAGCTGAGTGGATATTTGAAGGAGGAGATTTCACATTCACAATTCAATTTCAGTGTGCTTTTCAGTAGCCAGAAACCTTTATATGAATGTTTCTTAATCCTTACCTGATGTATATGACGACCACTGTCTATTTAAACTGTCTAATAAAGGCAAAGAATGCAACAGAATACATTTTTAAACCCTAAAAATAAATACATAAATAAAATGAAGTGCCTTGCTCCGAGCCCTGTTTGTTGAATGTTCCTTAAAGACCTACTTCACCGGTGGGAATGTGAAAGTGTATTGAACTCTGAGATCTTATGTAGTATAAATGTGCATACATTTTAGAAATTGGTTCATCCTAGCCTGAGAAATGGCAGAAAGAGTGTTTTATGGTCTCACTGTCTAACCCTACATTTACCCTACATCACACATGGTAATGTAGGGTAAATGTAGGGTTAGGATTAACAGGACAGCTGGGCCAAGGCAAGACTGAGGGAAGAAAAACCTCATTCATTATATTATAATAGTGATTTTATAATGATAGAACGCCGGTTCCGTATGGGTGAAGTATTCCTTTAAAGACTATAAGACTTCAGAAGAGCTGGTTGTCATTTTTGGTGCAATTTTTTTTTTTTATATAATTTCTCACTTTACCCTTTGATCTGAATGCATTACAAACGGAGGGATTCTCGCAGGGAATTTGAAATGGATCCTGAATTTAATCCTATAATAACAATATACTGTTCCCCACTGTGTGCTGTGCTGCTGTTGCTTTCCATTTCAACAACCACTGTCTCTTTAAACTGTCTAATAACAGCAAAGAATGCCAAAAAATCACTAAAAAACTAAGAAAATAAAAATAAAAATAAATAAAGTGCCTTGCTCTGAGCCCTGTTTGATGAATGTTCCATTAATTCTTATCTTGTGTATACGACGATCCCTGTCTCTTTAAACTGTCTAATAAAAGCAAAGAATCCCCCAAAAAATCTATAAAAAACTAAAAGTTAAAAAAAAAATATATATATATATAGTGCCCTGTAATATGAAAGTTCTTTAATTGTTACCTTATGTATCAAACAGCCACTGTCTCTTTACACTGTGTAATAAACACCGGTTCTGTATGGGTGAAGTATTCCTATAATTCTTACCTCATGTACACCACCACCCCTGCACCGTGCTCTGCCTTGCGCTGCCATCCGATGGGCACCTGCACAGGTACGTCATGCCGCTGCTCTCCCACGTCACAGTCCTTTCCTCCATTCATGGCTCCACTGGATTTATTTTATCTATCAGACATCAACCAGTGTCTCTGCAATGCACGTCATGATCTCTTTGCCAAAGCCGTGGTGTTGGTAGGAGGGTTTGTGAGATCGTTCGTATGTTTTAGTACGAAAAAGTGGCTTCAATTTGGGGTGGGTGGGGAGGGTAAGGTCCCTACACAGCAGACCCTACCCTTTGCAGAAAGGTGCATTCACTGCCATTACTGCATCTTGGTGATTTAGTAAGATGCAACGCAGAAAGGGGAAAAGATAAGGGGGAGTTTGTGTGCGCTGTCCCTCTAAGGTTAATATCAATTCTTCAGCATTCGTCTCCCTCAGTTGGAAGAGTCGAGTGTCTTCAACATATTGGTTCCCAAGGGCAGCTGGGTAGTGCCGTTCCCATGGTTCCTGGGGGGCAGAAAAGAGTGAATAAATGGTTATTTTTGTTGCATAGGCAAAAGTCTCTAAAATAAATCGTATAAAAACCTTTCTAATGTCGGACAATAGTAGCTCGCTATGGTGCACACATTCAACCAAAATATGCCTTCAACATATTCAAAATTCTTCTCATCTAATGATAAAAAACAGTGCCGTTCCCATGGATCATTTGAGGGCAGAAAAAAGTGAATACATGGTAAATTGTTTGCATAGGTAACAGTCTCAGAATGGATTAAAACCCTTTTATTGTCTGACAATGGTAAATTAATCATCTTGGTAAATCAGCCAAAATACTGCCTTCAACATTCAAAATTCTTCTCATCTCATGATAAAAAATATTGCAGCTTTAGAATAAAGCTTCAGATTTGCTATAACCAATTCAAACATCAGAACTGTGGCATAAAGAAATATTACACCATCAAAATGTGACAGTATAGCCCCCACTCCCACTCTATGAGAATGAATTGCAAACAGTGCTGTGAGCCCATGAAAGCTGGTAAATTGTGTGTGTGTGTGTGTGTGTGTGTGTGTGTGTGTGTGTGTATGTGCTACTGTGTGTGTGCGTGTGTGAATGTGATTGAGCTCAATGCAAAAGCCTCGTCTGTGCTGCTCTTGCTGACTCATAACTGAGACCAAACCCAGTGACACTGCTGCCACAGACTGTGTAGTGCTACTATAGGGCAGGGCAGTTAAAGGTGCCCTGCGTTCCAATCCCCACACTATCTGATTTAGGATGTCCCGATTCTTGTGGCCAGATTAAGGATGGTTATGTTGAAATAAATAAGTAAAAAGTATGTCCCAATTGTACGCCTATTGCATCCAAACTAGATTATTTTTATCGTCAGATGTAGTATGTAGAATAGAAAAAAGAAAGAGTATGCGATTTGGAACGCAGGGGTGGAGTCAGTGATTCTGGAGAATGCTTGTTGTCAAAATCACTTTGTCAAAATCAGTGAATATCTCCTCCTCAAGATCCGCTACCTGTCTGTACTGTGTGTGCGTTGAAAAAAATGTTAATACACAGTCTAGGCTCTGTCTGTAAATGGGCATGTTGCTAGCTACAGTGGGCCCCCTTTGTTTACATAGCAGTAATTTACAGAGCCTAGGCTGTGTATTAACACCCGATTTTTACTCAGCACACACACAGTACGAGAAGAAATATTAATTGATTTTGACAACAAGCCTTCTCCAAAATCGCTGACTCCACCTTTAATGGAAGTTTAATCCCTTACCTACATTAAGATTAAAACAATAATTCCTAGTATTGTTGTGTTCACAGAAACATTACTTTTTTCCAATATAAGCTTTCCGTTTTGAGGTTGTCTCCGGCTATGACTCGTACATTTTAGCCTCTATTTTTAAAGCTTTTTGAATCAATCACAATATTTTGTCGTTTTTCGTTTTACTCCCCGTCTCTCAGTATCTATCCTGTCTCTTTCTGATTCAAGCAATATGCAGCAAAAGAGCCCTGGACCAGATTCAAACCAGAGAGACATTTTGATTAAAAATCTCATCGATGCCTTTGCCAAAATGTTTTCATCTTAACCTTTGGGACGAAAGCAACACTCCCCTAAATCTGCCACCTCGCTAGTTTGAAAGCACACGTTTAAATCTCAACTCCAACCCGTTTTATAGCCCAATCTCTCTCCACCATTTCCCCCAGACTCTTAAGAATGTTCAAATTACATATGGTACCTGCTAATCTGTAACCTTTTACTGCAGGCTGATCTTTTATAAGATTACGTTTTTGGCCTTTTTCGCATTTATTGTTCTCACGGCAACAATAAAATAGACTGGTAGAGATACGGAGAGAGAGAACAGAGAGAGGTGGTCGAAACTTGGTACATTGTGTGGATTTACAAACCCAAAAGAAAAAAAATATTAAATCAATTACATTTTCAATCATAACTGCACTGGAAAAATCTCATGGATTTTGATTTTGCATTGAAGGGGGACCAGCTAAAAGTGGCTCTTAAAATGTGCATAATAATTATATGTTTATTTAGTTAATTTTACCTTTAATTATACAGGTATAATATCATACAGACAACAGGGTCTCATTCTCAAGAGAGTGTAAGTTCGATTATATAAATAAAGCGTATTTGCTCATATGGCCAAGAGACAGAGCATGGTAAAAACATAACATTTTAATTATTTATTGGGTGCTATGTATTGCAACAATTATTACACTAAACGAGACTGATCTTTAAAAGTACTGCTAATAACAAATAAAAAATGCATAAAGCTAGATGATTGAAATTCATTGTCATAATACGTAACCATGGATATGATCATAAGCTGACATAACAGTGGTCAAAGGAGATACAATCCTTTTAAGACGCTCTCTTCAAAGACTGCTACGGTGAAGAATAAAAAAGGGATTGTTAAATATAATAAATAATTTTGAAGATTTCAGTCATTCTGTAACATTTTGGTGCAAACCGCCTATTTCACCGGTTTTGAAATCGGTTCATCCTAGCCTGAGAAAAGGCAGAAAGGGTGTTTTATGATCTCACTGTCTTACCCTACATTTTCCCATGTGTGACATCACACTAGTAAAAAATGTAGGGTTAGGATTAACAGGACAACTGGGCCAAGGGAAGACTGAGGGAGGATTGAGGGAAGAAAAACCTCATTCCTTATATTATAATAGCGATTTCATAATGATAGAACGCCGGTTCCGTATGGGTGAAGTATTCCTTTAAAGACTATAAGACTTCAGAAGAGCTGGTTGTCATTTTTGGTGCAATTTTTTTTAATATAATTTCTCACTTTACCCTTTGATCTGAATGCATTACAAACGGAGGGATTCTCGCAGGGAATTTGAAATGGATCCTGAATTTAATCCTATAATAACAATATACTGTTCCCCACTGTGTGCTGTGCTAAGGCGGTGCTGCTGTTGCTTTCCATTTCACCCATCACATTACAAATGGTGTTGTGTGGAGAAGTGCCCCCAATAAATGACAGGGAGACAAACGTAACTGCACAGTCACCCATGTCTGCGATTTGAGATTTGATACGAGGCTGCAAAAAATGGTGCGTCATACATTTTGTGTAGAAACAAATGAATAAACAAGTATAATTATCAGGACAGGCCCCCCCCCAATAGCACATTTATAAGTTATTATGCAGGATTTGTATAGGCTACAACTGCTAGGGGGTTGTAGTAGTAAGAAATATATGATAAAGAAAATGATCTGATTTAAACCTTGGTATATCTTTGTCTGTCCTGCCCAATAGTGTGACCAAAATTGAAATGGGATTGTCTAGTTTTATTTTATCTTTATTAATTAATTAAAAGAAAAATTTAGTTATTTATTTTAATCTTTATTTTTTTTCATGAAGAGAAATAATATATGCTTGTTGAGCTGTATAATATCCACTAACTTTGCATTTATTTAAAAAAAATTAAAAAATCCTAATTATTCCACATGTTCCTCCACATCACAGCATTGGAAACACAGTGTGGGCCTTGCATGTTTCAGGGACTGGACATAGCTTGGATTCAACCCAGCTGGTAACTTCATGGGAGCAGTTTTTGGAGCAAGAAAGCAGCCAGCCCCAGTTTATGCAGAAAAATACATAAAAACAAGAGACTTACAGCAATGCAGTCGCAGAGAGAAAGAAAAAGGAATGTTTGAGATAAGAAATCACATCAAAATGACAAGTGTGGAGCCGCGGCCAAAAGGTTGAGTAACTGAATTTGCAGTCCATTAAGTCTGGGGGTTTATGCAAATCGAAAATGTTTTCTCTCTCTCTCTTTTCTTTTCTCTCTCTCTCTCTCTCTCTCTCTCTCTCTCTCTATTTTAAAGGATATTATGATCAGAAAAAGTATGTTTTTTTTGTGCATTTTATTACATGGATATCAAGTTGTGTTCTTCCTCCTATGTCCTGGTATTAATTGAATTTGGTATTTTTTTTTTGTTACGATGCATCTTCTTCATCTTAGAGCTCTGTATTTAATGTAGAGATCACAGAACATCTTGACGTCTCTGGAATTCCCTTTTCCTCTCACGAAAATCTTTCCAACCCACAACCACTTCTAATTGTCCTGAGTCATCCCAAAGCAGAACAAAAAAAACTAACTATTTTTTTTTTTTTTTGCTGGGAGTTTTTGTTATGATTCAAATCAGAAGAGGATCTTTAACTGATGATTGCAGTAAAATCCGGGTATAGAGGCTTGCTACAATAAATTATCTGAACGTGTTTTTCAGCAAACATCTAAAAAAAAATAAGTATTAGGGACTACTAAAAGTAAGACCATATAACATTGACAGGAAAGTTTATAATATGAGACCTTTAACAGACATTTTAGATCGTAGTTTATTTTCACCGTGTGCCAAATAAATAAAGATAATTAAAAGGTGGAGTCAGCGATTCTGGAGAATGCTTGTTGTCAAAATCACTTTTTATCAAAATCAGTGAATATATCTCCTCACGATCCACTACCTGTCCGTACTGTGTGTGCGCTGGAAAAAATCTGGTGTTAATACTCACAGCCTAGGCTCTGTAAACTGTCATGTAAACAAAGGGTGTGTAAACAAAGGTGCCCACCACAGCTAGCGACATGACAGTTTACAGAGCCTAGGCTGGGTATTAACACTGGATTGTTTTTAAAGTGCACACACAGAATGAAACGCATGAAAAAAACAAAATACTGCCACACTGATAAGTAGGAGAATTGTGGCCCTATTATCTGTCACCTTGGATACACACTTTGTTCGAGAGGGTTTTGTAACGTTACATGAACAATATGAGGTTGACACAAACGAAACATCCCTGACCACTCCTGAGTATTTATATCTATTCAGAGCTGTTTATGAAAGAAAAAAATGCATTTGACGCGAAGTGAACATCGGACAAATTAAGCCAAAATTGGTACATGTACAAGGCATGATAAAAAAAAACTGCTCTTGATACAATCAAGTTAGTCTCAACATAGGATTTAAATCTTGCTGTAACACTTTAGAGTTGGTTAAGGTCTATAGCTTTAGGGGGTAAATAAAACACATAGTCCTGCAGCAGCCTTCAAATTTGACAGCTACAAGCATGACAATACCTTTTTTTTTCAGAGGGCATGTGTACACTACCATAGCAAACCAGAGAACGTTAGATAATAGCCGATCAGCTTGGAAAAATAAGCCAATCAAGAAGTATGCTAAATGCTTTAAATCAGGATTTACCAGCAATTATATTCTGGTAAAGGTAGTTTAGTTTATCCCATGTTAGTAAGCCTCCTAGTAGAATATACACATTGTTTAAGAGGGGTTATAACATGTTATATGCACAATATGAGGCTGCACAAATGTCTCTGACCACTTCGGAGTATACAAATCTACATTCAAAGCTTCCTATGATAGAAAAAATGCATTCAGTGCTAGGTTAACATCTGTCAAATGAAGCAAGAATTGAGGCTAGGTAGCGATGCATGTTGCCTGCAAACAGCATTTACTAGGCATGAGGAAAAACAGCTTTTAGTGGCAACTGGCTTGGGTTAAAACTGCCTTTAAATCTTAGCTATAATACCATGGAGTTGGTTGTAGTCTAGCTAAAGGGGGGTAAATTAGCCACATATTGCTGCATGAGCTTTCGAAGTTGACAGCGACTAAAATGACAAGAGATTTTTCAAGAGAGCATTTGGACACTACCGTTCAAACCATATGTGCTTTTTGATGCATTGATTTTGGGGGGACACAGCATCTGAACTGGCTGTACCCAAGCGTCAGCTGTCTGTCTGGCTAGCGTTTAGTTAGCTCGCAGTTACCTAGCCTGTTGTAACGCAAATGAATTATAGAGGGCGAGCTAACTGCTAACGCTTATGACGTTTAAGCATTTTAATTAGCCGCACGCGCAACACACACGCCTAACTTGGTATTTGTCGACGTAAACAAACAGCGAGGGCGAATTGGTAGTTTTTAGTGAAGCCAAAAGGTGAGGGCCAGGGTTAAGGGCCGTGCTAGGCCGAGATAGCTACGGGTTAGCTTAGCATTTAGAGAGAGAGAGAGAGAGCAAGAGAGAGAGAGAGAGACGCTTTTCAGGCACTAACGCTTCTGTCTGCGTCAAATCAAGCCGTAAACAGTGAGCCATACCCTGGGTATGACCGAGTGTTGCATAGCGGAAGGTGGGAACAGTCAAACAGGCGAACAACAGCGCGTTTAAGAGCCTTTGGAAAGATAAAGAATAAGAAATCCTACCCATTAGTTCCCTCTGCCTCTTGCTGCTTCTCCTGTACTGGGAGATTGGAAATGATGGAGAGCCCGCACTGCGCATGCGTGGCCAGGAGCAGCCAGCAGATGGGAGCTGAGGTGATGGTTCTGGTTACACACATCTCATAATATGTATCTCAAATAATACTTAAAGATGCTCTGATGTATAAAATAAAGATGCTCTGATTTATGAATACAACCTGTTCTGATAGCATATGGAAAACTATGGATAAAAAGGGATAGAAATAAACATTGGTAAAAATAGGCTACTACCCTGGTATAGGTCAAAATCACGAGATAAAAATTCATTGTCATTATAAAATCAAGGTCTAAATTATGAGAAGAAATATTTCGAAATAACAAGATAAGAAATTCTAAGAAAAATTGTCTAAATTAATAGACAAAAAGCCATAAATATTAAGACAAGATTGAGGTTGTCAAGTCAAGTTCGAAAATATGAGGGAAAAAGTCACAATAATTAGATCAAGGCCAAACTAATGAGATTTCTTTTTATATTATGATATTGTTTTCTCTCAAAATGATGAGATAATTCGAATTTTTGTCTGACTTAGTTACCACTATATATTTTTTTTTTCATGGGTAGGATTTTATTTATTTATTTTTATTTTTATAGTGGGAATGGCTTTCTATAAAAATATGCTCTCTGTCTCTGTATGTTTCAAAGTAAGGAATATGATTGAGAAAAAAAAAAAACGGTATGTGGGTGGGATGACTCACCCAGAGCCGTTATCTTCAGTAACAGTTCCAATAGTCTCCAGGGGTCTCAAGCTATCCTCAGCTAAATCAAGAATAGTTTATGAATCAGTTATTTGTCTTGCATATTGAATAGCCTGTAAGATAACCATCTGTCATATCATTAGGCTACAAGCATCTTATTATAGTGGATCCTCTGATATTGCTCTTAAAGGTGTAGGCGGCGATTTTGGAGAATGCTTGTTGTCAAATCACTTGTTGTCAAAATCAGTGAATAACTCCTCATGATTCGCCACCTGTCTATACTGTGTGTGTGTGTGTGCTAAATAAAATAAAAAAGTGGTGTTAATACACATCCTAGGCATTGTAAACTGGTATGTAAACAAAGGGTTAGTAAACAAAAGGCCACCATAGATAGCAACATGTCCTTCTACAGAGCCTTATGGATGTGTATTTACACTTGCTGTAGATAACTGACTGTGAGGAGATATTCACTATTCATTTTCACAAAAAGTGATTTTTTTCAACAAGCATTTTCCAGAATCACTGACTCAACCTTGAAGACTGTATTTAAGTGGTTAGAAAATAAACAAATAAATTGGAATAATAGTGACACTGAAGCAAACCCAGATAATTCCCCTGGATAAATACATGTCTCAAAAGCTTCAGTGCACAATGTATGGAGGCCAAAATTAATTCGGTTGTAAGGCTTGCTGTAAGATGGTCCGCTTCATGTAGCCCATTTTTAAAGGTGCAGTGTGTAATATAATATGACATCATCAAGAAAGTTCTTGAAAGTTCTAGAAAGTTCTAGAATGCAACGCTCCGTAACCCCACCCCTTTTGAATAATAACCTAAGCTATAGAGTGGCCTTCAAGGACAAGAACAATTCTAAATTCTAAACAATGCACCTGATCACATTCCAACCATGACGCTTCCAACATGGCGGAGCGACCGGCGCCCATGCCTTGGTCCAAGGTATGGAGAGATACAGAGATAAAAGAGACCCTTTCTAAGGAAAAAAATAATAATTATAACTTTTTTTTTCAGCTATTATGCACTAAATTAAACGTACTAATGGATATAATAATTATTTTCTACAAAGTCTGCTAGGAAATAAAACCCAAAATTCTACACACTGCAGGTTTAAGGGGCATAACTCATGCACAACGGAACACTTTCTTGGATTTGCACCATTCCGTTTTATTTTATTTGAACTTAAATGCATTATTGTACCTAGTTGTTGCTCTTCTATTTGCCTTGTGAATTGTATATTCTATATTCTTGCTGCTTTTTTCTATTTTACTTGTATATTGCATATTTTAATGTTTCTTTCTTGGCATTCAGTCTGTGGAAAACAAAGGAAGAATTTAATTGTATGACTGAGAACATGTTTCTTATTGTGAATATGACAATAAACACTTTGAATCTTGAATATACAAGGGGCTGAATATGAGTTGTATTTTAACATAATGTGACAGTCTAAATGTTAGCGCGCAGACCAGGAGACTGTTTGCAAGAGATCTGGTGGTTTTTATTGTGTCTTTCAAAAAAAATAAAATTCTTCTTTATCTAGTCAACCAAGTCAACCACAGGAAGCGTTTAAGTATCTCCAGAGTTGTATCATTATTGCGAATGAGTTAAAGATGTTGGAAGCAAGACCCTTTTTCTCAAGCCTTTAAGGAGAAACATCCCTTCTAATTTTAGCCCAACGCTCAACAGTAGTGTTGGCAGTTATGGCTTAACAGCTTTCGCTATAAAAAAAATATATAATTACATATAATTGCCTCTGTTAGGGCAATCAATGTCATTTTTCCTGGCATGCCATGCATCACACCTCCACACTATATTAAGTACAGTAATGGCTTCTATCAAAGGGTTGGGATATGTAGGCAGCAAGTCAACAATAAAGGAACATGTATAGTGTAGCCTTAGCCTATGTGTGTAGTTATTATTTTTTTATTTTCTACAAAATCTTTAAAATGTATCATAAATCAGACAGTGAACAACATATGAACATATCCTTCTGTAATAACCTTCAGAATAGTGCAAAGAATGATTATGGAAAATTTGGTTGATGTAAGTGCTTTAGAAGTTGAGATTTTTGGTTCAGAAGTAGGCCATTGAAAAAAACTAATGTTGAGATAATGGCCGTTAAAGAGGCTTGTATAGGAGAAATACACAGACAAGGTTTAGTCAGAATAAACAACAGTGTATGTTGGTGGCGTGATAATAAAGGAACATCTGGCCCACTGATGAGATTTTAATAGTTTTGGGACAACAATGTAGCTCTCAGAGGAAGAACACAAATACATATAACGTAGGTTGGATGCACCGGAAATACTTATTTGATAATTTCACTGTTTATTTTGGTGTTTAAATGATATGTGTTTACAATAAGGAGGATTATTTGAGAGAATTATAAGATATATATATTAAAAAAAATAATAATTCAATTAACTTTATTGAACAATTCTCAAAACATAAATGAAAAGTACTCCATATATCTTATCTGCTTACATAAAAATAAACAATGTAATAAACATACATACATGAGCTAAATTCTTATTAACTTGCCTCTTACTGTATGTGACGGTGAATTTCCCCCCAGCCAATCAGAGCGCTAGACTCAGCCAAAACCGGATGTCGTCATCGCTGGCAGAACAGAATCTCCCGCGAAGATTGAGAGCTGTTTTTGGAATAACTACTGCTGTATTTAGGTATGTTTTTTAGTAGTTATTATGCGTATATGCATTTGTACACACACTTATGTTATTGTGATATATACTGAGTTATGTAAACTCGCTAAAACAGAACGTGCAGCTATTTTGCTACCTCCACGAGCCCCGGAGACGTTTACTATAGTGTGGAGAGAGAGTGACACCAAATTCCATTCATAAATTCTCACAGTTTAGTGCCTATCTGCTTGCCAGCGCGATTAAATACAGTTTTGAAAACAATTTGGGACTTTCCCTAAATGATTACAAGTCACTCTATAATTCGGCATACGTGTTATCCACTCAGGCTTCAAGGGTTTTATTATATTGGGGGGAAAACACCTTATTTTAGGACGAGAAATAGCCCCGAGAAAGGTATAAAAGTGGGAACTGTATTACAGTAGATGGTAATTGTTGCTTAAATTATATGCCGATTTGAATGATGGTGTGTATTCATTTATAAGAGACATTCAATATTGTTACAACATTAATGCACACATGTCTTGAAGTGAGATCATTTTGTTTTGAGGAATATCGCATTGCAGTTTGGCGTAAACTTGTCACTGTGCAATACAAAGTGAGTTATTTAGAGATTGGATGTATACCTGCTATTTTTAAAGGTATATTACAAACATACCCTGCGTTCCAATACCCATACTTCCCTACTATTCAGTATGCCAGAAAAATATTTAGGATGTGCCAATACATGCACGTCAATTGTAGTATGCTGAAAATACATAAATGCCCCACTAACACCAATAGCATTTTGGAGTATACGTCTTTATTCTTGACATAATGAAACATTTTTTTCTCTTCTGTGGCCCTAAAACTCTTCTGTACTTTAGTATGTACTATGTAGTGTAGTAAAAAGAAAAGTATGTGATTTGGAACGCAGGGAGGGATACTTAGTAGGTTTGTATGCTCTTGGGATGGGTCATCGCAAATGTATTTTAATTAAATCGACAATATGTTTTGTTTACAGACTCAGAATCATGAGTAAGAGGAAAGTGAAAGATGCCAGTTTGCCAGTTGGAGAATGCGTCACACAGGTCTGTATTAGATAATGAAGTTTTATTTTCACATGGTGGTACAAATTCATTTTCCTTGTGAGATTAAAGGTGGAGTGAGCGATTCTGCAGAACGCTTGTTGTCAAAATAACTTTTTTGTCAAAATCAGTGAATATCTCCTCATGATCTGTTACCTGTCCGTACTGTGTGTGTGCTGTTAAAAAGAATCTGGTTTTAGTACACAGTCTAGGGCCTAGGCTCTGTAAACGGGTATGTAAACAAAGGGGACCATCATAGCTAGCAACATGCCCATTTTCAGAGCCTAGGCTGTATATTAACACCAGCTTTTTTCCCCCCAGCGTACCCATAGTACAGACAGGTAGCAGATCATGAGGAGATTCACTGATTTTGACAAAAAGCGATTTTGACAACAAGTGTTCTCCAGAATCACTGACTCCATCTTGAATTTGCATAATATTGCATGATGTGTCACTGTGTGTGAATGGAACCTGGATCCCTGTGAAGTCGACCAGTTTAAAACGTTGCTGAAGACTCACTTTTTTTGCATTGGCCTTTAACACAAGTTATGTATCTTATATGTTGTTTTGTATCGAGTTTTGTACAGCACTTTGGTCACCTGATGTTTTTAAATGTGCTATAGAGATAGATTTGACTTTGACTTTGACTGTAAGGTCTCTTTGTTTACGTTTGCTTTAAGGTTCAGGATATTTTAAGGGAACGGTTTTGCCGACAGCAGATTCCTGAACGGCCAGAGGGAGTGGAATCGCAGCACAAGTAGGTTTATTTCCTCAATGCTGGTTAGAAAGTCTGAAATATTTATTATAGTGAAGTTTGTTTGAAGTGAATATTGAACTCTGAGATCCCATGTAGTATAAATGTGCAAACGTTTTAGAAATCGGTTCATCCTAGCCTGAGAAAAGGCAGAAAGAGTGTTTTATGGTCTCACTGTCTAACCCTACATTTTACTAGTGTGACATCTGCCAAATACTTATTCAGAGAAGGATATTTCGTAGATAGAGGAATGCTAGAGTCACATAACCCTTGAATTTCTAACTAGATATTGAAGCAGGAGTGTGTGGTCTGTAGTAGAGAGCGGATGTGTGTGAGCTTCAGTGACCTAGTTTAGTGTTAAGTGTTGTTCCTGGCTGACAGCGCTGCCCCAGTTAGGAGGTTGGAGAAGCGCCATTTCCCAGCTGACTTGAACACAACACGAGCGTCCCAACTGTATAAGAGACACTTGTTTTTACTGATTCTATGTAGGAAAAACTATTGAATTAACGATTATAATTAATTATTTTTGAGTTGCAGTGTTGGTATTGTAGTCGAATATTTTTTTATTACTTTTTTTTCTTCTAAAAATATTTTTTTCAAATAAATTTTCAACGCTGATTCAAAACAATTATTTTTTTACATATTTTTTTGCAGACATCTCTTGGAGCTGCTGAAGCGTACGGCCGTCCACGGGGAGAGTAACTCGGTGCTAATTGTCGGACCCAGGGGAGCCGGAAAAACAATGGTTAAACCAAAATAAAATTACTTAGATGTAGCCAAAAAATAATCCCTGCATTCCAAATCACACACTCTTTCTTTTTACTACACTACTACATACTAAAGTACAGAAGAGTTTTAGGGCCACAGACAGGAGAGAAATCAGATAAGGAAGATTTTCTTTAATTATGTCGAGAAATGTCAAGAATAAAGACGAATACTGCAAAATTCTATTGGAGTTAGCGGGGCATTTATGTATTTTCAGCACACTACAATTGACGTGCATGTATTGGGACATCCAAAATCTTTTTTCTGGTATACTCAATTGTAGGGAAGTATGGGGATTGGAACGCAGGGAATCTTAAAAAGGAAATTGACTTATTTGTAGAAGAAAAAATGGTGTGTAAGATGTTGAATGGTGTGTAAAAAGGTGTGTTGGAATCGTGGGAGTGTTGTCCTGTCTCATGGGGTCTGTGGTTTTCTGTTTGCAGCTGCTGAAGAGTGTGTTGAGAGATTTGCTGGATGAAAAAGACGCTTTGAAAAACCTGCTACAAGTTCATCTCAACGGTATATCAACGATTCCGTAATTTATTCACAATTCAAGAAAGAACATTTCTCTTTCTGTATCTCTGTTCTCTTATTTAACTGTTAAAGTTACATTGCCTTACTTTAAAGGTGCACCATGCAGTTTCAGAGGAGGGGTATTTGTTTACATTTCAGAGCCTGCAGTTAGTTTACAAAACATATTTACTCTACATGTAATTCTTAGTATTGAATAATGCTTTCATCATAAATCATTATTTGGAGGAATCTGGAACCAAACGTAAGACTAGAATATGTTTGTAAACCAAACTACGGGCCCTGCTGCTGTAAACAACAACAGTGAAACAGTAACTTTTCAGGAAGCTTTCTCACTTCAAACAGTGTTCCAGGGATGCAATTTTCCTTTGAGGAAAGTTTGTTTATTCAGTTATGAGAATATAACTTAGAAAATGTTCACTTCTCTGACACACCCAAAGTTACATAATGCTCCTTTAAAATACGTATATAAATAATCGGATGCATATTTACCTTGTAGGTCTCCTTCAAACTGACGACAGAATCGCGCTGAAAGAAATCACGCGGCAACTTCACCTGGAAAACGTGGTCGGCGACAAAGTGTTTGTAAGTATTTCAGACAGTTTCCTCAACACTAACTGTATGTCTTATAATAATGCAACAAATAAATAAAATAAATTGTTTTATTTCAGGGAAGTTTTGCGGAGAATCTGGCGTTTCTGTTGGAGGCTTTGAAGAAAGGTTAGAAAACTAATGTGACGCTTGTGAGATCAGATCGAGCGTGGCATACTTTTTTCTTTTCTTTTTTTTTGCAGTATATATTTTTTTAACAACACAAACAAACAAACAAACACCTGCACCATCACAGCCTACAAAACATCAAATAAAAATAAATCTTTCCCATGTCACAACCCGCCATAAAATGTATATAATGCTCCTAGACCTCGACAAAATCCCCCTGCTTGCCCTTGGCTATGTATGTTAATTTTTCCAACCCTGTACAGCTTGATGATGAGTGTGGCATACTTACTGTTGCTTTCTTGTTTTTTTGTTCACCAGGCGATCGCAGCAGCAGTCGTCCCGTGCTGTTCGTTCTGGATGAGTTTGACTTGTTCGCTCATCACAAGAACCAGACGCTGCTCTACAACCTGCTCGATGTGTCTCAGTCGGCCCAGGCTCCTATCGCCGTGGTGGGCCTCACATGCAGACTGGTGAGCCTACCGCAACCATACCGCTATTAATACAACACTTTTCACATGTTTAAAGCTCTAGTGCGTAAGTTCTGTTCGCCCCCTATGAGTAAATTCTGAGTAATAACAACAACACTGTCACGGTGCATTTACTGAAACTGAAACTTCTTGTGATTTTTCTTGAGCTCCTGCACCAGTTTGTAAACGCTGCCGCGCTGAGAAATACAGAGAGAGTTTTGTGGAGCTGATAATAGGCTTAATCAGCTTTGTGTCAACATGTTTGGCAATGGCTTGAATGGAACCGACATTAATTTATATGTAAAAAGTTACGCACTATAGCTTTAAAGCTGCAGTGTGTAGAATGTTGGGTTTTATTTCCTAGCAGTTTTTGTAGAAAGTAATTATAATATCCATAATAAGTACATTTAATTTAGTGCATAATAGCTGAAAAACATGTTTTGAATTATTATTTTTTCCCTTAGAAAGGGTCTCATATATGTCCATATTTCTGCATATTTTGGACCAAGGCCTAGTGCCGCCATCTTGAAAGTGTCATAGTTGGAATGTCATCAGGTGCATTGTTTAAAATTTAGAATTGTTCTTGTCCTTGAAGGCCACTGTAGCTTCTGTTATTATTCTAAAGGGGTGGGGTTACCCAGGGAGTGTTGCATTCTAGAACTTTGTAGAACTTTCTTGATGATGTCATATTACACACTGCACCTTTAAGACTGTATTTCTGTGTTTGTTTCATTTCCTTCCAGGATGTTCTGGAGCTGTTGGAGAAGCGAGTGAAGTCTCGTTTCTCTCACCGTCAGATCCACCTGCTCTCCGGTCTGACGTTCCCTCAGTACGTGCAGCGCGTTCAGACACAACTCAGCCTCCCAACAGACTTCCCCGATGAACGGTTCGCTAAGGACTGGAACACCGCTGTTAAGGTGAATCTAGGAGCTGACACAGGTTCTGACACAGACAGACACATACAGACAGACAGACAGACAGACAGACAGATAGACAGACAGACACACACGTTTGCACATAGCACTCCATATAAAGTGGTGGCCTTTGCTGTGAACCTTGCCGAAATACATTTTGTCATATTTGCACTCTATATATACCTCATTGCCCATTTGCACGTTTTATGTACATTCTTGGCACATATTTGTTGTGTTTTTTTACACTGTCTATAACTTATTTATCTGTTTTTAGTCATGTTTTGTCTGCTCTACGTGCCTTACCCTTAAATATTTCCTGAATCTTGAATTTTGATCTCATATCTGTCCAAACATACCGAATTGGAAAAAGTAGGAGTAATATTGTTAAATGTTATTTTTCTTGATCCTTTGCATTTCAATACAGTCCTTGTCTGTTTTTCTTTCTGTCTTCAGACTCTGTGTGAAGACAAATCAGTCGAGGACGTTTTACAGAAACACTTCAACTCCAGCAAAGACTTCCGTTCATTGCACATGCTGCTGGTAACTTTCTTCTTGTCTTTGAAGGCCACCGTAGCTTCTGTAAATTCTCTGAAAGGGAGGGTTTAGCAAGGGAGCATTGGCAATGTCACACTGTACCTTTTTAATGCCTCCATTCAATATCTTAATTTCTACAGGTGAAACTCGAAAAATAAGAATATCGTGCAAAAGTTAATTTATTTCAGTAATTCAACTTAAAAGGTGAAACTAATATATTATATAGACTCATTCCATGCAAAGTGAGATATCTCAAGCCTTTATTTGTTATAATTTTGATTATTATGGCTTACAGTTTATGAAAACCCAAAATTCAAAATCTCAGAAAATTTGAATATCACATGAAATCAATAAAAAAGGGATTTTAAATACAGAAATGTCGGCCCTCTATAAAGTATAATCATGCATGTGTACTTGGTTTGGGCCCCTTTTGCATGAATTCTCGCCTCAATTCCAATTAATTTTCCATGATATTCTAATAATATGAGTTTCACCTGTATTTTATTGTGTTTTTGTCCCTAGATGTTTTGTCTGAGTCGTGTGTCTGTAGCCAAACCTTTAGTCAAACCAGCCGACGTTCTGGAGGCCAGCAAGATGTGCTTCACCGACGCAAAAGCCAACATGCTCCACGGTGAAAACACTAAATCCAAATAGATATACATTTCATACACACACACGCACACTCACTCACTCACAGACGCAAAAGTCAATATGCTCCACGGTGAGAACACAAAATCTAAATAAAAATAACTTTCAAGCTCACTCACTCACTCACTCGCTCACTCACTCACTCACTCGCTCACTCACTCGCTCGCTCACTCACTCACTCACTCACTCACTGAGACACACACACACTCTCAGTATATTTACGTGTTATATTGTCTTTTCAGGTCTGTCCATCCTGGAGCTTTGCCTCATCATCGCTATGAAACATCTCAACGACGTCTACGAAGGAGAGCCGTTCAATCTACAGATGGTTCACAACGGTAAGAATGGATAGGATAGAATAAATAAAAAACAAAATATATTTCTGATATTTTCTTACTTATATGTCATGATGCTGACTAAATGTTCTTGTTTTTTAGAGTTTAAGAAGTTCTTGCAGAGGAAGTCGAACTCCATGTACAACTTCGAACAGCCCGTCATCATGAAGGTCTGTATAAATAACAATAATAGTCTAATAATCTATCTATCTATCTATCTATCTATCTATCTATCTATCTATCTATCTATCTATCTATCTATCTATCTATCTATCTATCTATCTATCTATCTATCTATCTAGGTAATAAATCCTATTGTTCCTGTGTACATATATACTTTATTTTTGTAATATATTTAACAATGAAGTGGCTGCATTTACAGACCTTATTTTCTCCCCCTCAGGCCTTCGAGCACCTGCTGCAGTTGGAGTTTATCCGACCGGTCGATGGAAACGTGTCTAAAACCCAGAGAGAATATCGGCTCATGAGGCTGATGCTGGACAACAGTCAGATCATGGAGGCTCTGCAGAAATACCCACAATGCCCCACAGACGTCAAGCAGTGGGCCATGTCTGCCTTCGGATAGTGTGTGTGTGAGTGTGTGTGTGTGTGTGTGTGTGAGAGAGTGAGAGAGAGAGAGAGTATGAGTGTGTGTGTGTGAGAGAGAGAGAGAGAGAGAGAGTGTGTGTGTGTGTGTGTGTGTGTGTGTGTGTGTGTGTGTGTGTGTGTGTGAGTGAGAGAGAGAGAGTGTGAGTGAGTGTGTGTGTGAGTGTGTGTGAGAGAGAGAGAGAGAGAGTGTGAGTGTGTGTGTGTGTGTGTGTGTGTGTGTGTGTGAGAGAGAGAGAGAGAGTGTGAGTGTGTGTGTGTGTGTGTATAGTTTGATAGGACTCACTACTGTGTACATCTGCCTGGATATTATGGAATGGTTTATTTGGATTTGTGAAATGATACTTAAAAATGCTTCAGATACTGAATTTAATAAAGTTTGTTATGGAAACAGCAACGACCAGAATTAAAATTATTTGTGATTGTGACTTGAAAGAACTGGGATATTTTTCCATGTACTTAAAAGGTTTGATAGGACTTTTAAGACCCTTATTTTCAGATAGGTAGCCTCCTCTTGGTCACTTCTAGATTGAGCTAACATTCGGGTTTACAAGAGATAAGTGCAGACATTTTCTCAATCACTACAGCGCACACTTGGACTATACTGCAAAGTATTGGATGATTTTCCATGTACTTAAAACTGGGGTATGTGATTTCTGATTGGTCAAAGTTAACATGAGCTGTACACTTTGACCAATCAGAGCGAGGCTCCGATTCTCTGTTCTTATTGGCTGTTGGGACTGTCCATTCACTTTGGCACGACGTTGTTGGTGAGCGTGCCAGGGAGGGACCAAAGAACAAGTGGAGCGGTTGAGGTATTTGGATTCGAATCTCTATCCCAACTGCCATTTTCTCCACAAATCCTTCACCCCAGCTTTAAAGATATGGAGTTATCATGATATAAAAATACATTTATGTTTAACCTTAAGAGTAACGTAATTCAATTTGCAGCTGATATGATTAACTTAAATGTCTGATGAAAATTCAATTTTATTTCTGAGGCGACTCATGGAGCTGAAATGTATTTTTGAAGTCAAGTATTACTATTACAAGCCTTGAAAGTTTGAACCGATGGGATATACATAACTATTTTGACAATGGATATAAAGAAAATATACCTTTTGTGGATCTATTAGGCCAAATGTCTTCCTGTATTTCACCTTCTAACACGTTTAAAGTGCTCGGAGGAGGTTTTCAAGCTGCTGAATGCTGCCATCTAGTGGTGCAAGTCTGCAATCATCCTGGATACGAAATACAAAAAATACCTACAAAAATAATAAAATTAAGATTTCTGGCTAAGAGTTTTTCAAGTTAAGACTATCTGTGTTTTATCATGAGACATTATCGTCCTAGGACTTAACACAGAGGACATAATGTACATATAAGCAATTAACAGGTCTATAAATAACAATTTAAAGACTTTGTAAAATGAAACGGGCTCCTCCCTTAGTCCTACAAAGATCATTCAGGAGACACAACAAATTAAATGGAAGAAATATACCCTGCATTCCAATACCCATACTTCCCTACTATTTAGTATGCCAGAAAAAGATTTAGGATGTCCCAATGCATGCATGTCAATTGCAGTATTCTGAAAATACATAAATGCCCCCCTAACTTCAATAGCATTTTGGAGTATTCGTCTTTATTCTCAACATTTCTCATCATTATGAAAAAAAAATCTTAATTATCTGTTTTTTTCCCCCTCTCACGTGGCCCTTAAACTCTTATGTACTTTAGTATGTAGTGTAGTAAAAAGAAAAAAGTATGTGATTTGGAACGCAGGGATTATATTCTCTCTAATTTCTCTGACCTAAAACACATCCTAGTGGTGGATTTTTAATCTCATGGTGGCATTTTTCATTGAAATTAAATGGTCTAAATTCAACAAGTCTTCGTATCGAAATGTTTCTGACCTCAAAAGAATTTACCTAAATACTGTAAATAAAAGGTTAAAGGGGCAGTGTGTAGAATTTATTGTCATTTTTCAGAACAGACTTGGTAGAAATGTAATATAATATTCACAAGTATGTTTTAAGTAGTTTACTGTATGGTACTGGACTAGTTTTTTCTTTTATTTAATTAGAATGAGCCTTTTATTATATCCAAATATTACACACTACACCTTTAAATAGATATTTTATTATATTACTAGAATTGAAAAAATGTCTGTAGTTCTTGTCAAAACACCTTTCTGTAAATAATATTAATTTTTTTTTGAAGTATTCATATTTTGCCCTGTAAAATGGGCTTTTAATATATTGTAGCTGGCCTGGATACATAGCATCCCACTTGGTGATTTTAAGGGACATATTAAATATTTGATTAATCCAATGCATGTTTTGAACATCAAAGCTCTTTCTGTGCACAACTGGTAACGCTGGCATGTAACCCACTTCCAAATAATTACCATAAACACTTCTACAGGCGTCTACAGGCAAATCAAATTCAACATATGCAAACAACAAATGAATAATGGATATTTTACTTGGGTTCAAATGTAGTTCAGACCTGTCAAATTGAGGCTAGGGTTGTGTTCGAAAATCCATACTAACGTCCTCCCTTCTACATACTCAACATGTATATACTCCATACTGTCTACTTAACGATCGATTGTGTATGCGAGGTTCGTCGAAACGTTTACACTGAAGTATACAGAAGCAATGATTAACAAAAAAAAATTCCATGCCGTTTGAAAAGACACAATGCATTGTGGGGCGGTTGAGTAGGAAAAGTATCCTATCGATCCATACACAAAATCTTCCCGGAAGTTAGTACTCATCCGGGCATTTCTGGCCTACACAAACTCGCATACACAACCGTCAGATACTCAAATTGACGTCAAAATAAGTATGAGTAGGATGTTAGTATGGCTAGGATGAGTAGTATGGCTTTTCGAACACAGCCTGGGCTTTTTGACTGCAGCTGTCAGATAAATAGAAATAGAAGAAATGTGATTGTGTCAGTGAAGATTGAATAAAAAGACAAACATGGGCATTTCATTCACAATCTAAAAACACATTTATTTACAACACGTGGATCACTTCAGCTGATAAAAACCGTTTTGCTGTTTGAGTCGCAGCGCTGATCTGGGATCGATTAAGTCTCCTGTGATAATGCACAGAGGGGTTTCTGTAAAGGTTTTTCTTTCTATGCTATAATACTATGCAAAGGGAACTCTTTCCTCTTAAGCTTGGAAATTCCTTCTTGAAATTCAAGACCTTCGTTTCCATCTCCAAAATTCACATTTTTTCTTTTTTCTCAGTAACATAAAAAAAAAACTAAAATCACATCATGTATCAGGAGTTAAAGAAGGTTCCAAGGCTTGAAAAAAAATTACCCATAAACCCCTGCTGCAAATATCATCATGACTATTATAGCGGATACGTTGGCAGATCCTAGGTCAGCGCTGCAGCTCGAGAGCCTTGAGAAATGTGGGGTTGAAAACTCTTGTAGTGTAATATTTTTTTTCTTCTTTTTTTTTTTTAAGTAGAAATTTCAGACTTATCCAGCGAGGTCATTGGAGTTCAATGTTTCCTCTTGAATTCTTACCAACAGTTGGAAAAAGCAAGTTTGATTGATTGATTGAGATGCTGGAATGAGATACCTGTAAGTGGGTGATTGCGTCATCACATATGTAGTATTGCAAATGCCCTTAAAAGAGCTTGAGGATTTTTTTCTAAAATGCAACGGTCATGGACATCCAAGGCCCCAAATGTTATTCATTATTTATTTGTTCTTCTTTTCTGCCAAGTTCAACCGTAAGTGCTTTCTTGGATGCTTTACAAAGTAAACTCCAATGAGCCTCGCAGCTTTAAGCCAACACGGAGCTCACTTTAAAGTTATCTGTGATATACAGGTGCATGTAAAAACAAATTAATATTAATGAAAAGTTTTCCCCAAAGAATTATACTCAAAAAGTGATACTTAAATATATTGTAGATTCATTAACACATGAAGTGAAATAAATATAGAATCTAGAATAAACATTTTTCAGATGGTCGACATTTCTGTATCCTTTTTGATTGTTTTTATGTAATATTCTAATATTTTGAGATACTGGATTTTTCTATTGCATTAGCTGTTAGCCTTAATCATCAAAGTTTAAAACAAAAAGAAAGGCCTGACATATTTTGTGTAATTATGAATCTAGAATATATGAAAAGTTTCACTTATTCAATCAACTTTCTCATGATATTCTAATGTTTTTTTTAAATGCACCTGTAGCAACGGACAAATCTTTTTCAGCCCCATTTGCTGACAAGTCAAAAATAAAAGTAAAGATAATAAATGAATGGGAGAGGAAACACTGAAGTTCAACACGCACTTATAAAGATTCAGCTCAAGAGTATATAGTTGATACAGGTATTTTTATGTTCTCATGTCTGTACAGGTCCTAGACTGCTTAGAATAGTGTTTGGGGGGTTTGGGGGAGGGATGGGGGGGGGAGGCAACAAGACACAAATGTTTCACTGGTAGGTTTATATGCACAGCAATGTGAGGTGCTGGGCTGGAGAAAAGTCGAGATAGAAAACGGTAAAGCCAATATGCCAAGAGAACCCATTCATACAGAACTTGAGAGGTTAAGCACAGATTTTAAGATCTTTTGAGAGTGTATAGTGGAAATTTAGGCTCTGCAACGTGATTTGAATTTTGTCCAAAGAAACTACGGCAATACGCAGATGTTGGTGGTATATTTAGGGTTACATTTTATGGTCTGCTATGCCTTAATAAAGTAGTTAGTGGTTCAAGTCTTCAGCTGTTGTAGGAATGGGATCTCGGAGCGCGTTGATTTTTTTTTTTTTTACTATTTCCCATGTCGACAGGGCACAATCACACGAAACCAGCCAAACGCAAAGCCCTCTAAAGTTACACAGGGCCGGGCTCAATCCATCAAAGTACACACAATACTCGGAATCCAGGAGTCAGAAGATTTGAACATTCATTCTCGGTCGTTTTATGTCCATTATAGACTGAATAGAAAGAAGCACGTTTACAGTTTATTATCTTTTCTTTTTGAACAAAATGAAAGAATTTACTGAATTATAACCAAAAACCTTTAGGATGTCCCTCCCTCCCTCCCTCCCTCCCTCCCTCCCCTCCCTCCCAAACCCCAAAACAACAACATCCGTGAATCGTGGCAGCAAACTCTTTACAAACATTATTCTGAGTTGCACCTGAGCTCCGATAACCCCCGAAAAAACCGTAGGCCTGTAAATCAAAAAATAAATACAACATATCAATATGCAAAGGTCACGGATATATATATAAAAAAAAAAAAGAAATTAAAATGCTACAAGTTATTTGTGTGTGTGTATTGAATACTCCTGCAGCGGGTCCTACCGAAGTGTAGGGTTTTATAGTTTGCGGCACTGGTTGCATATAACTCGCGAGAAAAACTTAGAAAAGCATAGTTCTGATTCCCTGAATGGTGTTTGTTAGTTTGGGTCGGTTTCACAAGTGCAAGTTTATAATTGAGCTTGTCAAAAAAAATTAACATATTCCAACATCTACAGACAGACAGTATTAGGATTTATTTCTTATTTATTTTTTGCTGTGGCTACTTGGTTTGTCAACTCTATCACTTAAAAAAAAAACAATGAAAAAATGTAAAAGTTATTATTATTTCTCTATTTGGGGAGGTAACCGTCCAACATTTAAAAGGTGGTTTTAAATATCTCCTCGGGCCGCTCAAATACAAACTTGGGGACAAAAAAAATAAGTATAGTGGGGATTTTTTCCTTAACGTTTTTTATATGAGCTATTGAGATAAGTACCCTACTGTTACTGTCCAGAAACGAAACGAAAAAAATATTAAACTTATTTTTAGCATTTTAACTCATTCTAAAACATTTGGGGAGAAATGGGATTTTACTGCAAGAAAAAAAATCTTCAAACTATAATGTTTCCCCGTTTTAATTTCAACATCAACAACATCTGGAGATTGCAACGGACTCGAAGAAGAAGGTAGTACTTAGTTAAGGGAGCTCGCTGTTCTGCTTGAGCTTACACGAGGACCTTGGTTAAAATTGCTGTTGTTTTGAAAGTCAGTGAAAAGGAAGTGATAGTGATTGACAAATATCAAACTCCTGCTACAGTTGGTAAGTGAGATGATGGCTTCGACTTCCTTCAGGTTTGCGGTGTTGTTGCAGTTAGTTAGTTATGTGCTGCAATAATTCAAACTAAATCATACTTTTCATAGCTCAAGAAACTATAGTGTCTTAACTCTTAGGATCTTTTACTTAATAAATCTGTTGGCTATTTGGTGAAAAGTGGCTTTTTTCTGTATGATCAACTGCTAATATCAAGCTGTTTTGGCCTGGCAAAGTCTGCAAATTAAAAAAAAATGCAACGCAAAATATTGTGGTTAATGTAAGTTCTCAAATTTAATAATATACTTATTTATTGTCCACAAACGACTCAATTGTTTTACTTGACTCATAGCACTACAGTACGGCATTTGCTTACAATGCTGAGGCCTATTAGCATGTCAAAATAAAAGCATAATAATAACGTATTGCCCTGAATGTGAAATGGTTTGGTAGATTTTTTTCAAATATTTCTAACTGCAAAAAAATTAGATTTTCAAAACAAAAGCTCAAATTTCAAACCTTGCCTGTGAAACCGTCCCAAAGCTTTGAGGAGAGATCTGCCGGCACCAGTGTTTCGATGAAATAAAATACAAAAAAAAGAAAAGAAAATGTCTTTGTCGCCTTGACAACAATGACAGTTACATCCGTTTTGCCTGACATCTAGAGTTAAACTTATACTGTGTGTGTGGACGTAGAAATGGCACCGGGGATGAAAGAGAGAGAGAATGACATGAATTTTTCCATCTCAATTTGTCCAAATGCAGTTTGTTAGCCGTGCTATCGTTTGGTATATTTCAGCCCGTGTGTGTGTGTATGTATGTGTGAGCAATATTAAACTTACTGGCAGTGTATTGTTCTATTTACTTAGAGTAGGTTGTGTCTAATTGTCTGTATATCAGCTAGTTGTCAAGAGCAAACAAACTCAATACAAATGACCCATAATGTCTGGCACCAATCTGTAGTAGTTAAAGAGAAAGTATTGACACTAAGGCTAAGGAAAAATCTCAAAAACTAGTCAACCCGATACACAGCTAAGAGCTATTTTGGCTTGCTTGTGGAGATGTTGAGTAAATACATTTGGGCAACAGTTGCCTTAACCGAAGTGGAAACACTGGAAAAACGACCCAGCTCTCACAGCTAAAGCCGCTGTAACTGGCCCACTTTGTGACTTTGGCATTTACTTACATGATAGTAAGCATCTGAAAAGATTTAGGCATATGTATCAATCAAAAATTAAAGATAATAATTATAATTCAATACTAGAATTTAGTATGCCAGCCAGTACATCCAATTTGTAATTGTTTTAGTAAATCCAGTTAACTTGTAGTATGTAACCAAGATGATTTGGTATCTATGTAGTATGGTAAAAATAAAAAGTATGTAATTTGGAACGCTGGGGTTTGTTATATGAGTATGACAGCACGGCTAAAGCAAGTACAAGTGGAGAAATGAGGTGAAGAATCCAGCAAGGTTGCGGTAGAGCGATAGGAGGTATTCCAGTTTGGGACAGACGTTGTGAGGACGTGGTGTGTGAGTATAGCAAAGATTCCTGAGGTGTATCAAAAGAGAGCAGAAAAGTCTTGATAGTAAATCCCAAAAAGATGTGTGTGTGTGTGTGTGTGTGTGTGTGTGTGTGTGCGCGCAATCAAATCGAAAGCAAAGCTGGCTCAGCTAAATACAGGTTGATTCCAAAGTAGGGCTGGGTACCACTACCTCCCAAGAAATTCTTAAAAAAAAAAAAAAAAAAAAAAAAGAAGAAAAGCGCACTACAAATTTGATAACTCCACATTTCTGATCCACATTGTTGAATTAACTTTTTTCTACATTGAAACAGATCATGATAAACTGATTTTATAATATAATAAGAACAAGAGGAACATGGTTTGATTTTCGAAAATATTTTGAAAACTTTTATTTTGGTGGTTTTAACTTCAAGATGATTTTCAAACGTTTTTTTTTTCTCAAACCTAAATTGGAACGGATACCTAATTTGAACAGTATTATTAATTGGTACCCAGCGCTAATCCAGAGAGGGAGATACAATACATATTCTGTATAATCAGATCTCACGGTCAAAACATTATGCTTTTTTTCAGCAATAGATTATTATTATTACTCCGGTGTACAGTTTTACACGGCAAACCAAAAACGGAAAAATAATTTTCAAACTTTAAACAACAACTTTTTTCACAGGGCGTTTTGCTTTTTCTCTTTTCCCATTATTAGAAGAGATCTCAGAAAATAAAATAATATAACAAAACAAAAGAATCGGAAAAATAAAATAGCAGTTATTGATTCATTGATTCAGTCATAAATCGAACTAAACGTTTCCCTAAGAAAGGGAGAAACACTTGTATTTAAATGGTGTGTTTGGCCATGTTTATGTACTGTAGTTTTTTTGCGGACTAAAATATCCATGAAGAAGTGTCATGGCCGAAAGTAGACTGTTTGGATATCGAAGGTGGTGATAGTTTGAGCTATGACTGTGAACAGGGAGAGGGACTGAATTTAAACTGTGTCCGTCTGAAGTGAGGTATACCTGGTTGAAGGAGGTTTATGGTTTTTTTTTATCGTCGTAATGCTTGAAAATGAACCCCTATCTCCCTCCCTCCCTCACCCATTCATTCCCCCAACCCCCCCCCCGTCAATCCCATTCAAAATAAGCTTGATTACCAAGTTTGTCTGGGTCCATAATACACTATGTACAGCAGCATTACACTATGAACATTCAGAAGCCGTTGCTTATTGGCAGAACGATAGTTGTTTCTTCAACAAAACAAAAAAACGCACACGAGAAAAAAACAGCAAAATGTATCCGGAGCATCGGGCTCTTGGCGTCTTTTTTCTCGTTATTTTTTCAGTTTTGAAGTTTTTTTTTTTTTACACTAAAATTCACTGAGAGTTCTGAGAAACATCACTGTCGTTTGATGTCCTTCTCTCCTTAGAAAACCATCAGAACGGGTCTTCCTCCTCTGCGAGTGTGTGTGTATAAAAACAATACATGATAAAAGTGTTCGTCACAAGCGCTGTCACTCCAAGACGTTTTTCAAAGTCGTCGTAAAATCCTGAATTGTTTGTCTCCGGACGAGAGAGTTTTCAAACTTGAACTTTTACCCGGTAAAATGTTTAAAATCCTCGGGCACACACGCACATCAAAATGAGGTGGATATCGACTGACGTGGTGAGGTGGGCGCCGGTGTGTTTTTCCTGAACGCGAGTAGCGGCCCGCACTTACAAGGAAAAAACGAAAAAACCTAAAAAATAAAACGAAAAAACTCAAATTTCAACACTTCTCTGCCAACCAACCAGGGTCGGCTTCACCTCCGTGTGTGTAGATCCATTGTCTGGATCATAAGCTGGATTCCTTGGGCGCGAGGTCCACGTTGGTTAACATGGTGACTACAGTGACTATCTCCTCGGGGCAGATGACGGGCGCCTGTCGCTGCATTTGGCCGATTCGTTCCTCCACGCAGCCGGCGGACAGACGCGCCTCGGCCTCATGGTCCCAGCAGTCCTCTATGGTTTCACACAACATCGCCAGACCCTGGAATAAGAAAATTATAAACTTCATTTATATTATAGCAGTTTTCAAAACAAATTTAACATGGTAAGACCCTGGGAGATAGCAAAGGAAAAAAGAATCAAGTCAAATTTTGCGTGAATAAATGTTTAATGGACTTGATTTATATAGCGCGGTGGAGAAGAAAGAGAAAGAAAAATTGGCCCTTGTCTGTTGGTATGGTTGATATTGTATGTGAATTAATAAAAAAATATATACAGCTCTGGAAAAAATTAAGAGATCACTCCAAATGTTCAGTGTCTCTCGTTTGACTATTTATAGGCAAATGTTTGAGTAGAATGAACATTTTGGTTTTATTCTACAAACTACTGACAACATTTCTACAAAATTCCATTACATTTTTTGTCATGAAAGAGCATTTTCAATAAGCAATGTAGAGATGAAGATTTAGGAAAAATCCAGAATGGTCTCTTATTTTTTTCTGGAGCTGTAGCTATACTGTATATATATATAAAAAAAAGGAATGTTTGATTTCCAAAAAGTGTGCAGAGACACTGACCGCGTGTTTCTGCCAGACGTCTCTGAGACACGGCCTCAGCTTCTTATGAACCACGACGTCCTGCATGTCCTCCAGAGACGGATGCTGCCCCGCCTCCTCCTCAAAGGGCAGCATGTACTCATCCACCGGGCCTGTGCACAGACAGACAGACAGACAGACAGACAGACACACACACAGACAGACAGACAGACAGACACACACACAGACAGACAGACAGACAGACACACACACAGACAGACAGACAGACAGACAGACACACAGACAGACAGACAGACAGACAGACACACAGACAGACAGACACACAGACAGACACACAGACAGACAGACACGCAGACAGACAGACAGGCAGGCAGACAGACAGACAGACAGACAGACAGATACATAAATATACTTTATTTAATCAGGAAAATCACATTGAGATCATATTCTCATTTGCAAAGGAGACCTGAGTACAAAATGAAAAACCAGACAGGAATACATTCAAATGAAAATAATAAAAAAAAAATTTAAATATCAAGTCAATTAGACAGCAATATGCAAGCATAAATAGAAAAAATAATATATACGGATATATGTAAGTTAAGAGTATAAAAATACAAAATAATTTGGTTTTGCACAGTCACTTGGGATATGAGAAATATGTGTGCTGCAGTGAATATAAAGGCATTTCCAGTGTTAAAATTATAAAATAAACCTCACACAGAGTCACACAGAGTCAAGACATAACAACTCTCATAACAGTCATAACAACTCTTACCGTCGGCGGCGGTGCATCGCGAGGCGAGCTCCCAGAGCACGAGGCCAAAGGCGTACATGTCGATGCGCAGGAAGGAGTCGCGCTGGAAGTTAATCGCTCCTTCCAGGACCTCAGGAGCCATGTAGCGCCGCGTCCCCACCTGCAGAGAACAGGGAAGGAAGCATTAGGACACAAACATTTTGTTATGATTTTATTAGAAAGTTTGGAGATAAAATGGGGCAGAGAGGGGAATGACATGCAGAGAAGGCCCTGGGCTGGATTCTAACCCGGGTCTGCTGTGAAGAGGACAGACAGACAGACAGACAGACAGACAGACAGGGGAATGACATGCAGAGAAGGCCCCTGGCTGGATTCTAACCCGGGTCTGCTGTGAAGAGGACTGAGACTCGATTGACATTCTCAGTCAAATAGAACACAAACATTTTATTGTGGAATTTCTTTTTTTTTTAAGATAATTTTTGGGCATTTTTGCTTTTTATTAGACAGTTTTGTAGAGACAGAGATGAAATGGGGCAGAGAGAGGGGAATGACATGCAGAGAACCACAGCTGTGAAGAGGACAGAGCCTCGATTGACATTCTCACAGTCAAATAGAAGCAAAAACTTTTTTTATCGAATTACAATAATTGGACCTTGAACTTTTTCAAATGAACAGAAAGTCATGACTGAGCTCACAGATGGGCTGAGACGGCGAAAACAGATTCTAGTCACGGATCTGTTGTTGCTTTGTTGGCAAAAACATCAAAACCAAACACAGGGAATCAGTCCAAAATGATGAAATGATCTCAGCGCAATAATTCAATTGTTCAAGTTTTTCTCTTTGAATCCAAGCTTGTGGTTTTACTGATACGGAACAGATGTGATGAAAGATTTGGGGAAACATTTCAAAGTCGCACAGGGATCAATGACACACAACAAATAAACTGTTATCAGCTACAGATGTTTCAAACTATTTACCGAAATGTTCCAGACCTGTGTTCCCATCACTACGGTTAAGTCTGGTATGTTCATGCAAAACATTAAGGTTGAATTTTTGTATAATAAAATGTTTTATTATAAGTTTATTCTTAAAGTTACCCCAAATTTTGCAGTTTTAATTTTTTTTAAATCTTAAAAAAAATAAAAAATAAAATTGCCTTGAAACTTGCTGATTTCCTTGAGTTATGTATTGTATATTAATAAATATATTATATAAATTCTAATCTTGACGTATTTCATGTCCCTGTAAAAGCAATTTGAATGGCCTTGTGTCTGAATTGTGCTATGTAAATAAACTTGCCTTGCCTATATTTCATTTTTGTATTTATTTAAAATGCATTTTATGACAATTACAACTATTTCACGTGTCTGTTAGTTTTAGAAGCACATTTCTAACACTTAGAATAATGGTGAGGAAGGTTTTACTGTGAACTCTTACCTGTCCATGTGTGTCTCCAGCTGATTTTCCGGCTTCAAACTTCAGCGCGAGGCCAAAGTCTGCGATACAGGCCGTCAGGTTGCTCTTCAACAGAACATTCTTACTCTTTATGTCCCTGAGACACAGAGAAAGAGACAGAAAATACATTTAGTCTGAGTGTAGATATGATTAAATATGGAGTCAGGGATTCTTGTTGGCAAAATAATTTAGTCAAAATCAGTGAATATCTTCGTAAGTTAGTTGATACACAGCCTAGGTTCTGTAAACAAAGGTTATGTAAGTAAAGGGGGCCACCGTACCAAACAACATGCCCCTTTACAGAGCCTAGGCTGTCTATTAATGCTGGATTTTTTTTCGTGAGTAGATATTTACAGCAACAAATTAAACTAAATACCTTCATATCCTTTAATCAATTTAAACAAACTATCTTAAATCTGCCAAACTCTACCTGTAACTGTTTTAATTAGGCTATATTGTACTTTCACCCATTTAATTTCATTTTAATTGCTGCCACTCTTCACCACTATGTAAATGTTTCAATTGTTTTTTTGTTTTTTGTTTTTTCTTCTCTTCACCTGTTGTTGTGTATTTGATGTATTTGCATTGAATATTGTGTATGCATTGTTGTTTTTCCTTGGAATTTGTTTGAACTCGACACCATTGTAAATGAGGGTCACCCCTCAATTGGTCTCTCGAGGATAAATAAAAGTTAAATGAAAATGAAATGAAATGAAATTTAATGATTTTGACAAAAAGCGATTTTGGCTACAAGCCTTCTTTGAAGAATGTCAGAAGGATGCTATAAATTAAAATATACATAATAAATATACAGTAGATGTGTCCGTACCTGTAGAAGAATAACAATATAAATCTAGATGCCTTTCTACCTGTGAGCAATGGAGGGCTTGTGTCCGTCCTTGTGTCCCGGGATGTCTTCGTGGAGGTAGGCCAGGCCGCGCGCCGCCGTCTGCGTGATGTGGCACAGCTCGTTCCACGACACAACGTTGGCCTTCAGGAAGTCTGTCATAGAGCCCTGAAGCAGAGAGGAGAGGGGATTTTATAGATACATTTTTGGGCATTTTTGCTTTATTAGACAGTGTTTGGAGAGACAGAGATTAAATGTGTCAGAGAAGGGACATGCAGAGAACGACCCGGGCTGGATTCTAACCTGGGTCTGCTGTTGAGAGGACTGAGACTCTATGGGGGGGGGGGGGGGGGGCTCTAACCGCTATCAAATCACTTCAAATACTGTACACGTTATTCAAACCTAATATTGCAAACAAGACAGTGACCATAATATCTCCTTCATAATATTTAAACATGTAATTCAAGCACTAAATCATGTTTCAAGTTCTATATATAATGTTGAATTTGCTGTGTTTCATTTGCTATCTGTTATACAACATCTCTGTTCTTACATAATGTCAACATGAAACAAGGTCACTTCTGGAGAGGCCAAAGACAGGAGGTGTAGTTGGCGTATTGGCCACTAGATGGCAGTCTGCACCAACAGATTTTTTTTTTTTTTTTAAGATATTTTTTTTGGCATGTTTATGCTTTATTGATAGTGTAGAGACAGAGTTGAAATGGGGCAGAGAGGGGAGTGACATGCAGAGAACGACCGCGGGCTGGAATCGAACCCGGGTCCGCTGCTGGCCGAGGCCAATGGGGGGGACGCCCTACCAACTGAGCTAAGGGCGCCCCATAGATAGAAATACATTTTAATCTGATGAGTTCAGGTGGTTTTGGAGAAATGCTTCCCAGTGGGTGTGTGGGTGTGTGTGTGTGTGTGTGTTTATACTAAGTTGCGTTCAGTTATTTCTATGCTCTTCAACATTCTGTTAAATTGAAGAAATTGATTGATCTGACCAATCAGATAATATCCCACTGAGAGCAATTATACTGTAGTTGGAGTGAGCAATTGTAGGTAAGGCTTATTGTGAAAATAACTTTGTATCAAAACCAGTGAATATCTCCTCAAGATTCGCTACCTGCATGTATTGTGTGTGATCCAATGTAAATACACATTCTAGAATTGGAAAACAGGCATGTTGCTAGCTATGGTGGGCCCCCTTTGTTTACACACCAGTTTACAGAGCCTAGGCTGTCATATCTTTTTTTTTTCAGGGCACAAACAAGTACATACAGGTAGCGGATTGTGAGGAGATATTCACTGATTTTGTTTAAAAAAAACAAGCGTTCTCCAGAATTGCCGACTCCATCTTTAATATTTAAACCATTCAAGATAAGGAAAGATGAAAGCGTAGGGAGTTTTTCGGAGGGGCTTGTATCCAGTTCAAAGCGTGCCGCTGCATGTTAAGGACACTACAAATCTCAACACATACAGTAAAGCTGCTTCGATGCATCAAACGTGGCGGCATAAATCAGCTGTCTAGGAATCGCTGAAGTCTGCAATCACCGCTCCAGCTGTGTTACACAAGCCGGAGCCTCAGTCACAGCCTCAACTCTGACAGGGTCCAAGACTTTGACACAACACCTGCTCTCAAACGCTGGCAAGGAGGAGACTTTCCCTGCGTTCCAATTCACATATTTTTTCTCTCTACTTTTTCTTTTTACTACACCACGTACTGTACTAAAATACAGAAGAGTTTTAGAGCCACAGGAGAGAAAAGAAAATCAGATAAGGTAGATTTTTTTTCATTATGTCAAGAAATGTCAAGAATAAAGACAAAATACACCAACATGCTATTGGGAGTTAGTGGGGCAATTATGTATTTTCAGCATACTACAATTGACTTGCATGTATTGGGACATCCTAAATCTTTTTCTGGCATACTAAATAGTGAGGAAATATGGGGATACATTTATTTTCCAGCTTTAAAGGCGCTACGAGGAACTTTAAAATATTTGTGAAACAGTCTAATTTTTCCTCTGATGATCATAAATTACATGCAACAGTGAGTGAACGAGACCATCAGAGAACAGAATGCTATTTTTATATAGTTTTTATTAATGTATTTGTCATGGGTATACGCTCACCCAGGAACAACAGCTGGCGTGGTAAAAACACTTACCGCTTTTGTCCAAAGGGGTTGCATGAATAAACTAAAAACCGAGAGTTCCTCGTAGCCACTGACTTTAAGTGTTAAGTTATATATCCTCTCAGGACTTCTGCTTGCTAAATAATTACAGTGCAAACTTGACAAGGCACTAAAGGGTGTCCCTGATTCATTGCCGGTAGTATGACCTTTCCCTGAAGCTCCTTTCAAACAAATTCCTTCCATGTCATTCCTACTTGAAGAGCTCGGACACATTAAGCACTTGTAGAGCTGCTGTAGGGTTAAGTGGCCCTGCAAAAAGATGTATTGTTGGGTGTTTAAGCCTTTCCCGCCACACCCACACTAGTACCTTTCATTTTTCAACCTTTTTAACATGGTTTCTTAAGAACTGCGTTTCAAATTCTTCAGCCTAGTTGGGGGAAAATTTAAAGCAAGCGAAGCATACCAGAATAGCTCTCTCCACTTCAGCCGGTAATGACCCTCAATACACAGAGGCACTTAGAGCCCCAAACGCTGTGTGCAAAGATTGTGGCTACAACGGTGAGTGAAGCGAAACGGGGATAACAAGGTTCAAGTCCCCCCTTCTCTGGATAAACAAGGCCTTTAAAAATATACAGCATCAAGTATATTGTAATTATATGGAGTAGCTCTTAGGGCAACAAATAACATCGATACAACGTGCATTTTCTTCCACTATTTTTCAGTTTATTTACGGCCTATCCTGGAGTGTTTTTAACATCTGTGTGCAATGAGCATGAGACGGACGCTAAATAACTGTGTTTACATGCACACAAACAAACTGCTAAGTGGAAGAAATCGTTGTTTACATGGACACTTCTGCTGCAGTTTTATAACAGCATAGTGTGGGCCCCTGTTGTTTTTGGGATACTTTTTTCTAACCATTTAGCTGTAGATGTCTGAATTTTACAAAAAATCTACTATTCAGTTGTGGTTCATTTCAGAGACAATTGCACAAGATTTTTCAGCAATGTTTTGATTGAAAATGTGAGAAATCTAAAACCTTCTACACAAACTATCAATGTGAGAGTGAGTGAGAAAAGCCTTATCCAATGTCAGTAGTTTTCCCCCATATTAGCTAGCAGCTTAGCCTTTCGTTATTTAAATTTTTTCTAACCTTTATTTACACAGGTAAATCCCATCAGAAATTATTTAGCAAGGGAGACCTGTTACTATTCACACACACATTCATACACCGATAGCAGCAGGCTAACTATCGACATTCACACAAGGCAAGGTGGGTGAAGTGTCTTGCCCAAGGACACAACAACCATGACACAGGTGGCAGCCAGGGCGGGGATCGAACCACCAACCCTTTGATCATCGGCCGACCCGCTCTACCACCTGAGCCACAGTCGCCCCAATGAACACAGAATCTGAATGGATAAAATACCAGACTAGCTTTAGCCTGATGCTAGCTACGCACCCTGTCGTGGTAGGCGGTGATGAGCCAGAGCTCCAGGTCCAGGTTGTTGGTCCTTTTCTCGGCGCCCAGAAAGAGGAGAATGTTTTCATGTTTCATTCCGTTCACCGTGTAGATCTCGTACTCGTTCTGCCAAGACAGCTTGTCCTAAACAAGATAGCAACAAGATGTTATTGAAGTTATTAAGCCGCCCAATTGAAAGTTTTTTTTCAATACTCTGAACCAAATATCCTCACTTCTAAAGCAACCCTAACCCATTTACATCAACTAGACTTTCCATAATCGTTCTTAACACTATTCTGAAGGTTACTGTCAATATGTTGTCAAATGTCTGATTTATGATGCATTTTGTTCATGCAAACATGCTGAAAATACATTTTAAAAAGACCTGTACACAGTATTTGATGTGTGAAAAAAGCTGTATCAAAATCTGTTCTGCATTTTCACCCTTTTCACCTGCAGTGTCTTGAACTTAAAAACATTTTACACAGGACCAGTGTAATACCTGAATGGGGAAGATTTTAACGGCCACAAAATCGTTGAGCAGCTGGGCCTTCCAGACACACCCATAGCGCCCCCTGGCTTTCACCTCGATCAACTGCAGAGGTTTGTGTCCCAACAGGGGCGACGGGGGAGAGGGTCCGGGGTCCTGGGGAGAAAGAAAACATCAAAAGACAAGAGAGGACAGTGTTAATCTGTATTCAGGACGTTTAAATAGAGTGGCTTCTAGTTATACTGTCCATTTGGTACTGTTATAAATCAAATCGATAAATTGTACAGCTTATAAGGTATAAGTTCTGTAATATTATGTTTTATGTTGTTGCCGTTTGTTTAAAGGTGCTCCAAGGAAATTTTGCTATTTTTACCACGCTAGCTGTTGTCCCTGGGTGAGTGTACCCATGACAAAGGCATTAAGGAAAAATATAAAAAACAAAATTGCATTCATTGCACTGATGGTCTCGTTTGCTGTTACATGAAAACATTTGTTTCAGAAATATTTAAATGTTCCTCTTGGCACATATTATTATTTTGTGGATTGCTATATTCGATGATTATTCTATTTTCCACAATAAAGATATTTGAAACTAAACATAGCTAAATAGCATTGGCTTACTCTGAAGGTGACCGGGATTTTGGCTAAGCAACAACACGCATGAGGAGCTCAGAGCAGCAGAACCACTGTCATTTACACATCTTAAATCATGCCTTACACTTTGCCAAAATCAGTTCATATCTCCTCATGACCCGTTACCTGTCCATACTGTGTGCTACAAAACAACTGGTGATAATACATAGCCTAGGCTCTGTAAATTGGTATGTAAACAAAGGTATGTAAACAAGGTGCCCAAGGGGAGTTACAACTTAGTAAGAAATCAATATTTTGCAAAGGTAACTTCATACTAGTGATTAGTTCAATGTAATCTTGTAAAATGTAAAAACAGAAAAGAAAACAAATAGGCAAAAGGCTAGTTGAAGCAGAAATAGGTATTGCATGATGGCAACAGCGTGTAGAATTGGGATAAGGTTTAAAGGGATAACAAATTGGCACACAAGGGCAGAGACAAGGCTTTATCATGGATGAATTTAAAGTAAGTCCCGTTCCAATGATAGAACTGTTTAGGGGGCCTTTCGTGCCTAACCTTCGTGGGTCATTGCCTCATGCGTGCGCCCGGCATTCGTGATAATCCCATACACACAAAAAAAGAAAGCAAGGAAGGAAGCCAAGTGTTCCAAATGTAAAGTAGGTTAAACACAGCTGGTGATCGGGATTAAGCTGATCACTTTCACATGGGACGAAAGAAAGAGAGAGGGGGGGGAGAGAAGGAGGGAGAGAGAGGGAGAGAGAGAGGGAGAGGGGGGAGAGAGAGGGGGGGAGAGAGGGAGGGAGAGAGAGAGGGGGAAGAGAGAGGGGGGGATAGAGGGAGAGAGAGAGAGAGAGGAAGAGGGAGGGAGAGGGAGAGAGAAAGAGGGAGAGGGAGGAAGAGAGAGGGAGGGGGAAAGAGAGGGAGAAAGAAAGAGAGAGAGGGAAAGAGAGAGGGGGGAAAGGGGGAGAGAAAGGGGAAGAGAGAGAGAGAGAGGGAGAAAGAGAGAGGGAGCGATAGAAAGAGAGGTTAAAAAGAGGCATGCAGTGTCGTGCGGAGTCACATTTCCAGAAGGATAAAAGGTAGCAGAGAAAGACTAGCACATGGCGAATGGCCTTTGATGAAACCAGATACGCTGCTGTAAAATCTAGACTTTTACTTCCATCACGCCACCCCGGGGAGATCACAGTTATATTTAAGACTTTCTAATACCTTCTGAATGCCACTTAGAATTTACTGAATGCCAATGTCAAGGCCATACACTGGCAAAAAGTAGAAAGGATATAATGGGAATTCTTATGCATTTTAAACCTGCAGTGTGTAGAATGTTAGGTTTTATTTCCTAGCAGATTTTGTAGAAAGTACTTATAATATCCATAAGTACATTTAATTTAGTGCATAATAGCTGAAAAAAATGTTTTGAATTCTTTTTTTTCCCCTTAGAAAGGGTCTCATATATGTCCATATTTCTGCATATTTTGGACCAATGCCTAGTGCCGCCATATTGAAAGTGTCATAGTTGGAATGTCATCAGGTGCATTGTTTAAAATTTAGAATTGTTCTTGTCCTTGAAGCCCACTGTAGCTTCTGTTATTATTCTAAAGGGGTGGGGTTACCCAGGGAGTGTTGCATTCTAGAACTTTGTAGAACTTTCTTGATGATGTCATATTACACACTGCACTTTTAAAGCTACTTATAATAAAAGAACATTTATTATAAACTCACATTAATATATTTAGATAAGCAAAAGCTTTGTGAAGTGTGTCTTAATAACTAAATCAAAAAGTTCCTCTTTGGCATATAACGAACCCCTCTCCAAGTATTTATCACTCAAAAAGGACAATCAAAAAATGTAAGACCTTTGTAAAGGACGTGCAATAATGTGTCGGTGAAATTCAATACTTTTAATGCCTTATTTTGAAAATATAAAATTCATTGCTTTCTTTAAAAAAAATGCTATAAAGACCCCTGTTCCATGGCTCTGTATCTGCTACTGCCACGGAAAAGTAAAATATATCTTTTTTTCTGTACTGAAACGACCGGCTAAGTTCATGTTTTTACTTGAACTGAAGGCCTACACGGAGCTAGATAAGCCGGAGCAAGTTTTCAAAGACCCTGAGGGCGCATTGGATCCACTCAAACACCTTGACAGCATATCAAAAGGTAAAAGTGCTCGTCAATCCAAGGGCTGTTTTCCTAACCTTCCCATTAAAAAGGCAACAACCTCTTTCAAAGTTACAAGGTTTTGCTACTGAAGCCTAATAGTGACAGACATAGTTTAACAGAAAACACTTAAGCCAATGAGTTCTCTTTGGTTGTGGTGAGGAAGAAAAAGAAAAAGAAAAGTACATTACATTTCAACGCACGCACGCGGAGAACCACACACACACACACACACACACACACACACACACACACACACACACACACACACACAGGGCTCCAGAGTGCGCCTAATTTGGGCGCACATGCGCCCAAAAATCTGTGGAGTGCGACCAGATATTTCCACTGGTCGCACCAGTGCACCTGAAATTGATCACGTCATATTAAATGTAATATTGGGTGTTGTGCTGCACGATTCATCTAATTGCGATGTGAGCAGCTAGTGCAATTACATAACCGCAAAATTGGCTGCTGCGATTGCGATTCAATGTAGGATAAATGTGCGCGCGTGTGTCTATACGTTCCAACTGCTCCTCTCGTCTTTTTGGTAGCGCCCCTCTGACAGTGTGTGTGTGTGTGTGTGTGTGTGTGTGTGTGTGTGTCGGTGTGTGTGTGTGTGTGTGTATCTGCGCGCGCACCTACACGGCGTGCAAGACGGTTGCCGAGTCTGCAAATAGGTACTCTTGGAGAGAGTCGACAGCAGAGTAAACAAACAAACATGGACGCCGACGCGCAGCAGCATCCATGCTGAACTGTGACGGAAAACAAAGGCATATAAAAGAGTTGCCTACCATGAACTGTCTTTGGGTTGAAAAAAAACTCCTTCAACTCAGTATCCGTCTACCTGTAGTCCAAAAAAATAAAAAAAATGCGCACAGCTGCTGCTGCAGACGGGCTCAGAGAGTCGGCACCGTGCGCATCAACAGTCATTCAAAGCAGCGGTAGTTATCATACAACCGGACGGTGTAGAAAGTCCTGTCAGTTAAAAATAGTTATCCAGTTTTCAAATCCATGTTAAAATCGGCAGGATATAGCATGTGATATAGAGCTAGTTAGCTTAAAAAAAGTTGCTAACGGTGTCAAATGTGTTGTGTTCAGGTCACCTCGGTAATATAAATTTTAGGCAAAGGTAAATAAAAGGTCATCATGGTGTGTTCAAATGTAACAAAAAAAAAAAAATTTTGGTTTTTGGAGAGAAATTTTAATAATACAGTTTTGGTGAAAAACTTGTTTTTTCAGCAATATAAAATAGATAGTAGCCTAACTATGGAATTATGACCTGTTTAACATCCTATCTTGAGCTCTGATCATCTTATGGGCAATTAAAGCAATAATACCAGTTATCTTTCAACAAAATAATAGAAAAGTATGGATAGTGGTATCGATAAAGACCCGGATCGATAAGGAGACTCGATAATGCTTATAAAGACTATTGTCTTTGGAAGAATGCATTTATTTTAATGGGGAAGTATTTTTTTTTTTTATTACATTTTTTAACTATAATTTTTATTATTTTGAAAACAGTATAGGCCTAGTAGAAGCTTTATTTTTTATATTTTCACTGATTCTTAATATGTGCTTGTTTTAAATTGAGATCAGGTATCAAAGCTGTCAATATTCTCAAATCTTCCTTGAAAACCAAGAAAGTAGAATCATAATAGCCTACCATTTATTATATTGCGTCGCAAATCGCAATATTGGCCACTATAATCGCATTTCTCCAATTCATGCAGCACTAATTTGGTGCACCCAAAATATATGCTGGTGCACCTAGATGAAAAAGTTAGGCGCACCGGTGCACCCAATGAAACAAGTTAGTCTGGAGCCCTGCACGCACACACACACACACACACACACACACACACACACACACACACACACACACACACACACACACACACACACACACACACACACACACACACACACACACACACACACACACACACACACACACACACACACACACACACACACACACACACACACACACACACACACACACACACACACACACAATTTGACTCCGCTCAATTTACTGTCAAGGTTTTGGCAGCCAGACTTTCTCAAAAGACAAATATTGGTGATTTCCAAAGTCTCGCACTATGAAAAATTATGGCAGTGCTACAGATAAAAAATGCACGAGTAGTGAAACAGGAAGAAGTGGCTTCGGTTTTGTAATGCCTGTCCCAACAAGATTATTGTGGCCACAGGAGTAAACTGTAGATCATTTAGTGGCATTTATGGGTTTGATTTTTATCAATCTGAATTTGTTTGCCTCGTAATAATGCATTTTGGGGTTTGGCGCACACACACAGAAGGTGCTACTGTTGGCTGGAAAGATACTGTTGTGACATTAAAGGTGAAGTCAGTGATTCTGCAGAACGCTTGTTGTCAAAAACACTTTTTGTTAAAATAAATCAGTGAATATCTCCTCATGGTCCACTACCTGTCTGTACTGTGTGCGCGCTGAAAAAAAAATCCAGTGTTAATACACAGCCTAGGCTCTGTAAACTCTGTAAAAGGGTCTCATATATGTCCATATTTCTGCATATTTTGGACCAAGGCCTAGTGCCGCCATCTTGAAAGTGTCATAGTTGGAATGTCATCAGGTGCATTGTTTAAAATTTAGAATTGTTTTTGTCCTTGAAGGCCACTGTAGCTTCTGTTATTATTCGAAAGGGGTGGGGTTACCCAGGGAGTGTTGCATTCTAGAACTTTGTAGAACTTTCTTGATGATGTCATATTACACACTGCACCTTTAACAATATGTTTTTGTAAGAATAAAAAAGGGATAAGAAACTTTCTGTTGGTTTGTTTGGCTGAGATATGGAGCCTTGTGTCTACGGAGGATTGAAATGGTGTGTTTACTCAAAGCCTTCAGCCTCTAACACGGAGCTGCGAGGTAGACCGGCTGTCTCTACGGTTACGCTCTCACAGCCATCACCAGCCAAATGACAGGGGAAATTACCCACAATGCCGCTGAAGTTGGATAGCAGGAAATGGCAACTCGAAAATAACATCTTCGAGAACACATTGTACAGTACCAACCAAAATAATAGTTTCACAGAAATGTTTCTCTACATTTTTTTTGTGAGAGTTCTCTTTGAAAAGTTCAATCAGGTATTGGATGTGCAATTGATTGAATTTGAATCGCAATTACAATTCCGACCACTAACAATCATGGAAGTATATACATACTGGAATGGAATGTATGGATGGGTATACTGTATGTACATGTGCAAAAATATACTCTAAGTGAGAAAAAATCTATTTGCGTTTCTTTGTGTCTGTGTTCCGGTCTTGGGCCTGACGTGGCGGCTCGGCCCGGTGTCTCCCCTGGGAGTCACTGGATCTGTTGTCCGATGGTCGGGCGCCGCGGCCCCAAACGGGACGTATTACACACAGTCAGCAGACCACAGGAAGCAGCAACACACAATCTGCTGCTCCACGCGCTTCTCCCAAACCCTCCACCATCTCCCCTGGCCTCGTCGGGTTACACCTTCATCTATAACATTAGGTCTGCTTTGGGCTGGATTCAGTATTATATTATTTGGCACATATCACCTCTACCCTAAAACAGTACTTTAGGAGGCTGAAAATTGGTATAAAGGTATGGTTAAGAAAAGCCTTAGAAAATAACTTTCCATCACTTGGATTCCTTAAGACTTTTACTATGTTATTGATTACATATTCATCAGAAAAGAAAAGTTGGAATAGACATTATAATACTGTATATTATAAGACATTACAGAATCAAAATGCCAAATTTGATTTTTAGACATAAACCTATAATGGGCAGTTAATCTGGGTTTAAGCCTCCAAAACACATATCTTAAGGTCAAATGTTTCTTGACATGACCTTTAAGTGGCTGCATGGAAACTTTGACTAGCGCCTCCTTTGGACTAAAGCAGTAGTGTTTTTAAGACATTTGCTAGCACGTACCAGCAGCTCGTGCATTTGTTTAGGAAGCGAGTGAAAGAGAGACCGCAGAATGCATAGCGATGAGGTAATGTATTTATATGTGACTATATCAGATCAATAATGGTAATATGACCAAGGTGAAGCAAAATCAACTTTGATTTAGTAGCGTTCATAAACACAGGATGTTCTGGTCTGCTGCTGTAAATCTTTTGCATCGGAGTTGGTGGTTCTTCATATTGATATATTACCATAACAAAAAGTTGTGTATATGATCTTTAAATAAAGCCTGGACTGACAATACACCATGGCCCAAACTCTCAGAGTCTTAATCTTATTTTTTCACATGAGGGTTTTTCGTGATGTCTGCAGCCCCATGGACTTCAGTGTGATACATTTTGAACCAAAGTACATTTGCGAAAGGCTTACGCTGCTCTTGTACTTAAGTAATTTACACTCTCGACTCAGACATGAAAACTGTTCCAGGTAAGTGGCGATTCTCCTACTTATGCAAAATAATATCTGCACTCCTCCTCAGCCTGCTGCTTTTTAAAATGGAAAAACATGCGGCAGTTTATAGTTTCAAAGCCTGTCTGCTCTGTCTCTCTCTCCGCATAGGAATACATTGTGAGCAATATAGGTTCAGCTTTGAGCATTAGGAAACTGGGTCATATCACACACAGTATGTTACATGAACATTTCAGATGGACATTCAAACAATAAAACTCATTTAAAAAGGTGGAGTCAGCGATTCAGGAGAATGTTTCTTGTCAAAATCAGTATTATCTCCTCCGTACTGTGTGTGCGCTGAAAAAAATACAGTGTTCTTACACAGCCTTGGCTCTGTAAACGGGCATGTTGCTAGCTACAGTGGGCTCCCTTTGTTTACATCACCTCTACAGAGCCTAGGCTGTGTATTAACATCAGAGTTTTTTTTCAGTGCACACACACAGTACAGACAGGTAGCAGATTGTGAGGAGATATTCACTGATTTTGACAAAAAGTGATTTTGACAACTCATTCTCCAGAATTACTGACTCCCCCTTTAAGAAAGGAGGGTGGGCTGCATTCAAAGCCATGTTGGCTATTCCTTCCACCATGCACGATATGTTTATAGCAAAGAAATCCATCCATGCAACAAAAACAGGCAGAACCCAAAAAAATAAATGTGTTACAAACCCAGTAAACAAGACGTTGTCGAAAAGGAAAAAAAAATTAAAACCAAAATGTTGGTCTGGGATTGAAGGTGAATGACTCAAACCAAGCTCAGAACCCAATCAATCAATCAATCAATCAATCAATCAATCAATCAATCAATCAATCAATCAATAAATAAATAAATAAATAAGGGACGGGGGAGAAACTCAATAATGTTTCAACTTCAACTGGACTGCTCTTACCTCCACCATAATGTGAAAGGCGTGCTGGTTGAAAAAAGGAACATAAGAAGCAAACAGAGAAATTATTTCCTGTTAGTTAGTGGATGAAATGGAGGCTTGGAGGTTCTTGGTTCTTCAGACCAGGGGATCGGGGACACACACACAGAGAGGGGTCGTTGGTTTGTCTGTTTGTGGTGTTAAAATCGTCAAGCACAGAAGGTGTTAGTTAGTAAGCATGACAACGTTAAAGGTGACATGCGACAGTTGAGGACCTTAGATGATGCTTTTAAGAAGAGCAACTGAAAAATGGATTGAACAATGTGTTAAAAAAAATAGTTTGAACAAATAAAAACTGTACCGATATATCCACACAAACACACAGAAATGTTGGGGTAAGTTAGTGAATGAAGTTACGACAAGAACAAACTTGGTCTTGACTAAAAGTTTTCACAAATTGTCAATATTTCAATTTAAACTATCTGGACAAAAGATTTATTATCAGGATATTTCAGGCAATACCAAAAAAAAAAAAAGGTTTTAAGGTTGATTGGAAGAAATCGAAGTCCACCAGAAAAAAATTGTAAAAAAAAAAAAATACACAAACAAAATAGTTCTTTTTAAACCTGCCCATAGTTCCCTCTATGTCTTATAATTTGAATTTCTTAGTATCGAAAAAACAGCAAAATAAATCTTTAATAAAAGAACAAAACAAAGAACAATCGAAGTGTTTAAAAGGCCTGGTTCTAGGGTGTTTTTCAGGTTATTTAGGAGTCCCCGTCGCCCCGTAACAAAACAATTGATGAGATTTTGTTTTGGTCAATCGGGGAGATGGATAGCGATAAGAAAACGTATTTTCCAGTTCTACAGAAACAGCCCTGAGACTTATGTTTAAGTGCTCCAAAGCTCTCCATGAGAAAGCCGTGGGTCTGTGTACTCAGACAGAATCAATTCCAGCTTGCCTCCACTTCGCACTGTGGTGTGAAGAATGGAAGCTTGGTGGCAAATATGCAGTCCATTGATTCACCAATGATTACGACATAATGACAGTGTGTAGAGAATAGGGCTGGCCCGAATTATTCGAATATTCGAATACTCGTTCGGAAAATTAGTATTCGGAGTTTAAATTAGTATTCGGAGCTTCGTTTTTTTTTTTTTTTTTTCAAATTTTTTTTTTGCAAGAAGCTAGTACTGCAATATAATGTCATCAAATAATTTTATATTTGGATATAAAAGTTAGTAATATTGTAGTAGTAGTAGTAGTAGTAGTATTGCTCATTTAGGAGGATATTACATCACTAAGTGTCATAGCGCATCCATTACTTCACCTCCGAGCGCGTAAATCTTCAACAAAATATGCAGATACTGTCAAAATCGGTTCCAGGGAGTATATAGGGATTATTAACGTTTAAAAAAAAAATATATAGGGGAAGGTGGGGTGATTTGTGCATTTTGGAAGTTGCAAAACCCCTTGTTTCTAGAAAACCGTGGAAGAAATTGGAAATGTGACCACATATTTAAGAAGAGCCATCCATTTGACTCATCCTGTAAAGAAGGGAGACACAAGGAATAAGATATAAGCACATTTAAGCTCAAAAAACTGTGTTTTGCCTTTCAAAGTAAAATTTCCATGATCAAGGTTTTTTGATTATTGTGTCTGAACAATTATAGACACGTTTGAAAACATTTGACACATGTTTTAGTGCTTTGGTATGCTACACTTTGAGTCTATATAGTTAGCACAATGTCAACCCTAAATTGCTGCATCATGCCTATTATCCAAAATTCTGGGGATGGGGTGATTTGTGCGCAAGGGCCTGGGTGAGTTATAAGTAAGTAAGTAAGTAAAATGTATTTATAAAAGCACATTTATGACAGTTTGCACTGTCCAAAGTGCTGTACATAGTGCATTCAGTAGGTAAACAATGAAGGTAAAATAACAATAACCAAAATAAAAGACGTAAAGCCCATACATCCACATAAACACAGATAGTAGTGCAGAGGTAAGTAAGTAGTGCAGAGGTTAATGGGGAGGAAACACCAGGGTGTACATATGGGTTTTGAGCCTTGATTTAAAGGCAGAAATGTAGGGGGAATCACATTTGTCAGGTGGCAGTTGGTTCCACAAGCACGGAGCAACTAGTGCAAAGTACATTTCTGAGAGTTGTGCCAGTGGCATGGCTGTATACGCTGGTCACCAAAAGAAAGTGATTGTCTACAGTAGCTCAGAAGAGAGTGACATCTCAATTCCACTTAACGACACCACTGATGAGAGTTCAGATGGCCAGAAAGATGATGATGGTGACTTTGTCATTGTGACACAATGACGCACAAATCACCCCCAAAACAACTTTTTTTCCGAAAGCTATATTTCTTAAACAGTTTATTCCAGATCCAAAGTTTTTATTGCCAGGGATGCACAACATCCTGAAATATATGTACATATTTGAGTTGGAGACATAACTGTCAAGGCCTCACTTTAAAATCACTTTGAGTAAAAAGTTGCACAAATCACCCCACCTTCCCCTATATACAGTATCTCACAAAAGTGAGTACACCCCTAACATTTCTTCAAATATTTCATTATATCTTTCCATGCGACAACACTGAATAAATGACACTTTGATACAATGTCAAGTAGTCAGTGTACAGCTTGTATAACAGTGTAAATTTACTGTCCCCTCAAAATAACTCGACACACAGCCATTAATGTCTAAACTGTTGGCAACAAAAGTGAGTACACCCCTAAGAAAAAATGTCCAAATTGGGCCCAAAGTGTCAATATTTTGTTTTGCCATCATTATTTTCTAGCACTGCCTTAACCCTCTTGGGCATGTAGTTCACTAGAGCTTCACAGGTTGCAACTGGAACCCTCTTCTACCCATTCATGACGACATCAAGGAGCTGGTGGATATTAGAATCCTTGCGCTCCTCCATCTCCCGTTTGAGGATGCCCCAAAGATGCTCAATAGGGTTTAAGACTGGAGATATGCTTGGCCAGTCCATAACCTTTACCCTCAGCTTCTTTAGCAAGCCAGTGGTCGTTCGGAGGGGTGTTTGGGGTCGTTATCATGTTGCAGTACTGCCCTGCGGCCCAGTTTATGAAGGGAGGGGATCATGCTCTGCTTCAGTATGTCACAGTACATGTTAGAATTCAATTAACTGTAGATCCCCAGTGCTGGCAGCACTCATGCAGCCCCAGACCATGACACTCCAACCACCATGCTTGACTCTAGGCAAGACACACTTGTCTTTGTACTCCTCACCTGGTTGCCGCTCCACACTCTTAACATCATCTGAACCAAATAAATGTATTTTGGTCTCATCAGACCACAGGACATGGTTGCAGTAATCCATGTCCGTAGTCTGTTTGTCTTCAGCAAACTTTTTGTGGGGTTTCTTGTGCATCATCTTTAGAATAGGCTTCCTTCTGGGATGACAGCCATGCAGACCAGTATGATGCAGAGTGTGGCGTATGGTCTGAGCACTGACATGTTGACCCCCCACCCCTTCAAGCCCTTCAGCAATGCTGGCAGCACTCATACGTCTATTTTCCAAAGCCAACCTCTGTGTATGACGCTGACCACGTGCACTCAACCTTCGTAAACTGGGCCGCAGGGTGGTATTGCAACATGATAACGACCCCAAACACACCTCCAAGACGACCAGTGGCTTGCTAAAAAAGCTGAGGGTAAAGGTTATGGCCTGGCCAAGCATGTCTTCAGACCTAAACCCTATTGAGCATCTTTGGGGCATCCTCAAACAGAAGGTGGAGGAGCGCAAGGTCTTTAATATCCACCAGCTCTGTGATGCTGTCATAAATGGGTGGAAGAGGGTTCCAGTTGCAACCTGTGAAGCTCTAGTGAACTACATGCCCAAGAGGGTTAAGGCAGTGCTGGAAAATAATGGTGGCCAGTGGCCACACAAAATATTTACACTTTGGGCCCAATTTGTAAATTTTTTCTAAGGGGTGTACTCACTTTTGTTGCCAGCAGTTTAGACATTAATGGCTGTGTGTCGAGTTATTTTAAGGGGACAGTAAATTTACACTGTTATACAAGCTGTACACTGACTACTTTACATTGTATCAAAGTGTCATTTATTCAGTGTTGTCCCATGGAAAGATATAAAGAAAAATGTGAAGAAATGTGAGGGGTGTACTCACTTTTGTGAGATACTGTATATATTTAATTTTTTTTTTTTTATGTTGTTTTTGATGGTGTGTTTTTCTGGAACGATTATTCGAATATTCGCTCGGAAAAACCAACGAATATTCGAAGCCTGAAAAATGGTATTCGGGCCAGCCCTAGTAGAGAAGTTACTTTTCACACTGGATTTCATCTGTTTCCAAGCGCTCCAGAGTCTATAAAGTAAGTGTGTGTGCATAAGAATAAAACACACGGGGGCGGCTTTAGCTCAGTCGGTAAGGCGTCCCCCTCCCGGGCCGGGCCCAGCAGCAGACCCGGGTTCGATTCCCGCACGCGGTCGTTCTCTGCATGTCACTCCCCTCTCTGCCCCATTTCACCTCTGTCTCTCTGCACTATCAATAAAGCATAAAAATGCCCCAAAAAATATCTTAAAAAAAAAAAAAAAAAAAAAGAAAAAAAAGAAGAAAACGTATCTTTACAGGGTTCTCACAGATTGCATGACATTTTACCCAATTTCCATAACCTAATTTAAGTAGCTTAACGAGATATGCCTTTAACTAGTGAAGCCTAAATGATAACACCAGGTTTTAAACAATTGTTATTCAAGGAACTTTTTTTTTTTTTAAGATATTTTTTGGTGCATTTTTATGCTTTATAGATAGTGTAGAGACAGAGTTGGAATGGGGCAGAGAGGGGAGTGACATGCAGAGAACGACCGCGGGCTGGAATCAAACCCGGGTCCGCTCCTGGCCAAGACCCATGGGGCGGGGGACGCCCTACCAACTGAGCTAAGGGCGCCCCAAGGAACTATTTTCACATTGGAGTTGAACATGTTTTGGAATTTTTTAAAAACATGTTTTAAACACTAGTGAAAATGTGTGTAAATTCAAAACGTGTCCACAAATTTCATGACCATAGGAACTCTGTCTTTAGGAAACCCATTCAATGTTAAGTTGGCAGCTGTATTTGTAAGTAGAGAAAAAAACGAATTTCTTTCTTTATTGCCTTCCATTGGAAAATTACAGCACAAAGCCCTGATGATAATGGATCCATTTACGATCAATAAGTGGGAACAATTACTTTTGCATCATAAAGACAGACTGCACGTTTAATTATTTTGCATTTCAATTTCAATCTCAGAAAACTATTGACCTGAATAGAGATGGATAGATGGATAGAGAGAGATAGATAGATAGATAGATAGATAGATAGATAGATAGATAGATAGATAGATAGATAGATAGATAGATAGATAGATAGATAGATAGATAGATAGATAGATAGATAGATAGATAGATAGATAGATAGATAGATAGATAGATAGATAGATAGATAGATAGATAGATAGATAGATAGAGTACATGTCTCTACAGTGTCTCCGGTTCACTTCAGGCTGCAGCTGCGTGCAAAGTTTTAAATTAAATACGCAGTGCAATGCAGAGCTCGGCCCATTTTAAAATGATGCAGCATTGAATTTGGCACATGGATGTTTAAGGTGCTCCAAGAATCTTTCAGATTGTGTTCATTCTTGCATCCCCTTTGGACAAACGTTGTAGTGTTTTAACTAAGCCAGCTGTTGTTCCAGGGCGAGCGTACCCATGACAAAGGCATTAAGAAAAACTATATAAAAATAGCATTCTTTGCACTGATGGTCTGGTTTGCTGTTTCATGTAATTTATGATCATCAGAGGGAAAATGAGAAATGTTTCAACATTTAAAAAAAGTTCCTCGTAGCATCTTTAAGGGAGAAAAAAAACGCCCTATACCTCCATCACCTAAAATTACTCCCCAATGGCCAATTTGTCACTGTCGCATTAAAAATACATGACTAAACACAATGCATTATGCTCTGATGAATGTAGAAAATCATGCACGATGAAGCATTAATGAAAGTCCAGTCGACCGGCTGTTAAACCTATATAACTTTGGACGTTTTTGACTGAGTTAGTGAAAGCTGATTTGAAACCTAATGATGGAAGTGTTTCATGCAGCTGATGTCTCTTCTAAAAACAAGTTATTCAAATTTCATCTGACAGTGTTTCGCCGGGTTAACACGACGAATTACAAAAAAAACAAAGCTGTCCAAAATTGATTAAAAGTGCAGTGTGTAATATCTGTGTATTTTGGCATCATCTAGTGGTGAAATAGTAGATATAAATGCTCCCTTGCTAACCCCTCCTTTTTGGGAGTATTTACAGAAGCTACGATGGCCTTCAAGGACAAGAAGCTATAGTTACTAAAGATGGCATCATCCACCACTGCCTCAAGTCTTTCCACAATATCAAGTGATGAGGTGAAGATGTATTTAGTTATTTATTCTCTATTACTTCTACTTGGTCTTCCAACAGGTGCATTTCCCTAAGACGCCCACTATATATAAACACGCATAAGGCCGTTAAGTTTGTCCGTTCTGTAGTAGAAAGATGTAGGGCTGGCCCGAATTATTCGAATATTCGAATATTCGTTCGGAAAATTAGTATTCGGAGCTTAAATTAGTATTCGGAGCTTCGTTTTTTTTTTTTTTTTTTTTTAATAATTTTTTTTTTTTTTTTTTTTAATAATTTTTTTTTTTTCAAAAAAATGTTTTGCAAGAAGCTAGTACTGCAATATAATGTCATCAAATAATTTTATATTAGGATATAAAAGTTAGTAATATTGTAGTAGTAGTAGTAGTATTGCTCATTTAGGAGGATATTACATCACTAAGTGTCATAGCTCATCCATTACTTCACCTCCGAGCGCGTAAATCTTCAACAAAATATGCAGATACTGTCAAAGTTCCAGGGAGTATATAGGGACTATTAACGTTTAAAAAAAAAAAAAAAAAAAAATCTTTTTAATTTTTTTTTTTTTTTTTTTTATGTATTTTTTGATGGTGTGTTTTTCTGGAACGAATATTCGAATATTCGCTCGGAAAAACCAACGAATATTCGATGTCTGAAAAATGGTATTCGGGCCAGCCCTAGAAAGATGGCAGTGCAACATGGTGGCCTCAGCACCCTGCTCCTATGCAGATATTTACAAGGCTGATTCTAAGGTTATAAATGATGGTATTGTTGTATTGTTGCAATACGCTTCATGACATTTCATCAGGCGGTATGTTTTTACATCATATTGCTTGTATTGCTAGAAGCCGTCCTTGATGACTTTGCGAAGAGCTGTTTGAGCGATTGTCGAAAATGACCTCTGCTGCAAATGCTTTAAAAACAGCCGATGGCACAACACATAAAAACTCATTCTTCAACAACAGAGAAATAAAAAAATATATAGATAAGAAATAAATCCCCCCACATCCCCCCATCCTACTTCATCCATCTCTCTCCCTTACTGAAGAACTTTTAATCAATAACAAAACCCAAGCAGAGGATGCCACAACAATCTCCTATGCATCAGATAGGCTGTGTTGTAAAAGCCCTACTAACGTCCTCCCTCCTACATACTCAACATGTATATACTCCATACTGTCTACTTAACGATCGATTGTGTATGCGAGGTTCGTCGGACCGTTTACACTGAAGTATACAGAAGCAATAAAGAATTTAAAAATAAACTTCCATGCCGTTCGAAAAGACGCAATGTATTGTGGGGCGGTTGAGTAGGAAAAGTGTCCTATCGATCCATACACCAAATCTTCCCGGAAGTTAGTACTCATCTGGGCATTTCTCGCCTACACAAACTCGCATACACAACCGTCACATACTCAAATTGATGTCAAAATGAGTATGAGTTGGTATGGCTTTTCAAACCCAGCCATAGTGATAGTGGTTGGGGAATATGCCAGTGTTTGTTTTATCCTCCTTGGAGTAGCAGCCGGGTGGGGTTAACTGCATCACCTCCTTCCAGAAACACATCGGAACTGACTTTTAAATACATTCCTGTACGAGTGACCTCCTTTCCTTCTCTTGTCCTTGCACACACCTACTCACTCATGCAAACACATGCGCATACACACACACACACACACACACACACACACACACACACACACACACACACACACACTGATATAGGCATCCGGCACGACTGCATTTTTTTCCACTGTGGCTATTTCATTTAATTTTCTTCCCCTTGTTAGATAATGAATATTTAAGCGGTTTTAAAGCGACCGTGCGTAACTTCTGTCGCTCTCATGAGTCATTCTGAGCAATAACAACAACTGTATACCTTCTGTTGTCTGTCCAGGTTTTATCTTAGCAATAGAATCAACAACTGAAACATTTCTTGGGCTCTTCTTGGGGATTTTTCTGAGCTCCTGCACCAGTGTCAGGGGGCGACACCAGTTTGTAAACGCTGCCATACTGAGAAATACAGAGGGAGTTTTGTGGAGCTGATAATAGGCTTAATCAACTTTGTGTCAACTCGTTTGCCGATGGATTGGATGTAGCCGGCATTCTTTTAAACAAAAAAAGATACACACTATAGCTTTAAGCTCTCCACTGTCTCATCCGATCCGTGTGTTATCTGATCTTCTTCGGTCGTGATCCTGTTTTGTTTTATGTTGTTTATTCATTCATTTATCAGTGTTTCCAGGTAAAGTATTTTTAAAAGCCTCTTGCAGGGCGTTACATTAGCATTTATTTGCCGAGTGTGTTGTGTGTGTCACTGTCTTTTTATCTCTTCGCTGCTCTGAGTAAATACAATAAAACTAAGTTGAGAGAATTGCATGTCTGCACTCCCTCCCTCACACTCCCACCGCCCTCACCGCTGTCCTCCGAGGCACACACACACACACACACACACACACACACACACACACACACACACACACACACACACACACACACACACACACACACACACACACACACACACACACACACACACACACACACACACACACAGAGAAAAGACTTACTCTGTGTTTAGTTTTGTTTGCCTATATAAAGCTTTATCTATAATGCAGCAGCCCCCGACTCCCCTTCCAATACGGTGGAAACAGCACAGAATATACCTGTGCTGCTGCTGCTGCTGCTGCTGCTGCCGGGTTAATGCTGCTGCAAATAATTCTATCAAACCAACTGAATCAGGAGCTTTTTTAGAAATGATCTAAAGGTTTTGTGACGGTCCCGACAACACAAAGAGTGTGGATACAAGGATTTGCGGTGCGGTGCGATGCTTCAGAACAGACTTAGTAGAAATGGAATGCAATGTTCAAATAATGTTTTAATTAGTGTATCATCCTGTGTGTGTGTGTGTGTGTGTGTGTGCGTGTGCGTGCGTGTGTGTGTGTGTGTGTGTGTGTCTGTGTGTGTGTGTGTGTATTTCTAAATGACTGAAGAAGAATGCAACGGAAAAAAGCAATTATATACCGAGGTCAACTGTCCGTTCTGTGTGTCCCTTCTGGCTGACCGTAGCTCTGTGCCTCTGATGCACAGGGGCAGAAAAGGCCAAGGCAGTTTGGGCCCCACTGAGAAACTACATCAGTGGTGAAATTGAAGGTCGACTAAATAGAGAAGACAGAGCAGCTTGTTTTCAATGTATCAAGAGACAATTATTATTATCTTTTACCTGTTAAAGCTATAGTCTGCAACATTTTGATATAAATGAATGTGGGTTACATCCAAGCCATCGCCAAATTAGTTGACACAAAGGTGATTAAGCCTATCAGCTCCACAAAACTCTCTCTGTATTTCTCACTACGGCAGCATTTACAAACTGGTGTCGCCCCCCTCCCCGACAATGGTGCAGGAGCTCAGAAAAATCCCAAGAAGCGCGCAAGAAATTTTTCAGTTGTTGATTCTACTGCTAAGAAAAAACCTGGACGTACAGCTGAAGGTATAAAATCCATGCACAATCACAGAAGGCTTACCTCATGTAAATGCAACGATAGTGTTGTTGTAAATCCTCAGAATTCCTCACAGGGAACGATAGAAGTTACGCACTATAGCTTTTAAAAGGAGCAACTTTGACCTATTGTGGTTATTTCAAAGCTGAAGAATGCTATGTGGTTGTGTTGCATTTTTCCCTTGTTTGCAATTAACATATGACTTGGGGAAGTGAACAGCCGCCATGACAGTAAGAGAAACTCTAACTGCATCACCAGCAAGTTCAAGGAAAGAGGACACCACAGTCCCCGGCCCCAGCATTTTGATTGACAGGTGACATTACACACACACACACACACACACACACACACACACAGTGATAAGACTTACATGTGTGGGGACCAGGGCAGCAGGATAGGCCAGTTTGTGATGTCGCCACATCCAGAAGGAAAAGAGAACGACCGCGGCGAGTCCTATGATGGGAACCAGCGAGTAGAGCAGAGTGCTGAACAGCTGCGGCTTCGGGGAGAAGGGGTTGGAGGTGGCTGTGGACACATTAACAAAGATTTAAGATTTAGTATATCTTCAACAAAAACATCCTAATCTGCATCTATCTATCTATCTATCTATCTATCTATCTATCTATCTATCTATCTATCTATCTATCTATCTAAATCTATCTAAATCTATCTATCTATCTATCTATCTATCTATCTATCTATCTATCTATCTATCTATCTATCTATCAAAGATTCAAGATTTAGTTCATCTTCATTATATTAACAAAATCAAACCTAGGGCAAGACACAGCAGGCAAAAGCAATGTTTTTCTAGTACTCCATTTTGGAAAAAGGGGTTGGAGGTGGCTGTGAAATAATTAACAAAGATTTAAAATGTAGTTAATGTTCGTAGCAACAAAAACAAACTTAAGATAGACCTGTTTTCATATGCACCTTAAAGAGAAGCTAATTTTAATCTTGTTGTACATTGTATAATGTATCTTTCTATCTATCTATCTATCTATCTATCTATCTATCTATCTATCTATCTATCTATCTATCTATCTATCTATCTATCTATCTATCTATCTATCTATCTATCTATCTATCTATCTATCTATCTATCTATCTATCTATCACACAGCAGGCAAAAACATTGTTTTTTTGGCTGTATATTTTTCATAATATTATAAATAAAAAGGTCCAAACATTTAGGTGTTTATTTGACTGAACCTTGTCTATTTGCATAAGTTTATTTCTCCTGTAACACCATCGCGTCTTAAATGATCAAAGCATGCACCTTTAAAGTTACCAGGCATCTGATTGGCCTGATATTGTGCTACATCATTTCTAAGTGCAGCAGTAACCGTGCTTACAGCGTGCTGCCACTGTACTTAGGGATCATATCATTGCACGCAAGTACACACACACACACACACACACACACACACACACACACACACACACACACACACACACACACACACACACACACACACACACACACACACACACACACACACACACACACACACACACACACACACACACACACACACACACACACACACAGAGAGAAACGCACGCAGCAGCAGGATTAGCAAATCCATCTCGTGACATAACGTAATCCGCCTGCCAAAAATAACAGCGCTGTGAACTGCGTGCGACCCCGGCAGGCAGGAGTGTCAGGGTGACGCCTGCTGGCTCAGCCGACACAAGGTGACACTCGCATTCAGCAGCGCGGCTGTCACTGGCACGGCCCACACGTAAGGGCAGAAGGGAGGGAGCAACAAGAATAATAATAATAATAATAATAATAATAATAATAATAATAATAATAATAATTATTATTATTATTATTATTGATAGGATTAATGTAGCGCTTTTTCGAAGGTCACTCAAAGACGCTTTACATCACATAGAATATACATAAGGAAAAGAAAAACAGGAAAACAAGATACAAAACAATTTCAAAATTAGGTTTGGAACAAGGTACTAGGGCAGAAGAGAGGCAACAGGGCACTAGGGCAGGATGGGGACGCACCAGCTGCATTATGGGGGTCTCAGGGCACTCGTCAAAGTGATCATGAGAATTTAATTTTGTTTATAGGGTGTTTGAGAAACAGTTTTATACTCTTGTCACTTTGACATAGTTATACTTACACATGAAATACTTATACCTGTATAAGTATTTATAATTATTTTCTTATTGTTGCGTGACTTTATGTTACACATACACCATATTATCGAGTGATAGAAGGCATCATGCCACCATGTCGATAGATTATCCAGTGCTTTGGCCTGCTATGCACGCTAACACATTATCCACTTTAATGTTAGGGATGCTTACTAGACTATTAGCAGTGGTTGAGGATGAAAAGCCGAGATATGGATTTACTGAAATATTTTCACTTGAGGTGTTTTAATAATAATCATTATATTTTACAGCTCTGGAAAAAAATAAGAGACCTCTCCAAATGTTCAGTGTTTCTCGTTTTACTATCTATAGGCATATGTTTGAGTAGAATGAACAATTTGGTTTTATAATATAAACTACTGACAACATTTCTACCGAATTCCAATACATTTTTTGTCTTTAAGAGCATTTTTAATAAGTAATGTAGAGATGAAGAGTTCGAGACTGGTCTCTGCATTTTTTCCGGAGTTGTTTATTTTGAAAAAACACCAGATTTTGCATGCTGAATATAAAATCTTCTGTAAGGCTACATTGGCACAGAGGACGGCGGCACGACTACTTTGGAAAGTAACTTTTCATACTACTCACTGCATGTGGGAGTTTGAACTCCGAGGTCACCTTTAAATGAAAGGAATAAACCTAAATAAACGCTGACAGTAAGTTGGTCGTGAGAGAGAGAGAGAGAGAGAGAGAGAGAGAGAGAGAGTGAGTGAGTGAGTGAGTGAGTGAGTGAGTGAGTGAGCGAGCGTGTGACTGTACATACTGTAGGCGGTTGAATGGTGCGGGTCGCTCTGTGGAGGAGCATCCGGAGCGTATAGGAACCTCTCGTTGCACATGTTTCCTTCACAGCAACAGAAGAAAACGTCGGGACTCTCTTTCTTCTCCACACACTCGCTACTGCAGAGGACAAGGAGGGGGAACATTAGTAAAAAAACACACACAAACACACACACACACACACACACACACACACACACACACACACGATGATACACTTATTGAAAGACACGTATGAATATTATATTCCAATTCTACCTGGTCTGTTCTGGGAAAAAAAAACACCAATAAAATCTACACACTGCACCTTTAAAAGAGCATGTACACACACACACACACACACACACACACACACACACACACACACACACACACACACACACACACACACACACACACACACACACACACACACACACACACACACACACACACACACACACACACACACACACACACACACACACACACACACACACACACACACACACACACTCCTCTCCATTCCCTTCTCTGTCACAGTTGATGTGTGAAAGGAAAAACATTTATAAAATAACTCCCACACGCGCGTAATCAAACACACATGTGCACTGTGTCTTTCACACTCACTCACACAGTCATCAGATAAAAGCCAGAGGAAGTGGCTGTGCTCTGGCCTCTCCAGGGAGCAGAGGAGGCGCCGGCGAGGCACCGCAGCCCAAACTGTGCGGGTTGTACAATCTAAAGCAACTTTATCTGACTGCAGGAATCACCAAGGAACAATACAAGCAGGACTGGTTCCAACCAGCATCTGAAGCCTAGGGCTGGCCCGAATACCATTTTTCAGACTTCGAATATTCGTTGGTTTTTCCGAGCGAATATTCGAATATTCGTTCCAGAAAAACACACCATCAAAAAATACATAAAAAAAAAATTAAAAAAAAAATTAAAAAGATTTTTTTTTTTTTTTAAACGTTATATCCCTTTATACTCCCTGGAACCGATTTTGACAGTATCTGCATATTTTGTTGAAGATTTACGCGCTCGGAGGTGAAGTAATGGATGCGCTATGACACTTAGTGATGTAATATCCTCCTAAATGAGCAATACTACTACTACTACTACTACTACTACAATATTACTAACTTTTATATCCAAATATAAAATTATTTGATGACATTATATTGCAGTACTAGCTTCTTGCAAAACATTTTTTTGAAAAAAAAAAAAATAAAATATAGGCTATAAAAAAAATAAAAATAAATTATTTAAAAAAAAAAAAAAAAAAAAACGAAGCTCCGAATACTAATTTAAGCTCCGAATACTAATTTTCCGAACGAATATTCGAATATTCGAATAATTCGGGCCAGCCCTACTGAAGCCAGGTTGAAAAAGACTAGAATACCACCATCAATTAAATTAAATCAAATTAAATTAAATTAGTGAATATGGAGAATGCTTTATGTAACCTGTCCGTAGTCTGTGTGCAGAGGAAAAAAATATCTGGTGTTAATACACAGCCTAGGCTCCATGAATAGGTATGTAAACAGCAACATGCCGGTTTACAGAGCCTAGGCTGTGAATTAACACAGTTTTTTTGTAGGGGATTGTAAGGAAATATTCACTGATTTTGACATTCCAAAAACTTATTTTGACATCAAGCGTTCTCCCAGAATCACTGACTCCACATTTAATATCTCTTTGCTGTTTACCAGCCTGGGAGCGTACATCGGGCCGACTCCATATTCAGTTCACAAAGCAATTTCTATGCCCTGTGTTTGTTTAGGTAATTAATAATGTAGCCTTGTGCAAAATTAAAACGGTGCTTTAGGTGTTTTTTGTTTGTTTGCCAAAGCCTGCAGCAGAATGTGTTAGCTCCGTCTCATTTCTGATGGAAATGTAGCACAGCTTTCTGGCAAGACCTACCATGTGAATTAAAAGTGCAAACAAGTTCATTTGCTTGTGCTCGAGAAGCGCATACATAAGTATTTAAAGTTTTCTGTTAGTGGCCTTTCTTATTCACAATCATGGATTCTAAACCAGTATTCAGTTTATTCAACGAGTCATTTTAACAGTTTAATATGTTGAAGTATCAAACTTCCCTTAAAATCAAAAGCAGAGAGTTGATATGTTTTAATATTGCAAAAGGATATGAATTATTATTATTTTTTTGTTGTTGTGATGTTTCAGACGTTACACAAGGAAAAATTCTGTCACAAACTGTAATCACTACTGCACTTTGAATCCTCCTTGACGGACCACATGGACACTAAGTACAATGCCTTTTTCAAACTTGAACTTAAGCAAATGATAAATGGACTTGACTTATATAGCGCTTTTTAGCCGATTTTCTCAGCCCCAAAGCGCTTTACATTTATTACCACATTCACACACACACACACTCATACACCGATGGCAGTAGCTGCCATGCAAGGCGCTCTCTGAACCATCGGGAGCAATGTGGGGTTCAGTGTCTCTTTGCCCAGGGACACTTTGACATGTGGCGGGGAGGCGCGGGATCGAACCTCCGACCCTGCAATCTGGTGGACCGCCCTACCCACTTCACCACAGCTGCCCCAAGTAAAGTGATTAAATGTTACATTCCACCTCTTGTTATGTGTTGGAGTTACCTGTCGTAGCAGTTGACGTCGTCGAGCCAGCAGCCTTGCTTGACGACCTCCACGACCCCGGAGACGTTCTTCCACGTAGCGAAGCAGTGTCTCCTCTTGTCCTTCTCTCCATAGCACGGCTCCGTCCCGCTGCGGTTGGTGCGCTCCTTCTCCCAGCTCGCGTTGTAGTACGCACACTCCTGCGTCTCCGAGCGACCCAGAATGGCACCTGCAGAGGAAGAAGTATTTAGTTTAAGTATGTCTTGTGTTATTTCTTTCTAGGAAACATTGGAATCGATGCTTGTATGTATTTTAATCTGTGTTGACCTTGTATTTGTATTGTCTTTTATATGGAACTTTGAGTCCAGAATAAAACTTTCATCATATTCATCCTCTTGGATGTGAAAAAGTGCGTATTTTTATATTATAGCAAATCTGGAGAATGCTTGTTGTTAATATCTCCTCATGATCCTCTACCTGTACGTACTGTGTGTGCGCTGGAAAATCCATTGTTAATACACAGCCTATGCTCTGTAAACTCAGGCATGTGAACAAAGGGGGCCCACCGCAGCTAGCAACATGCCAGTTTACAGAGCCTGTGCTGTGTATTAACACTTGATTTTTTTTCAGCACAAACGCAGTATGGAAAGATAGCGAGATATTCAGTGATTTTGACAAAAGGACAAGTGTTCAACAGAATCACTGTCTGTCTCAACCTTGGAGGATTTTCCTGTGGGAGATAAAATGTTAAAAATGACGAGTTCTCCTTCAAATATTTTGCCAGGTAATCCCTCAAAAACGTGTGATAGAAAGCTTTTGAGTTTGGGGATTTACAAGGCGCTGTAGCTAGGGTATGAAAGTGTTTTTGCTGCTCTGTCATTGACAAAGATCATTTAGTTTTGTATCAATAACTGGTGGGAGGACACACCGTCTTTACAGCCTCAAGGAAAGAGATCGAGCAAAGTCATAAAGGAGTTTAGAAATAATAAAACTCACTTCACTTCACTGCTACTGTTCAATCAGAGTTCCCGAGCGCTTCAGAGTCAATACACCAAAGATAAAATGTTGCCATGATAGACAATAAAAACCAGCCATTCATGACTGACAAAATAAGGTTATAGAGGAAAGCCGAGAGACTGACCCTGTGTTACAATCCCCATTCTTCCCTGCTATTTAGTATGGTAGAAAAAGATTTAGTATGTCCCAGTACATTTGGTCAGATGCAGCATGCTTCAAAATACCTGCATGATGTCCTACTACATCTGGTCGTGATTTTTAGTGTTGAAAGCAGCATGCTATTTGGCTGATTCTGACCCACAATCCACTGCGCACCAGAAGTGACATCACATTTATGGAGCTTCCGAGTGGAAACAACCAGTGATGAGACGGATATATAAACAAGAGGCAAGATCAAGGTGCGATGTTATGATGAAATAAATAAGAAAAAGTATGTCCCAATTGTTAGCCTATACTGCATGTTAACTAGATACTTTTCATGATCAGCTGTAGTATGTAGAATAGAGAAAAGAAAGAATATGCGATTTGGAACAGCCTAAAATCTTGTTCACTAACCAGTCGACTTCCCCCTCCAAGCCAAAATAAAAGGGACTCTGATTTCCTATAGACGGACCCAGGCGGCAGCTTTTGGCAAACCGATATCCAGGGGAAAATACAGAATGACAGCTTGTCAGTTTAACGCTGCTGCTGCTGCTTCCTCTCATCACCTGTCAGAGAGTTAGTCCAGTTTAGACTGCTGACAAGACTCAAGATATAGGCACTAGGGAGACAACCATTCGCTGGCTTACTGGCAATGCTACACACCTTATGGTTCACACACAGGTAACAAGGATTGCTTCCTACGAATCACCCTTTTTTTTTTTGGTATTGTAACCTTTTATTTCGATATATTGGGGGTATTTTTCTAATTTAATTGACAGTTGAAATATAGGAGCGGAAATAGGGGAGAGAGGGGGGGATGACATGGCAACACAAATGGAGAATAGGATCGCTCACTACGCCTCAAACAGTTCCCAAGGTGCAATGATGACGTTTTTACCGTTCTGATGTCAGCGTGAATCTGTTTTTTTAGATTATTTATTTATTTTCTTGAAATGTATTCTGTATTTTTTAACCTTTTATCTTGATATAGGCTATTGGAGGTATTTTCAAATTTTATTGACAGTTGAACATTTTAAATATAGGAGTGGAAATAGGGGAGAGAGGTGGGGGTGACAGGCAGAGAACGGCCCAATCAACTACACCACAGGAGCACCCCCACCTCCAGGTGCTTTCTCAAGGCGAAAGTTATTTCCTTTTCACATTGAGCAGCCAGCTTATTCTCTCTCTCTCTCTCTCTCTCGAAAATAAACACCGGATCCATTTTATCGAAAAATACATGATGATATATAAAAGGTATTAACCTCCGTTAGTCAAGTCTTGATTTCTGGAAGCGCCACTGACACGAAAAATCTCCTCTGCGACCATAATTCACTTGGCACAGTAGAGTGGATAAATATCACATAACTTTGAGCCTTTTCCAATTTATTTGTCCAGGACTTTTCTGTTAAATTATGGAGCGATTTTGAGACATTAAAAGGAACAATAAATAAAAGCTAATCCTAGCTGGCTGGAGGAATTTATAATAGGAGACTTTGGAGTAAATAAAACAGATAAATAAAAAAAATAAATGCTTACAGGCTAGATACCTTTCCCCAGGAGGGTTTCCCATAAACGTTTTCATCTGACAGGTCGTAAATAGACCCACGGTAGATCCCGAACTTCACTGATCACATATGAAAAGCCAGAATACAGCTTTTAATTCCAACAAAAAGCACATTTTAACTAAAAAAAAAATAAGACATTGTGGAATTTATGGCGAGTCACTGCTTGAGAATAATAGGGTAACATTTTTAACTTGCATATTATCATGAAACCTTGCCTGTTGATTACCTACAGTTAGATAATTACATTTGTATATCTAAAAAAAAAATCATTATGCATACATCTTTGTAAAAAGCTCAAATCTAGATGTTGGAAAGAGCCATAGTAAAATTTGTTATTTTTTTTAGCTTGAATGGAAAACCCTATGTAAGTTATGTAAGTTACCAGATTTTAATTCCAACTCTTCAGACCCTGAAAAGAACACATGGAACACACACTCAACACTAACCATGAACCCTAGTTGACTCCACAAAATGAACTTGCCATCATGTACTTATTTACCGAATGTTAAACAGACGTGTTGCATGACTACGACCGCGGGCTCTGAGAACAGTTTGTGACTATTGTTCAAACTCTTTTTGACTTCTGACAGCAGCCCGAGGAAGTTAATAACCTTTTTTGTCACAAAAATGCACTGCATTCCTTCCTTCACCACGGTATGACTGTCAGTGTCTTGTGTTTTTCACACAGGCAAGTTAGAGGTGGAGTCAGCGATTTTGGAGAATGCTTGTTGTCAAAATCACTTTGTCAAAATCAGTGAATATATCCTCACAATCCCCTACCTGTACATACCGTGTGTGCGCTGAAAAAATAGAATATACAGCCTCGGCTCTGTAAACAAAGGGGGGGGGGGGGGGGGGCACCATAGCCAGCAACATGCTCGTTTACAGAGCCTCGGCTGTGTATTAAAACTGGATTTTTTTTATGTACAGGTAAAGCGGATGGTGAGGAGATATCCACAGATTTTGACAAAAGTGATTTAGACAACAAGAGTTCTCCAGAATCGCTGACTGCACGTCGACATGGAAACAAAGCCAAACAGCAGTAAACAGACACCCGGAGGAATATAATATCTGCTAGCGGAACAAAATGCAAGATTGCCCTAACGTGCACATAAGCATGAACAACGCCACAGGGAGGGTTACATCACCGCTCAATGTGTGTTTGCGTGTGGTGTTAATATCGCTGCCTCCTACAGACTCCTAAATGCAAACATATCACTTTGTAGAACTACTTTAAAATTGTACTTTCCCTCCTTTCAAAATGTAAAAAAAACATATTTGACAATACAGACTACACCAAATTAAAGTAAGCATGAATTCTAAGCGGTGAAAGCGACGTTTGGGAGTTCAAATTAACTTGTTTTATCACAAAGTACAACGAACTATGAGGAAAAAATGAAATACAAATAACAATTAAAAAAAAACCTAGAAAATAGTGCAAATAATATATACTGTAATTCAGTCGAGGGCTTGGTTTGAGCTTTCAGATATCTCATCAGGCATTTAGGTTGATCAGAAAATTCCCGTTTCACTGTGACTTGTGCCCAACAATGGATTTAAAAAAAAAGTATATTACAAGGATTTATGATTTCCTTGAAAGACCCTGTCCTCACATAACACAGTACACTTCTAATATTATGTAAGCTTTGGCATTGAGGGACACAAGAGGCTGCAATTATATTTGATTCAAAACCTTTTAAATGTATTACTGTAGTGTACAAGGACCAAGGCCGTGTTCACTGTTCGCACCAACAAAAGCATTTCCTGGACAGTTTGGGTGCAGCTGTTGAGTTGAAGGATAACACTTGAGGTCTGCTGCAACTCTCAGCTCTTTTAAATCAAATCTGAAGACTTTTCTGTTTCCCTTTTAACCTGTAATTTGTATTTTATTTAAATGTTTTATTTCTCATTAGTTTTTCTCATGTGTATTCTGTGTCTGAATTGTGCTATATAAATAAACTTGCCTTGCCTTGCCTAAGACGATTGTTGCAGTGATTGGTAAAAGATCTCATTTCATAGTATTATGAACTGATCACACGCTATCGAAACTCATAGACAGTTTCGGAGAGACAGAGATGAAATGGGTCAGAGAGGGGAATGACATGCAGAGAACGACCCGGGCTGGATTCTAACCCGGGTCTGCTGTGAAGAGGACTGAGACTCTATGGGGCGGGGGGGCGGTCTCACCAATACACCACGAGCAACCCTCAAAATGAAAGGTCATTCTTAGCTTCCACTTGTAATCTTCAGATTCTTTAAATTTCCTCAAACTAGCGTCACCTCTTGGCTGTCTTACAACAGATAGGGGTTTTTCAGAGGCGGCTTTAGATAGATAATCAAGTCATTTCCTCCTTTGGCAGCCTCTCTGCCAAGTTAACAATCTTCTCAATCTCCACATTACACTATCTCTCGTGAGTCACTTCCCCCCCGGTTTACGGCCTAATTGTTCTTTAAAAATCTCACCTAATTACCATATCTGATTCATTATTTGGTTGCAGGAACTTCTTGTACCTTTTAAAGTATTATTTGGGACTGGAAGCTTAGGCAAGGCAAGGCAAGGCAAGTTTATTTCTATAGCTCAATTCAGACACATGGCAATTCAAAGTGCTTTACAGGGGCTTGAAATACATCAAGATTAGACCTTAGAAATTGAATTTAAGAGATAGTAAAAACAAAGAACAAATACAGGCAGACAAATTGCCAGAAAACATTGTATTTCTCTTGCACTGATCGTGGTTTTAAAGACGCGTTTTCTTCAATCTCGCATCACTAGAAAGGTTTTATTCCTCATGCGATGATCACAGTTTAAAGTTGGCAAGGAGCATGAGCTAAATGCCCCAAATAACAACAATTTATGTAGATTAGGTTTAGAGGCCTCAGGTAGTGATGGGTGAAAAAAAAATTATTTATTTTTTTATTTATTTTCAGAAAAAACCCAAGTGTATTGAGAAGTGGGTCGGGCGTGTAGGCGTTTGGCAGAAGGGAAGGCATCCCTGAAATGTCCGCAGTTAAAGTAGGTCGCGGTTAACCTTGATAAATCTCCTGGATGACTGGAACAGAGAAGGGAGCCTCTGTAAAAATGTTATGTGGTCATTTCTTTTCACGAGAAGAAAAGGATATTGTGTAGGAAGGGCCGCTGTGTAGTAGTGATTAGACTGATTGTACTCGATGGCTTCTGTCCCCTTGTGGGTAAAATATTCATCTTGATGAAGTAAAAGAACGCACAAAGCTTTTTCCGTTTCTCAGCGAGGCGATCAATTAAACATAACAAAAACTCTTTGGGTTTATTGTGTGAGTTTCTCAGAAAGTGGCCCCTCAATGGATACAGGTCTGCTGCATGGATTGGACTGTGTGCATTTTAAATAGATGTTTTTCTTTCACCCTATTCCCTACACTCATGAGATAATCTTACAACGTTACTGGCTCTCACGATCAGCCATTATTATCAAATTAACTAGACTTTTTTTTGATCAAGACGAAATTGAATACAATTGATTTTATTTCGACACTGCATCCTCTCCTTTTAATGCACGTTACCAGCCTCATTTACTAATAAAATGGCCTTGAATTAACGGCTAACTACTAGTCACCCACCGACACTGCATTTGTCTTTCTCTGGCAAACCTTATTACAACAAACAAAGTGAGTGTGTGCTTCTCAGGTTTGACATTTCAATGTGTGAAATAATCTTTCAGCAGCCTTTTCTCTCTCTATATATATATTGCCTGGCTGTATGTGCAGTGCTTGTGGGTGGAAGGCCTATTGTATGTCCTAGTTGCACAATGGCGTGTGCACTCGGTGACACTATCCACTTTAGTGCAGTGCGAGCTCAGAGCTGCGACTTAGTCAGAAGATTGATTTCTTGCCTTTATATCCTTCATATCCGCCATATACTGCCCGCACAGCCCTCGCCCACCTTTTGCACTCGGCACTATAGGGAGCCGGCCTGCACTACTGTCACCTCAGCTCTGCGAACGTGATTGATTTGAGCTTTTAACGGCTGTATTTACAACGCAGCACTGTATTTGCAGTTCACATGGGCGCTCCTTGCAGCTCGCTCTATCGTTCATACACACACACACACACACACACACACACACACACACACACACACACACACACACACACACACACACACACACACACACACACACACACACACACACACACACACACACACACACACACACACACACACACACACACACACACACACACACACACACACACACACACACACACACACACACACACACACAATGTAATACCTCAATGGAGGCGTTATCAATTGTACTGTTGAAGTGTTGGCACCAAGAAGAAAGACGATGTGGTTTTTGCAGTGCTTTTTATTTTATTTGAGCACTGTCATATTTAGAAATACATCCGTTTACATAAGGTTAAGTTTGCCTAAGTGTGTATGCTTTATATACGTGTACAGTCTAAGCCTTTTGACTTAGAGGGAGAGGCTGAGTTTAGGCCACTATGGAACTTGAAACAGCAAGTTGATCTAGATTCAAGAGATTCAAGATTCAAGATACTTTATTTGTCATTGTACCAAAACAACGAAATTTTGTTTACAGTTATACCCCACCAAGAGACATTGAGTGACAATAAACAAACATGGGAGACAGGAGGGATACACTGAAGAGTCGTCTAGCGTGCGCTGCGCCCCCTTAAAGTAGGAAGGATAAAGAGAACATCAGGGAAAGACAGGTTAAAAAAAATGCTACTCTCACACTCTGCTCCTTATGGGTGCGAAGTGTGTGATTACTGCTTTCACAAAGGGACGGTCGGCTTTATGAACGCGATAAAAGAAACTAACTCATCTCACAGCTGCAGCAAACGTCTTGCCAGGGCAGAGCATCAAAGAAAGCCTCTATGATCTATCTATAAACAGCCATAAGTCAATTCATCAATTATGCTGTGCAAGAGGGGCCAGCAACGCCTGTACTGCCTTAGAAAACTGGCTAGATTCAATGTCGCAAAAAGCCTGTTGAAACTGTTTTACTGTGCTTACATACACTCTGTCATCTCCTTCTCTGCTATCTGCTGGTTCGGTAACCCCACTACCAAGGATAAAAATTCAATAGGGAAAATTGTAAAAACTGCCTCAAAAATTACTGGCATCCAGTTGGAGAGCCTCGACTCTTTTTACCACAGACAGTTGCTTAAGAAAGCTTTTTACATCCGTCAGGACCAGGCCCATCCACTCTACTCCGAGTTTATGTTGTTGCCATCTGGCCTTCGTCTGTGTGTCCCTAGGAAAGCCAACAATAGATACAAATACTCCTTCGTCCCTTCATCCATCCGTGCAATCAATTCGGCCAGCAGCAGATGATTGTCGATGATGTTGATGTTGACTTGATTTTTATTTTGTTGCAGATGTCTTTGTTTTTGTCTTTGTTTTTATCAGTTTTTAATTTGTTTTTATTTTTTAATTGTTTTTATTTTTATTTAGTTTTTATTTTTATTTAGTTTTTATATCCAGGCACTTTATATTTATGCACTTTATTGTCCTCCTCAGGCTTGTGTACATATTATTGTGCACATAATGGTGTTGTGTGCCCATTGATGTCATTGTCGTGTGTTTGATATCCTGCTGTTAACAATTTGCCTTTTTGGGACATTTAATAAAACCTTGAACCTTGAACCTAATCTTATTTTATTTTTATTTATTTATTTAACCTTCATTTAACATGGAAAGTCCCATTGAGATTAAAAACCTCTTTTTCGAGGGAGTCCAGGCCAAGAGGCAGCAACAAGTTCCATGCGTACACTCACAACATAGAAAGAGAATTTAAAATTATAAAAAAAAACATCTGGGAATATTCTAACAATAAATTAATAATTTTAGCCTTTTTTTTTAAGCTAAGCCGCAAACATTTGCTTGGTCCCTGCCTCCAAATTGGGCTGATATATGAACTTAAAGGCCTACTTCACCGGTTTGAATATGAAGGTGTATTGAATTCTGAGATCCTATGTAGTATAAATGTGCGAAAAAAATTGAAATCGGTTCATCCTAGCCTGAGAAAAGGCAGAAAGAGTGTTTTTTTTTAACCCTATATTTCTCTTTCTCGTGACATCACAGAAAGAGAAATATAGGGTTAAAAAAAACTTACTTTGTAAATATTACTGTGATGTCTTTTACTGTGTCTGATTTAAACATCTGTAGGGACTGTTATAGGCAATTGAATACATCTTGTTATTGCTATTATGAATCCTACTTCACATTTTCAGGTGCCTACTATCATGCAACTAACTCCCTTAATTACATAGGTAGAAGTGGATTTGGGTTTAGGAGGGCTTAAAGTTTGTTGACCATATTAAAGATAATATCACACCCACATATCATGTCCCTGAAAGTACTGAAAACGTATTGATGGCAGTGATTAATAATTATAAACCATTTTATTCTCTTCTTCAATTGAGAAATATGACCAGAAGAAATGTCTCCTGTAAGCTTAGACAGTAAGGAGCCTGAGCACTCTCTCTCAACCACCTTAAGTACAAGCCAGGTTTTCCACAGCAAGAGGAAACTAAACTCACAAGGGAGAGAGAGAGAGAGAGGGGGAGAGAGAGATAGAGAGAGAGAGAGAGGGAGATAGAGAGAGGGAGAGAGAGAGAGAGAGAGGGAGTGATAGAGTGAGAGAGGGAAAGGGAGATAGAGAGAGAGAGACAGACAGACAGAGAGAGATAGGGAGAGAGAGAGGGAGAAAGGGAGAGATAGAGTGAGAGTGAGCGAGAGATACACATCGGATCCAGTGTATCGGCACACGTCTCTTTATCAGCAAAGTGCGAGAGCCACGAGATAGTTTTGGTTTGATCGTGGGCCAGGGCCGGTGAGGTGAGGTGCATGCTGGGAGGGAATTTACCACCAACCACTTGCCAAATAGCTGAAGAAATTTCGACGAAGCCGCTTTTGGCAGCCAGCTACAAAACGCCTGGTGGGGTTCTTGGTTCACTATACTCCAAAGAACACTGTTGCTGGTTCAACAGATAAAGTGTTTTGAATTAGTAAGGTGATTTTTTTTTAAAAATAAATGCAATCTCAATATTTTCTTCTATCTAGTGTAGTTTTTATGCCCCCTGTAAGCCACTTTGAAATGGCTTGTGTCTGAATTGTGGAATATAATGAAACGTGCCGTACCGAGGTAACCTTGAGCTTGCGTTGCAGGAAGAGAAAAAACTGTTGTGTTTTAACAGCAACACTGACTGTAAGGAGAGATATAATATAAACACCTGCCTGGAGTGGAGAGGTTACCGTTTGGCCTTGCAGTTTAGTTTTGAACACAAATCATAGCTTTATGTAAATAAATGTAAACTTGGCTTGACTTCACTGCCAGTTGTATTGACGCCACAATGATTCAACACATACCGGGTTCAAGAAAGCGATGCAATTTAATTTACTGTTCCGAACACACTGAGCTTTTACGTTTCGGGGTCATGCGGGGCAGAAATAAAACACAGCGGTAATTGCTTAGTTGCAAAGATGCAGAAAAAATATAATAATATTGATATACTGTAACAATTCATTTGAGTGCTTATTTGTCACATTACAACGTTTCTCCAAGTATTTCTATTTATCTTATCCCTCAAAAGGGCAACCACACAATTGTTCTGTATTGTTGCTGCATTTTTTCTATTTTACTTGTACATTGCATATTTTCATGTTTCCTTCTTGGCATTCAGTCTGTGGAAAACCAAGGAAGAATTTAATTGTATGACTGAGAACATGTTTCTCATTGTGCATATGACAATACACTTTGAATCTTGAATCTTGTAAGATCTTATTAAAAAGGTAGTTCGATACTTTGTCGGTGATATTCAATACTTTTAAGGCCTCATTTTGAGGATATTGAATTCCCTGCCTTTTTTTTAATGCTTTTAAGACCCCAAGGGGACCCTGTAAAATATGACATCTCAGGGTCAAGATAGAACCTTCAAATCGGGCATGTTTTGAGTTACAACTGCTGAGGAATACAAGGCAATAATATCCAGTTTCCTCCGTGTGACTGTCGCAAGGCCAAGCTGTGTACTCTTTGCACTCGAGCCTCATAATTAAGTGGCATGTAGGAGGGCCAGGTCTGCACTCGGCTGCAACTGCACGCACCGAAGTAGGTAAACAACTCATTCATCAAGGCTTTTTTTGTGTGCCTGCCAAAAGCGGGGATTGTTCGTTATGATAGAATTTGTTCTAAGGATCAACTTATCGCCTGTGTCCGGGGCAGAGATGAAATAGATTTCGAGGTGATGTATGGTTGTTAAGGGGGCGCTGGCGTTTTGTGTGGGAATATGTGCGAAATAACGGTGCTTAAAAACTAAATGTGAGGGATGATTTTTGAAGAGTGTCAAAAGCTGCAGTGTGTAATATCGGATAGTGGTATCTAAAAGTAAAAGTTCTAGATGTCAACGCTCCCTTGCTAACCCCTCCATTTGGGAGAATTTACAGAAGCTACGGTGGCCTTCAAAGACAAGAAGCTATAGTTACTAAAGATGGCATCACCAACCACTGCCAAGTCATGTCTTTCCACAAAATCAAGTGATGAGGTGAAGATGTATTTAGTTATTTATTCTATAGTACTTCTTCTTCTTCTTGGTCTTCCAACAGGTGCATTTCCCCAGGACGCCCACTATACGCAAAAACACAGATGACCGTTAAGTTTGTCCATTCTGTGCTACTGTAGAAACATGGTGGTGCAACATGGCGGCCTCAGCGCCTCGCTCCTGTTTAGATAAAAGGGTCAATCGAAGGAAATAAAAGAAACAACTTTGATTTTCAAGCAAAACAAACTTACAATTATTATATTCCATTTCTACCAAGTCTGTTCTGGAAAAATACCAAAAAATCCTACACACTGCCTCTTTAAATAAAGAAGTTAGGCTGAGGCCAGGGGTCAAAAATGCTTGTTGTTGCTGCTGATGCAATTTGACACTCCTCCCCCACATAACTGACTCAGGACACGGCTAAATACAGCCAGCGCATGTGTGACTAACAGCACACATTTAGTAGAAAACCTCCAATCGTAGCACCGTTGACACCTTTCGGCACCCATTGAATAAAAGCAATGGCAAAGTCTAAAAAAAAAAAAAAAAAGGACTTCCAAACGGCGTGCAAATATTCTGCACTAGTTCACTCATGTTGTGTAGCAGCAGAAGTCAAGTTTAGACTGTGGAAGTGTGTGTGTGTGTGTGTGTGTGTGTGTGTGTGTGTGTGTGTGTGTGTGTGTGTGTATGTGTATCAGAGAGAGAGATATGGGGGAGGGGAATTGAATGATTTGAAATGGCTTCGGGGTCAATGTGGGTTCAGGCAAAACAAAAGATTTTGTGAGCTATGAAGCCTGAATCAGGCAAACAGCCCCTAAAGTAATGAGGTTGAACAAATCAGGCTTGGATTTAAAAGGTGGAGTCAGTGATTCTGGAGAACGCTTGTTGTCAAAATCACTATATGTCAAAATCAGTGAATAACTCCTCATGAAAAACTCCCCACTGAAAAAAAAGTGTTGTTAATACAAAGCCTAGGATCTGTAAACAAAGGGGGGTCCACCGTAGCTAGCGACACACCAGTTTACTAGGGCTGCAACTAACGATTATTTTGATAATCGATTAATCTGTCGGTTATTTTCTCGATTAATCGATTATTAATCGATTAGTGTTTTGGTCCGTAAAATGTCAGAAAATGGTGAAAAATGTTAATCAATTTTCCAAAGCCCATGTTGACGTCCTCAAATGTATTGTTATGTCCAACACACACAGATATTTCAGTTTACTGTCATAATAGGATGAAAGAAACCAGAAAATATTCACATTTGAGAAGCTGAAATCAGAGAATTTGGACATGTTTTAATGATTAATCGATTATCAAAATAGTTGCCGATTATTTTAATAATCGATTAATAATCGATTAGTCGATTAATCGTTGCAGCTCTACAGTTTACAGAGCCAAGGCTGTCAATCAACACAGGATTTTTTTTTCTCCTCACGTATCGGGCCGTGAGGAGAGAGACAAGTAACTTTTACAATGTTTCAGTTACAAAGAGTTCACGTAAAAATACATATAATGATTTCAACAACCTAAATTTAGCTTTTACTTTTCTGTTTTTACACCACTGTCATCAATACCTTGTCCCCGCCTCGAAAACACCGGCACTGCCAGTAAGAAATGCATCCCACCACTTGCCCCGAGGGCAGCTCCTGGCCTGCTCGGATAAAGACTTTTATATTTACACCATTTATAGCCGTTTGACTATCACAGGCATTAGTCACCGGGGGGCAACATGGAGGACCAATAGCCTATGGCAAGTTACCACCTGCAATAAGCTACGGCTTCAGCCTACACCTTTTCGACCAATGCTATTGATAAGAAATGTCAATGTATTAAATCAAGATGACAGCTTTTTTTTTGTGTGTTTTTACTCATGTATGTAATGTTGTGAATTTATGTGTGATCGAGATAAACTGAAACTAAACTAAACCTGTGTGTATGATAGAGCTAAAGGCCATTTGCATACGTTTAATAAGTATGCTTGGCTTAAAGCTATAGTGTGTAACTTATGTTGTTAATTCTGAGTAATTACAACAACACTGTCGGCATATCTACATGAGGTAAGCCTTCTTGTGATTGTGGAAGGATTTTATACCTCCTGGCTTGTGCTGTACGTCCGATGGCTTGAATGTAACCAACATTCATTCAAAATGTTGGAAAAAGTTACGCACTATATCTTTAATCTTTAAAGCTTTATAATAACATTAATTTGATATTTTCTCCAGCAGCAGTAGTGTTAGTCTCTCCACGAATAGAGAGGTAGCCAGTGTAGTCTGTGCATCCAGACAGTATTCTACAGAGTGGCCAGGAGTCCAAGGTAAGGCTGTGTTAATACCCAATCAGATGGTGTCGTGACATGGCAGGTTGGCTGGGGTGAGCCGCTCTACAAAGACGCCACTCTTTCCACGGGCCGGTGGAAAGGAGGAGGGGTTACCGCGGTGATGCTGGGGGCATTAAAAACCACAGCACTCAGCAACTGAATCCAATCCCTCTAATCCCCGCTGGAATGCCCGAGCGACAAAACGCGCATTTGGTCTTGTGTGTGTGTGTGTGTGTGTGTCAGAGAGTGTGTGTGTGTGTGTGTGTGTGTGTGTGTATGTGTCAGAGAGTGTGTGTGTGTGTGTGTGTGTGTGTGTGCTGCTTCAATTTAAATTAGCGCTGAATGATGGAGCCTGGTTGGTCCGTACAGGGGGTCAAGAGAGCGGGCCTGGGTCTATCCATGTCCATGAATCGCTACATACTGTACCGTTTACACAAGGAGCAACATACCACTGTATAGGCCTCTCTCTGTGTGTGTGTGTGTGTGTGTGTGTGTGTGTGTGTGTGTGTGTGTGTGTGTGTGTGTGTGTGTGTGTTGTGCGTAATAGGCTGCAGTTGGGCGCTGCATACCGTACATTCTTAACAGGACGAGCAATTTAAAACTCCTCGTTATCTCTGGCGGGGAACTGTAGAAGGATCTGCTATAAAAGCCCCGCTGTGCAGTGTGCACCCACCAACTCCGGGCTTCAAATTGTTTGGATTTATCTGAAGGGTGTGTTAACTGTTAAGTGCCACTTGGGTTTAAGGATGAACCCTGTCTAGGAGTTTGCAGTGATATTACAATATTGCAAAGCTTGCAGCTAGCACGGCCGGGCATTTGAAATCCTTTGTATAAAACTAGCAATCAATGAGTGAAGAATGGAGGGAGGAAGGGAGGCATAAGGAGATTGGCCCTTTGTGAGTCAAGCTCAGTTAGAGAGATTTCCCATAATCCACTGCTGTAAGGCTATTGAATGTGCTTAAAGCAGCTATCACAAGGTAATGCAGACTTACAATGAAACCTTTAGAAAGGTGAAGTGTGTGTGTCAAGGACAGACTCTGTAGACGTGGAATATAAAATCTATAAGTATGTTTTAATTAGAGTATAATCACTTTAAAATAAAAGTTATTGTTTCTTTTATAACCGTAGAATGATCCTTTTAGGGGGCGCTTCTGGTGTAATGGTTAAACCCCCCCCCCCTCCCCCATTGAGGCCCAGTCCTTGTCACAGCAGGTTAGAATCCAGCCCAGGTCGTTCTCTGTATGTCATTCCCCTCTCTGCCCCATTTCATCTCTATCTCCTAACTAATAAAAGGCAAAAAAAAAAAAAAAAATGCCAACAAAGAATCTTAGAAGAAAAAAAAAATTATCTACAGTAGCACAGAATGGACTATCTTAACGGCCTTACGCGTTTTTATATCTAATGTATCGTCCCGTTCGGAGTCATCTCAAGTGGGGGAAACACTATCCACCTTTCAATTATATTCACTGTTTGCGTTTGTCAATTTCACATCTGTACAAGACAAACCAATAAACACTGTGAGTCAATAAACACCTGTTCTGGTGCGCTCCGGTGGCGTAGTGGATAGAGCGCGTACCATATTAGCTCTGGCCTTCATTGCAGTGGTCGCGGGTTCAAATCCGACCCGTTGACCTTAACTGAAAGTCATCTCCCCTCTCTCTCTCTCTCTCTCTCTCTCTCTCTCCTTCTCTCTGTCTCTCCATTTCAACTCTGTACTATCTAATAAAGCTTGAAAATGCCAAAAAACTATAGAATAAATAAATAAATCCCTGTTGTGTCTTTCATTCCATCTAGCTAACCAGCCATCCGACGACCCCGCTGACTACTAGCTGCTCTCATCTTTATATTTAGTGTAAACCAATAACACATACCGGTCACGAGGCTGCCAAAATAAAACACCAAACACTTGTGTATTTTTAATTGGGATTATATTACAAGTGCGGTAAAGCTATGAATGTAATATTCCCCTGGAGCAATAGAATAACCATAACATATCCGCATATGTTTTATAATGTTTTTTTATCAATTGCAATGATGATTCAGAGATTACCAAGTGAGATTGCATCACTCTCCTTTCCCGTCAATACTGCTAGAGAATTTGTCAACCGCTAAGAATTTCAAGACTGAACAAATCCCAGTTATTCGCCTCGTTGGCAGTTCAAGTGAAGGTTGAGCTACCAGTGTAAACAGACAAACTAAAAGGCCCTGTGTTCAACGCAGAATAAAGATCTTTGCACTTTAAGGTGAGACACTACAGGCAAAAACATAATATATGTTTTGCTATTTTGCTTCCATAACATGGCTTGTGGCATACTAGTATAAATAAAAAGGTCCAAAATGTGCATAAAGATGTGTATTTTACAAAACCTTGTCTGTTTGCGTCTGTATATTTCTCCTATGCAACCATCTTCAACAGACATTATCTCATTCAATACTCTGAACCAAAAATCTGTACTTCTTTTGAGTTTGAGTGTTAGTATTAGAGTTAACTTATGTTGAGATAATGGCCGTTAAAGATGGTTGTATAGGAGAAATAATATACAGACATAAACAGACAAGGTCTAGTCAAATAAACACCTTAAAATGTACATATTATACCGTTTATTTATACTAGTCTGGCAGTAACCTTCCGTGACAGTGAGGAATCTTGGCAGGAGATGGTGTAGGAGGTAGAAGGTAGGAGGTAGGAGTTAGGGTAAAGCAGGCAAGAAGGGCCCTTGAGAGAGCCTGAAACAAGAGCATGATGAATGTATATAGCTCACAGTTTTTAATCAAGGATCAAAGCAGGGCCTGAGCGTCTGGAGTAGCCAGGCTGTCTAGACTAAGAACTCTCCCATGTACATAAAGCAACATCTGCAGGATGCATTCATTACTGTAAAGGCCCGTTCTGGACTGTTCTCTGGGGCACTGACACGTCAAGATATAAAGCTGCCAGGGATGTACTGTATATCTACATTCCTTTAGACTCTTAATAGCTCAAGATTATCACCAAATACAGCTCCGGAAAAAATTAAGAGACCACTCCAAATGTTCAGTGTCTCTTGTTTTACTATTAAAGGCATATGTTTGAGTAGAATGAACATTTTGATTTTATAATATAAACTACTGACAACATTTCTACCGAATTCACAATAAAAATATTGTCATTTAGAGCATTTTCAATAAGTAATGTAGAGATAAAGATTTAAGAAAAATCGAGACTGGTCTCTTTAATTTTTTATAATAAAAAATCAAACAAACCAAAAACAACACAGGATACACACTGGAGGTGGTGTTGTTTAAAAAGCCACTGGAAATCTGGTCTAAAATAGTAAAAAATAAAATATATATATATATATGATATCAGAGTTGGGTGTCCAAATAAGCTTTTATGAAAATCTAGATTGGAAATAAATGTTCTTTCAGATGCTTTACTATCATGAAATTAACTCCCTGAATTTCACAGTTAAAAGGATATGGTGGATTTAGGTTTACAGGGCTTTGAAGGTAAAAAAAAAAAGAAAAATCAATAATGAAATCCTAAAAAGGACTTTGAAGCTTGACCATCGACCCAAACTCTCTGCCAAAGCGTTTCTCTGTTGCACAAGATGAAAGGAAGAGAGCAGAAGTGTTGAAGACCTTTGGAAAGTCAAACTCCCATCACTATATCTCTATTTGTTTACGCTAAGTTTCTGAGCTACGGTGCAGATAAAATCGACTTGTAGTGACGTTATTGAACACAAAACTTTGCTTTAAAAAATTACACAATGTTTCAAAAGGCCCAGGGCTTCTTAAAACACGCTCATCACCACATGAAGGAACTTTTATAAACTTTCACTACAATTAAGAATCATCAGAACACCATAATTACTAGCGAGGGGATTTTCGTCAGAAGCGATTTGTTCCAACCTGCTCATCAACTTGGCATCTTTGGGCTAAATGTTGCCACACAGAAAAAAATACACTGGAAAAGAAACATGGCAGAGGTTTAAGTAATTAGGGGGGAAAATAATTTAAAAGCCGGTGCGGTGTACTTCAATAGGGCTGTCACCATATGATGTAATAAATCTTCGATACTCTAAAACAGGTCCAATCCAAACAAACGCAAAGGATTATTTGGAAGTGGGGTTGAGGCGGATGTCTTTTTTTAACAGCAGTGTAGCGGTAGTGAAGGGACGGAAGCATACATATTTAATTCAGCGTTCACAGCATGGGGGAAAACACTGGAAGACAGGTTGAGTTGAACATGCCTGACTGAAACATACCCTGCGTTCCAATCCCCATACTTCCCTACTATATAGTATGCCAGAAAAAGTATGTAGGATGTCCCAATACATGCACGTCAATTGTAGTATGCTGAAAATACATAAATGCCCCACTAACTCCAATAGCATTTGAGTATTTGTCTTTATTCTTGACATTTCTCGACATAATGAAAAGAAAACTTCCTTATCTGATTTTTTTTTCTCTCCTGTGGCCCTAAAATTCTTCTGTACTTTAGTATGTAGTGTAGTAAAAAGAAAAATTATGTGATTTGGAACACTGGGATAGCCTTATAATCAAAGTAATTTAAGGTGCAGTGTGCAAAAGGAATTGGTAGAAATTAAATTAATATTCTTAAGTATGTTTTAATGTTTAAATGAAAAAAATATGTTTTATAAGTATGTAGGAGCAGGGCGCTGAGGCCGCCATGTTGCACTGCCATGTTTCTACAGTAGCACAGAACGTACAAACTTAACTGAAGGCCTTACGCGTTTTTATATATAGTGGGCGTCCTGGGGAAATGCACCTCTTGGAAGACCAAGAAGAAGTAATATAGAATAAATAACTAAATACATCTTGAAGAATATGCCTACAATATCTAAAATATTAATTTAGTAGTTCTCAGCTGATTAATTGCGTAGTCATATGAGACAGGTGGGTTAAATAGCCACCAAGATGCAACAGAGTTCATACTGTAACTAAAAGGCCACATGGTAGACACATTACATTACATTACATTTTATTTAGCTGAAGCTTTTATCCAAAGCGACTTCCATTAAGTGCATTCAACCATGAAAGTACAAACTCAGAACAACAGGAATTACGTAAGTACAATAGCTTCAAATAAACCAAACTACAAAGTGCCACACGACGTAAGTGCTACACGGAGATGTAACAAGTGCATTTAAAAAGAATATGTTTTACACAGTTCCAAGCGTTCATTCTCTCAGTGTGTCCTTGAGGCAAACCCTACCTGCTCTGACAGCTTATTGTAAGTCAGGCCGGATGAGAAGAGCATCAGCTAAAAGCCTAAAATGTAAATGCAGAGCGGGCAGAGCACCTCCTTTAATGGGAAGTCGATGAATTGCTCCTGTAACCATCACTGACTCAAATTAAAACAAACGTTTGGGAACATGGCGGCCGGGTCCAGACATCACATCCAGTGTGGAGAGACTGTGTTGTTTTTTTGATTGTTTTGAGATATTTTGGTGATAAAAAGTAATTTATATCTGTGCGTAAGCAAAGATTTTCTTCAACTTAATGACCTTAAAATCACCAAAAAGGAAGAAAAAAAAAACAACCTCCATGTTGCTTGCAGGCAGCACAGCACTGGCACAGACACACACGCACGCGCACGCACACGCACACACACACACACACACACACACACACACACACACACACACACACACACACACACACACACACACACCTGGCTATGGTCTAAATTTAACCAGTGTCTCTGGCTGGTTGTAGAGGGTCATAACTTCCGAAGCCGGCAACATGCTGTCTTCTTTGGGCAACATTTTGCCTCGACTAACAATGAACTGGTGCCTGTTTTTAGGATGTGAAGGCACAGAATGATACACGGAGTGGATACACTAGATGGGCACTATGAGATATTGAGGCTACATCTGGCTCTAACAAATACACCTGTGCTTTTTGGAGCATAATGCATAATGCAAGAGATGTTATAAGGAATAGATAGGTGGGGAATAATTGGGACAGGGCTCCAGGACACACCCAAAACACTGCTACACAAGGGAGATGGCTGGATAGGAAGAGTGGCTTGGACAGTAAAAATGGTTGAGATAAAGTGATGAATTACAACCAAATGTGCTTAAAAAAAAATGTTTTTACGTCATTAAAGCCACATGTTCAACTGGTTTTACACTTAAAGGCCTACTTCACCGGTTTGAATATGAAGGTGAATTGAATTCTGAGATCCTATGTAGTATAAATGTGCAAAAAAAATTAAAATCGGTTCATCCTAGCCTGAGAAAAGGCAGAAAGAGTGTTCCTTCTCGTGACATCACAGAAAGAGAAATATAGGGTTAAAAAAAACGTACTTGTAAATATTACTGTGATGTCACAGTAAAAGACATCACAGTAATATTTACAAAGTAAGTTTTTTTTTTTTAACCCTATATTTCTCTTTCTGTGATGTCACGAGAAGGCCTTCTCGTGACATCACAGATGTCACGAGAAGGCCTTTTCTCAGGCTAGGATGAACCGATTTCAATTTTTTTCGCACATTTATACTACATAGGATCTCAGAATTCAATACACCTTCATATTCAAACCGGTGAAGTAGGCCTTTAAGTAGCTGTACACAAGTATTTAAGTGTTAAGTTCTACAAGCTATGCAAAGAAATAGAGGGAAAAGACGCCTTTTGAGAGGCACCACAAAAATTAAAAAAAACTTGGTCTAGATGTAGTGACGAACTACAAACAAATGTGCTTTAAATAACCAGCTTTGACATCATTAAAGCCATTTCCTACTGATTTTTTTTTTAAAGTATTTACATGTATTCATGTTTACTTTTACAAGCTATACAGAGAAATACAGAGGACAAAGCTGCCTTCTGCGAGGCACCATGAAAGAAAATGTGGTATTCAGTATTGCTGACGAAATTTCCCCTAAAGCAGAGTTTCTCTCCTTCCACTCTTTGATTTAGCAAATCAATTCAGGGCACTTGTGGTGATTTTCTTTGAGTAAATAAATAATGAAGTGAATAATCAACTCAGCCAGCCAGAGTAAACATTACTTTTACTCAGCGATTAGGACAGTTTTGTCGCAGCACGGTTTTACTCTTTCTGATTTGTAGGTTTTTAAGGTTAATTTAAAAAAAAAAACACACACACACACCTTCTAAAGATTAACTGTGTCCAGGAGGTGCTGCCGTTTGCAAGGTGAAGCCAAAGGAAAAAGTTTAATCTCAATTCTGAACAATTTAGCAGAACTTATATGGTTAATTGAAATAAGGAAACGCCCAAAAATATCTAAGGTGTAGTCAGTGATTCTGGAGAACGCTTGTTGTCAAAATCAGTGAATATCTCCTCATGATCCGCTATCTGTACGGAATGTGTGCGGGCGGATTTTTTGAACACAGAGACTAGACTGTGTATAAACACTGGATTTTTTCCCCCCAGCGTACACACAGTACAGACAGGTAGCAGATTGTGAGGAGATATTCACTGATTTTGACACAAGCGTTCTCAAGAATCGCTCACTCCACCTTTAATCAATAGGCAAAACACTTACCCTGATTTAAAAAAATTTTTTTTTAATTATCTTGAGTTTGTTTATAATTAAACATCTTCAAAGTATTTACCATTTGAAGGGCGAGTCCCACTACTATGTGTGTAAACGTTATCTGTTAATTAATTGCACTCCGGAGGGTAAAGGTGTCTTTCATTGCTGAACAAGGAGGTCGGAGGTCAAGGACGACAGTTAAACACACTCACTGCCCGGCTTCAAAACACTTCAGCTGTGTGAAGTGCTTTGGTGATAGATAGACATAATATAGTGGCTGAGAACGTCAACCAATCTACTAAGTTGGGGGATGCTTGTCAGTGTTTCCCCTACCATTATACAGGCCTGGCGGGCCCGCCAGGCCAACGGGACCCCCGCCAGGCCAACAGCTGCCCAAAAAAAAAAAAAAAAAAAGTAAAAAAAAAAAGTCTGCGCTACGCTGCGCGATGCACGTGTGCATTCGGAGCGCACATGTCAAACAGGGAAACTGACGAGAAAGAACCTTCCTTTATAGGTCCATGGCATAGGCTACACTGGAGATATTTAGGACTCAGTAACAGGGAGTTGAACAGGAAAAAGTGATGAGCAAAACTTAGAAAGTTAAAGTTGCTACGTCGCCATGGCAACCAATCTGTATCAACAGCTGAGACAGCGCAGCAAGTTATCTTGAAAACAGCAGGCTATAGTAGCCCTACAAGCTTTATTTTTTGGTATTTTCAATGCTACTTTATTTTTATGTTTTAAATTGAGAACTAGGCTACATGAAATATAATGGGTCGGAATACAAAATGTTGCTTATTTTGCACACATTTTGATTGATAGGCTAATCATGATGTGTAGCCTAGGTTAATTCATTTATTTTAAATTAATATTTGATAAATTAAAGAAAATGTTTCATGATCCAGATTATTCCAGAAATTAATACTAGACAGGATTAGGGCTGGCCCGAATTATTCGAATATTCGAATACTCGTTCGGAAAATTAGTATTCGGAGCTTAAATTAGTATTCGGAGCTTCATTTTTTTTTTTTTTTTTTTTTTTTTTTAATTATAATTTTTTTTTTTTTTTTTTTTTTTTTTACATTTTTTTTGCAAGAAGCTAGTACTGTAATATAATGTCATCAACTAATTTTATATTTGGATATAAAAGTTAGTAATATTGTAGTAGTAGTAGTATTGCTCATTTAGGAGGATATTACATCACTAAGTGTCATAGCGCATCCATTACTTCACCTCCGAGCGCGTAAATCTTCAACAAAATATGCAGATACTGTCAAAATCGGTTCCAGGGAGTATATAGGGATTATTAACGTTTAAAAAAAAACAAAAAAAAAAAACATTTTTTTTTTTTTTTTTTTTTTTTTTAATGTTGTTTTTTATGGTGTGCTTTTCTGGAACGAATATTCGAATATTCGCTCGGAAAAACCAACGAATATTCGAAGCCTGAAAAATGGTATTCGGGCCAGCCCTAACTACAAGCAAAATGACTTTGGAAAAATACTGTGTGTGCCTAAATCGTAAGCACACACACACACACACACACACACACACACACACACACACACACACACACACACACACACACACACACACACACACACACACACACACACACACACACACACACACACACACACACACACACACACACACACACACACACACACACACACACACACACACACACACACACACACAACTTAACTAGCCATTAACAACAACAGCAGTCATTACATCTACTGCAGATTCACAGCATCAGCAGGTCAGTTTTACTACAAGTAGGGCTGGCCCGAATTATTCGAATATTCGAATACTCGTTCGGAAAATTAGTATTCGGAGCTTAAATTAGTATTCGGAGCTTCATTTTTTTTTTTTTTTTTTTTTTTTTAATTATAATTTTTTTTTTTTTTTTTTTTACATTTTTTTTGCAAGAAGCTAGTACTGTAATATAATGTCATCAACTAATTTTATATTTGGATATAAAAGTTAGTAATATTGTAGTAGTAGTAGTATTGCTCATTTAGGAGGATATTACATCACTAAGTGTCATAGCGCATCCATTACTTCACCTCCGAGCGCGTAAATCTTCAACAAAATATGCAGATACTGTCAAAATCGGTTCCAGGGAGTATATAGGGATTATTAACGTTTAAAAAAAAACAAAAAAAAAAAACATTTTTTTTTTTTTTTTTTTTTTTTAATGTTGTTTTTTATGGTGTGCTTTTCTGGAACGAATATTCGAATATTCGCTCGGAAAAACCAACGAATATTCGAAGCCTGAAAAATGGTATTCGGGCCAGCCCTAGACAGGATATACCTGTCTATATTAGGTCTTCGTGTTTATTGTATTTTATTTTCATATCTATGTGTTTTTCTTCAATAGTTTATATGGCTTGTGTCTCCAAATTATTCCATAAAATTGTTTTAGGCAGGACATATGACAGCTGTTTACAGAGCAAAAAAAATAAAATCAGATTTAGCTTCTCAAAGTGCACCAGTTTGATGCATTTAACTTTAAAAAGGTAAAGGTTTTCTTCCGCAGGGGCATGCCCCAAGACCCCACTAGAAGGTCCATTCTCCCCCAGCAGTCTCAAAAAATCCTGAGGGAAACACAAAATGTACAAACGTACCGAATGTGAAGGCATAACCCTATGCCCTGATTTGTAGCGGGCTGTCAAAAGAGGCTCATCCATAATACGGTTAGTTTTGGTCAATTTCTACTACAAATTTGGTACGCACGCCGCGCGCATACTCTTTATCAGCTTTTACCACCGGGCCTAAAAACAATTCTAGGGGAAACACTGCTTGTGGTGTAGTGGTAGAGGCTAAGTCCTCTTCACAGCAGACCCGGGTTAGAATCCAGCCCGGGTCGTTCTCTGCATGTCATTCCCCTCTCTTCCCCATTTCATCTCTGTCTCTCCAAACTGTCTAATAAAGCATATAAATGCCCCAAAAAAAATATCTATAACAAAAAAAGTTAATGCGATTCATAAATATTATTTTGCCCCAGTTGAATGGGACAGAGTCAGATAGAGTTTCAATCGGAGTTTGATGTCTAGCAGAGCTGAAACTAGATCAGCAGATCTGTTGGGCTGCTGCTGAGATTTTTTATTTTTTTTTAAACGTAGAAGAAGGCTGGCTGCTCTATCCTGGCCGTATTGATGTAACCTTACACCGGTGTGCAGAGGGATCGATGTCTGTGTGAAACTGCTGCAGTGAACAGAAAAGCAGCAGGCCACATGTGAAGGAAGAGCGCCAGACTATCAGCCTCAGAGGTGGATGAAAGGACAATAAAATGTATCCTGAATAATTGCAAGAAAAAGAATTCTGAATTAAAAAAAAGTATAAAAAGGATTATGTATTAAAAAGTATACACTACAGTAGATTATGCTTGTTCTTTAGGACGCTTCATTGACTGCGTTTGTTTATCATTTTGTCTGTTATGTGGCGACACACTTCACGACAAAAAAATGTATTGAATCAGGGCCTCAAAAAAATATTCACAACGTGTCAAATTTAAAAAATCTCTACTTTTTCTTAGCCTTCAGCTCACACAATCACATTCAATCTGACAGCATCTCAACATGCCATTACTGACACTACAGTAAATATTTACCTATTTGCAGTTCAAGTTCACGTGAGATCTAAGGCAGAGGACGCCTTTTCAAGACCAATGACCAGATCTCAACATGGGCCCTTATGCTGCGATGCCACATTATCGGCTCTTTGAAAAGTAAGATGTCACTTTCCAGTTGAGCGGAGAGGTGTTTTCAAAACAGCCAAAAAACTTACACAAGAAGTCCATTTACTATCCTGTCGCATCAACACTTTGGCGAACAACCTTGACCCGCCGGTTCGCCATGTGTTACAGCAGCATTTAGACGAGCCAGCAAGGATCAAAACACTGGGCAGCTGCTACATGCAACATTACACCGGGTCAAATTTCACAGTTCTGCCTGTTTTCTTGCAAAACATGGACACGATTATGTTACAAAAAGCAAATGAATGGCTGATTTTCAAAGGTAAAATATCCAAATTTGATGATGCAAGCTTATGTTTAACAATACTAATAACACTAAATGCTGAACATTAGCAGGATACAAAGTCTTAAAAACATTTAATATTATTGCTGGTAGTAACATTTGAATTACAGTTGAAGAATCTGCCTTCCACAAGATAAAGTTTTTAGTTGCCAAAACAGCTAACTGCAGTTTTCCCAGATCATTTTCTGAATAGAAATGCCAGTGATGTGAATGTTTTGGCATGTTGCAAAATGAACCCACTCCGGGCTAAGTGCCATGCCCTTTATCAGAGCGTGTTCTTGGTGTCGTTTTGAGCGTTGCCAATTCAGCTTGGATTTCACAGAGGACTGTTATTCCACCTTAAGTAGGGATTCGGGAACCGTTCATTTAGCCACTTCACACGGTAATGAGCGAGAGCTGTAATCACCGGCTCCACAGTGCAATACAGTCACCATAGCACCTGGCATACACTCTAACTAACCCCAAACTATTACCGAATTTGAGACGCCATTTAATTCTTACTCAGGTGCTGAAAGACGCCCCGGGGCTCGATGGAAAAGGAACAATTCCACGGCTACTTGAGAATTTATTTTACCTTTAATACTTCTTCAGAGGTGTAGTCAGCCATACTGGAGAATACTTTAAGACAACATGACTTTTCTGTCAAAATCAGTGAATATCTCCTCACGATGCACTACCTGTACATAGAGGCATGTTGCTATACACGGTGGCCCCCTTTCTTAACATACCAGTTTACAGAGCCTAGACTGTGTATTAACACTGTGGATTTTTATTTCAGCGCACACACAGTACGGACAGGTAGAGGTAGTAGACAAAAAGTTATTTTTACATCAAGCATTTCTCTATAATCGCCGACTCCACCTTTAAAAAGTAATTGGAACAGCTCTTATATAGGTAGGTTTCATAATCCAGATTCCAGGTCATTCCAAACCGGTTGCACAAGCGTTTAAAACAATATGTAATAACATGTAAACGCCATTCTCTGCTTTATAACAATGCACCTTTCCAGTTATTCAACTTGTGCGCGTAAACTATAGGACACAACTTGCCTCCAGGTCCAATTATTATTTCTTCTGCTTCTTCCTCTTACAGATGCATCTTTCAACCCGTGTAATCTGTGTGGTTATGTTAGACCTTACCTCCTGTCAATCACTATCCACTCAAACTAACAAAGCACAGAGCACACTGTGAAATACTGCTGCGTGTCAGGCTATTATTTAAGGCATGGAAAAGGTGTACTGCCTGCCCCCCCGGCCCCGTAACATTCTGGTTCATGTGAGGTTACATTGCTGTCTTGTGTGGGCCTATGTGGAGTGAGAACAGGTTCACCGAGTACCTCCAAAGCTGCGAAAAATCTTTGACAATTTACACCGAAAACAAAAAAGTTTACATAGCATTTCTTGCAAAGTATTAAAGCTATAGTGTGTAACTTCTGTGGCCCCCATGAGGAATTCTGTCGGTGCATCTACATGAGGTAAGCCTTAAAGACCTACTTCACCGGTGGAAATATGAAGGTGTATTGAACTCTGAGATCCATATGTAGTATAAATGTGCAAAATTTTTAGAAATCGGTTCATCCTAGCCTGAGAAAAGGCAGAAAGAGTGTTTTATGGTCTCACTGTCTAACCCTACATTTTCCCATTTGTGACATCACAAATGCTTTAAGTCTAAATACAGTTATGGTACTGGTGTGATGAAAAAGCCTCGTTTCAGTTTAAACCATCTTAAAATCACACAACGAATCAAGATACAGCACTCCTGATTTGACCCTTTCCCTCTTTTCTTTACCTCATTCAACCTGCGACCATTCACTGTACATCCGGCCCCTGGGATATATGCACACATAATTAAAATTCACCAGCAAAGAGGCTGAAAATTGCATTGCGGTCATTAAGTGGGACCATTTAAATGATGAAAAACAGACTAAATACACTGCAGATCCCATCTATGTAGTTTAACAATCATCCTATATCCAAATCAAACCTTCCATCACATTCTGAGCCAATATACTTGTCTAATTTAAGAATAGTTTAAGTAGATTTTTCATATTACTCTAAAGCAATCGATCAATCAACATGTATTATAGTCCAAATTCACACAAAAACTGCCTCAAAAAACAACAATCCAAGAAACCATATAAAAATAAGAGAATTTACTTCATATAAAGTGTTATTATATGAACAAGAAATAGGACAAATAGTGCCATATGATAACAAGCAATCGCAAGTGTATGTACAACTAATATATTTGTGGTTATTTTATCAGCTTGAGGGTTTTAGACAATAGACATTAACCACTTTATTTCCACTCCACATATCCAATCTTCTTCCTATCAGCTTAATCTAATAGGGAAATTGACTTTTGTAATGAATTAGTCTACACTGCAAGTTAGGAGTAAACATTGAGGACAAACAATTATCCACACACACACACACACACACACACACACACACACACACAAACCCTTCTACTAACTCTCCTAATGAAATTACGATAAAATACTTAATTTGTACTGGTATGTCCCAACAGTAGCCCCTTTACGGGCCCTTTAGAGGTCCCTAGGCCTCCGTTTGGGCTCACTAATGACGTCTGCAACAGCACATACACACATGGAAGATGCTAAATAAAAAATAGGGGCACAAGTACTACGGAGGTTTGCATTGCATTGTCAATAGATAACAAGAAGCTGTGCATTTCACTCGGCAAAAGGTAACAATAGCTATTGCACTGAATTATTCTACACAGCCGACAGTATTAACCACATCCACACCCACCTGAAGAGCAGGAGATGAGGAAAACGGCGGAAGGCCAGTTTGGTGGCGTCTCCCATTTTCCATCCGAGTATGACCCTCTGACTGGAAAGAGAATAAAAAAATTGGAGAAAAAAAATCAAACAAAAATATTTTCAAAAAACAAAAAAAAAATACAAAAATAAAATAATCAGTCAACTTAAAAGTCTTGCTCCTCCATAGAGCACTGTCTCTGCAAAAATGACATTTGGAGCCTAATAATATCCAAAATATTCCAGGGTAATGTCACAAAGACAAGAGGGTAGGGAAGAGGAAAGGGTATTGGTGATATTTCCAAGGGTTTACAGAGAAGAAATGGAGGGCGACTTGTTGGCTTTTAAATTCAATACGCTGGAGCTGTCAAAAAATACTTGCCAGCAGGTCTTCAGCAGCATTGTCATGGGCAGATGCGTTCACCTGAGCAACCTGTTCAACCCTCCAGCAAAGCAGCGGAGCACTGAGCCAAGCCACAGCCAGGCAGGGCGCTCATCCATCGGACTGCAAATCAAGCGCACTCCGCTGTCTCTCCAATCTCTCCAGGCAATCTCTTCCAAATCAAAACTTCACCTCAAGGACCTCCGTCGCTTACATTAACATTCCCAACCCTCTGTAAAGGACACAGAAGGTTAAAAAATGATATTACTGTTGTTGTATTCCCGTGTTGTAAGCTAGGTTTTTTAGTCCAATTTAGTCCAACGGCTCCAACAGTTTCCAACCGCTATAACGACCGAGGCTTCTTCTCTCTTCCAAACCAAACTGTGACAAACGGCCCACAACGACCAAATAACCGCCGTTAAAAAGCCTTTTACTCTATTATATGAGAGCAATAACGTCTAATAACAATCTTAAAATGGCGGTAATATCCGTGTAGTTAACGTAGATACCGAGGTTTAGCGTTCAGGACGAGCTGTTATTCTTTTTTCTTCAACCCCAAGTCCGTCTCCTCCTCGCCTCCTCTCTCTGCTCTGCTCGGGACGATTTCAAGATGGCGTCACCGTCCACGTCAAGCCCGCCAAATTCGTAGGTACCATTTCTGGTGAGTTGTTTCAAAATAAAATGTGACAATGGAGCGGTTTGGGTTGGTGAGTGGTTTTCACTATAACAAAATACATTTTTAATTTCATGCCATTGTTTCCATGTTATGCATTTGTTTTATCATGTTCATTGTATAGGAGATTTATTATCAAGGATTTGTGAAATTTAAAAGATTATCAAAATCAAAATCAGAATCCCTTTTTATTGTAGGACTAATTGCACAGTGAAATTTAGCAACAATCGTGGAGGTGCTTAATATAAATAGGAACAGCATATAGGGCCTACATAAAAATATATAACTAATATACAGTAGTAAAATAAAAATATTAAAGTAGACAGAAGTGAAGTAGCCTACATTTTGTAGGGCTATATAAAAACAATATTTTAGCAGCATGGTGAATTTGTAAATTTTGTATATATATTAATTTGCAAATAAGAACATGTAGCCTACAGGAGGTGTATTGACGTTTGTGTGTAAACATTTGTGATTGCTTCTTGATATTAAACAGTATCAGAATCAAGTGTTTTGTCGGGCAAACTTTCATATACAAGGATATTGCCTTGGCGAATAAGGAAATCAAATGCATGAGCTGTTCCCATGATTGTGTCCACCCTCCCTAACAGCTCAACGGTTGGTAATATTAATTGAAAACTAAAGCATATATAGCCTAACACCAGGTTTAAATATTGTATATTAGCTTACAGAGTAGTTCTATATGTGTTAATAATAGGGCCTTTTTCCAGGGATTAAAACAGATCCATAATAAAATAATTCCTAATTTTGTTCATTTGTGTTACTCTATTGTCGAAGCAGAATCATCTCATATCTGTTATCATCTCTGCTCACTCCCGCCAACTTGACGAAACAGCTTTACGAGCTAGGGATTGTTTTTAATTCGGGATGGGTGCTCGTTTTGTACCGCGGCTTGTACCTTTGCAGGGAAAGAGGGGCGGGCGGAGTTAGGCGGTGGCGGTGGCGGTCACTTCACACATAATAACAAATAACCCAAAACAATGTACCCACCATGTTTGACTGTGGCATGCTTTTGAAGATATGATACTATTTTAGACTAAAACCTGTGTATTTGGGTATGCATTTTTTTTTTGCTGTATTTTTTTAAGCATATAGGCTATGAGGCTATGTGTATTTTTTCAGTCCCAAACATTAAAATAACCTACACAATGGATCCTAAACAGCATCCAAATAGATGTAGGCTATAGTGCTTTTTAACTTAGTTTTAACCCATAATATAGCCTATATATTTTTTTTTTCTTAAAGCATGTCTCATAATATACATCTTTTCAATATGTAGGTCAACACACGTGGCCTCATGCTTGTGGTATGTTCTACTATACGGGGCATGTATCAGGTTTCAACACCGGTTGGTTGAGTGCTAATAAATGCTGAGAATAC
>NC_137228.1:15156338-15161338 GCF_949987685.1 Ammodytes marinus
TTGTCATGCGTTTTCAGAGTCCATCCTCTTCTTCCTGGTTTTTCGACCTGCTCTATGCTGGAGAAAAGAATTATGCTTCTGGGCTTGAATGTATCTATGGCTTGGTCAGCTGAGTACGGAAAATACAGAAGGCCTTTGTTTAAAAAGAATCGCTCTGCCTCTAGCTTCATTTTATGGGAAAAACATCGTAAAGAGTTGAAATGGGGCAGAGAGGGGAGTGACATGCAGAGAACGACCGCGGGCTGGAATCGAACCCGGGTCCGCTGCTGGCCGAGGCCCATGGGGGGGACGCCCTACCAAGGGTGCCCCCATGAAAATGTATTTTCAATCAAATGTTTGTAAAAGCTCAACACACAATTTCCATTCATTTCGTCTTTATTTTGAACAAAACATTTAAAAATTAAAAAGCAAGTATGACACATCATACAAATACACATAACACGAAACAACAATAATTATAAAGTGTCACAAAAAATATTTATAAAATAAATGTAGTGTCTGTGTACGAAAAGGAGTGAGATTAAGCCGTATACCGTATGTATTCCCACCCGTTATTCAACTGCTCTTAATTATCATAATGTGTATACTACTTTGATATCATCATATATTGTTTATTTCTTTAGAGACTATTTTAGACCAGGATTCCACAGGCTTTTTTATTTTTTTTTTAACCTTTATTTCTACAGGTAAATCCCATTGAGACCGAAGACTCTTTTGCAAGGGAGACCTGTTTTCCTTTCCCACGTTACCATTCACACTCACATTCATACACCGATAGCAGCAGGCTAACTATCGACATTCACACGAGGCAAGGTGGGTGAAGTGTCTTGCCCAAGGACACAACAACTATGACACAGGTGGCAGGGCGGGGATCGAACCTCCAACCCTTTGATCATCGGCCGACCCGCTCTACCAACTGAGCCACAGTCGCCCCTTTATTAAGGGCTTTGGACATTTCAAGGTCAGTTGAGCGCGTTGAGATAAAGGTTAGAGTTAGAACAACAGTAAATCTGCCGTTACATCGTCAATAGGTGACGACAGTTGGCGCTTATGTCATGGACACAGGTATCGCTGTCTCCCTAATCCGCTGTCCCGCATGCCTACAGGGGCATCTCTTCAACCCGCTACTGTTTTTACAGCTCAACATGATACACACACACACACACACACACACACACACACACACACACACACACACACACACACACGCTGAGGACACACACACACACACACACACGTACGCACGCACACAAACACACAGAGACACACACACACACATACACACACACACACACACACACACACATGCTGAGGACACACACACACACACACACACACACACCCATGCTGAGGAAACACACACCATATACACACACACACACACACACACACACACACACAAACACACAGTGACACACACACACACACACACGTACGCACGCACACAAACACACAGAGACACACACACACACACACACACACACACACACACACACACACACACACACACACACACACACACACTCTGCAATCACACATGCGAGAGCTGTCAGCGAGCCGATAGGGCTGGATAGGGGCTGAGCTGTTTGAAAGGTTGTTGGGTTCATTCGCAAAACAGAAAATCATTGCACAACAAACGGATGTAGAATGTTAGTGAGTTACTGGGTGGTGGCGGATACCAGTATGATTTTTTAATGGGAGAAATGGGAGCGTTGAAATGAAATAAACATGTCACAGTGTTTGATTGATTAAAAGGTCAAATCAGGGGCGCTCCGGTGGCGTAGTGGATAGAGCGCGTACCATATCGGCTCCGGCCTCCGTTGCAGTGGTCGTGGGTTCAAATCTGACCCGTGGACCTTTACTGCAGGTCATCCCCCCTCTCTCTCCCTCTCTCTCTCTGTCTGTCTCCCCATTTCAACTCTGTACTATCTAATAAAGCTTGAAAATGCCAAAAAATTATCTTAAAAACAAAAAAATCATTAATATCTGCTATTATGTTGGTGAATCTATCTAATGTGCTGTTGGAAAAATTATGCTAACGTTTCAATACTTTAAAGCAGAAGTAAGTGATTTATTATATGAGGTTTTTTTTCTTATACGTGTTACAGTTCGTAGTGTAGTGGTAAACATAGAGTCTCAGTCCTCTTCACAGCAGTCCCGGGTTAGAATCCAGCCCGGGTCGTTCTCTGCATGTAATTCTATCTCCCTCTCTGACCCATTTCATCTCTGTCTCTCAAAACTACGAGCAACTTTCAGTTTTTTGTTGATACTAGCGCCCAAGCCCGTACATGCATTTGTTTGGGAAGCGAGGAAGTTGCACAACGGAGGAAAAAAGGACATGTGTGGGCGTCAATATAAAATGAGCACGCGACCTTGGGGGGCTTTAAGAAAAGGTACAAACCAACAACATATATTCTCTGTTGGAGTGAGTCTTAGACCGTATGATGACGCACGCTGCAAAATGCACATTGTGGTACAAACATAAACGAAGGACATACTTATTGTGTGGCTCTAAAGCTCTGGCATCAGATGTTTTTCATGAATTCTGTTCAGTTCTGTATATGCATTCATATCAAGGCCTGCAAACGCCACCGCCACCACCGCAGCAGCAGCATTTATATGCAAATTATGACCTTTTGCCAAGCTGTCAGATGAATCCTAGTTTTCACTCCTTATTCTTGTCTGCTAAACACTTGTTTGCAGTCAGATTTTAGCAGAGAATTCCTTCTGGTTTATCTGACTTTTTCGACTCAACTTTTGCATTTTCATTTATCAGACATTACAGAGTACTGTACATACAACAGAGTTCAACAGTGAATGGAATTACGTTTTAAAGGGGACCAAGGTGCAAATAAATTCAAGGAGAAAAAAAAAGTAAGGCATTTTTCATCATTTATTTGACAGAGCAGAGAGACAGAGGTGAAATAAGGCACAGAGGGGAATGACATGCAGAGAACGACCCGGGCTGGATTCTAACCCGGGTCTGCTGTGAAGAGGACTGAGACTCTATGGGGGGGGGGGCTCTAACCACTACACCACTGGCACAAACCCCACGTCAATTTGAGTATGTGACGGTTGTGTATGCAAGTTTGTGTAGACGAGAAATGCCCAAATGAGTACATACTTCCGGGAAGATTTTGTGTATGGATCGATAGGATACTTTTCCTACTCAACCGCCCCACAATGCATTGCGTCTTTTCAAACGGCATGGATTTTATTTTATTGCTTCTGTTTACTTCAGTGTAAACGGTCCGACGAACCTGGCATACACAAATGATGTTTACGTAGACAGTATGTAGTATATACATGTTAAGTATGTATGAGGGAGGACGTTAGTAGGGCTTTTAGTATGTAGTATATACATGTTGAGTATGTAGGAGGGGGGGCGTTAGTAGGGCTTTTAGTATGTAGTATATACATGTTGAGTATTTATTATTTATTTATTTAACTTTTATTTATCCTCGAGAGACCAATTGAGGGCTGACCCTCATTTACAATTGCGTCGAGTTCAAACAAATTCAAAGGAAAAACAACAATACATAAACAATATTCAATGCAAATACATCAAATACACAACAACAGGTGAAGAAAAAAACAATTGAAACATTTACACAGTGGTGAAGATTAAGTGGCAGCAATTAAAAGGAAATGTAGGAGGGGGGACGTTAGTAGGGCTTTTAGTATGTAGTATATACATGTTGAGTATGTAGGAGGGAGGACGTTAGTAGGGCTTTTAGTATGTAGTATATACATGTTGAGTATGTATGAGGGAGGACGTTAGTAGGGCTTTTAGTATGTAGTATATACATCTTGAGTATGTATGAGGGGGGACGTTAGTAGGGCTTTTACAACACCGCCTGTGTCTCTCTCTGGAAGGGGGCCAGGGAGGTGACATGGTGATGACAGATCCAAATGCAAAACTCCTCGCTTCAGAAATACGCTTTGGCATGACCAGGCTGGTGTGAGAATATAACACCACGTTAAAGCTAACACACACACACACACACACACACACACACACACACACACGCACGCACGCACACACACACACACACACACACACACACACACACACACACACACACACACACAGTTAAAGCTGAGGGGGCTAATGCCTTTAGAATGACGTGACCCTTATGCAATCGCACAATGAGGCCGCGATATTTAGGGGAACGAAACTCGACACCCGAAAACCTTTTATAGACGAGCTGTTGCCAACGTTTAGGCAGGAAACAGTGGCAGTGATAGATAGATAGATAGATAGATAGATAGATAGATAGATAGATAGATAGATAGATAGATAGATAGATAGATAGATAGATAGATAGATAGATAGATAGATAGATAGATAGATAGATAGATAGATAGATAGATAGATAGATAGATAGATAGATAGATAGATAGTTGGATAGATAGAGAGAGAGAGAGAGAGAGAGAGAGAGAGAGATAGATAGATAGATAGATAGATAGATAGATAGATAGATAGATAGATAGATAGATAGATAGATAGATAGATAGATAGATAGATAGATAGATAGATAGATAGATAGATAGATAGATAGATAGATAGATAGATAGATAGATAGATAGATAGACAGGCAGACAGACAGACAGACAGGCAGGCAGGCAGACAGACAGACAGACAGACAGACAGACAGACAGACAGACAGACAGACAGACAGACAGACAGACAGGCAGACAGACAGATTTTTCTTGTTTTCTTTAGTATTGATCCAAAATAATCCTTTTCAGAAACCTTTTTTATTTCACAGCAGACTGTGTGATTTACGGCGGGGAAAGCCCATGTGTAACTGCTACCGTTAATGGTGGCCCGATTCCAGCAGCAGTTGCTCATGTAAATATGTACACCTGTTTTTTTGAGAATTTGCACTGCATGGTCAAAAAGTTTATGCGACTTCACTTCACCCTGAGCATTAGAGGAAAGTCTGGCCGTCTGTCTCACACTAACACACATTTTTTTTATTTTATTTTTTTTTAAG
>NC_137228.1:15166338-15171338 GCF_949987685.1 Ammodytes marinus
CTCTCTCTCACCTTCTCTCCTTTTCTCTCCTTCCCTCTCTCTCTCTTTCCCTCCCTCTCTCCCTCTCTCTCTCCATCTCTCCCTCTCTCTCTCTCCCTCCCTCTCCCTCCCTCCCTCTCTCCCTCTCTCTCTCCATCTCTCTCTCTCCCCTCTCTCCCTCTCTCTCTCTCTCCCTCCCTATCTCCCTCTCTCTCTCACCTTCTCTCCTTTTCTCTCCTTCCCTCTCTCTCTCTCCCTCCATCTCTCTCTCTCCCCTCTCTCTCCCTCACTCTCTCTCTCTCTCTCTTTCTCTCTCTCTCTCCCTCCCTCTCTTTCCCTCTCTCTCTATCCCTCTGACTGAATATGAGCAGCCCGACCTTAAAAAATCCCTATTTTTTTCTTGGTCTGATTACACTCCCGTTGTAAAGTACATTGCGCCGTGTGTCGCTGATTATGAACAATCAGAAAAGAGCTTCCACTTCAACCTGAGACTTCTAGACTTCTCAAGCTTCACATCTGACAAACACTCCAAGAAAAATAGTCTCACAGTCAGCTACACAAAGCCTTATCCTTGACTTGCTCAAAAATCACTTCTTAAACAAAAGACAAAACAAGGAGAAGCAGCTTTCAGTTTTTATGCACCAAAAATCTGGAACAAACTCCCAGAGAACTTGAGGTCTGCTGCAACTCTCAGTTCTTTTAAATCGAGTCTGAAGACTTTTTTGTTTCCATTTTAACCTGCAATTTTTATTTTATTTGCTTCTTTTCATTCGCTTTTAAATGTTTTATAATATGTTTTATGTATTCTAATCTTGCCCCTGTAAAGCACTTTGAGTGGCCTTGTGTCTGCATTGTGCTATAGAAATAAACTTGCCTTGCCAAACTTGCCTTCTTAAAAATTAAAACACATTTTTATGGACTTGCTTTTACGTAATGCCGTCTTTTTATTCTTTTTATTATATATATATATATATATATATATATATATATATGATTTTATTCAGGACACACATGAAGATCCATAGTACAATGTATAAAAAATAGACTCAATACATAAATAACAACAAAAAGCACACCAATGCATGCAGATTAAAAAAAAAAACACAAATAAAATAAGAGATCAGCATACAACACCCAATGTCTCCAGAGTGTGGATGAGAACCTGACAGAGCTGAGCCCAGGCTTGACCAATGCAATGCCTGAATAATACTGTTTTCAGATGCTGTCAACCTACACATAAAACCATACATCAAATTCCTAATTAAAGCATGACAGGTAGGCACACCAACACACGTGTACTTGGCGGAACTCATACAGGTCCATAGACCAAGCAGAGCTCTGAGGTCTGCAAACAGCTTATCTCTGGATGTGCCAAACAGCAGGCTTAAAACTAAAGGCGATCGTGCATTCTCCGTGGTTGCCCCGAAACTTTGGAACAGCTTACCACACCATATTCGCTCATCTGAGTCTCTGGAAACCTTCAAGTCCACTCTTAAAACTCACCTTTTTTCACAGGCTTTTACGTTTTAATGAATTGTTTTGTGTCATTGCTGTAAGTGTTTTTTAATGTGTGCTGTTGTATTTTAATTTATGTATTTTATGTAAAGCACTTTGGTGAATTTAGGTTCTTATAAGGTGCTATAGAAATAAAAGTGACCTTGACCTTGACCTTACAAACATTTGACTGGCAGTAGACCATCTCGGTATTATTGTCTTCCTCAATGTCTTTTTACCCTAGCACTTATTAATCTGGTTCAGTTTATTGTGTGTATATATGAGTATGTGGATTTATCTTATTGTATATGTGTTTTTTGAGTATTTATTTGATTTGTGCTTCTATGTCAAAGCACTTTGTAAACCATTGTTTTAAAAGGTGCTATATAAATAAAGATATTATTATTATTATTATTATTATTATTATTATTATTATTATTATTATTATTATTATTATTATTATCATCATCATCATTATTATTATTATTATTATTATTATTATTATTATTATTATTATTATTATTATTATTATTATTATTATTATTATTATTATTATTATCATCATTATTATTATTATTATTATTATTATTATTATTATTATTATTATTATTATTATTATCATCATCATTATTATTATTATTATTATTATCATTATTATTGTTATTATTATTATTATTATTATTATTATTATTATTATTATTATTATTATTATTAAAAGTCATTATGAACTATTTTCAAGTCTTCTTCTTTTTGTTGCAAGATTTAAACGGCGACAACAATATATATTTACCAAGATAATCCTTTGGGGAACGTTTCTGTGATCGGCAAGCTGAGATATAAGCTGTTCAGAAAGCTGGAAACAACACACAGACTCTCTGCATTGGATGTGTTGCAAAAGATAGTCGTTCTTGTTTGTTTAGGACTTATAGGGCCGGTTTCGCAGACATGGATTAAGCCTAGTTTTGGACTAAATTGTACTTTCAATGGACAATCTCCATTCAAAATTCCATTTAGTCCAGGACTAGGGTTAATCCATGTCTGTGAAACTGGCCCATAATGTTCATTTTAGTCATTTGATGTATTTGCTCAGTTGTTTTGTGTGAAGCGCATTGCGTTTGCAATTGCCTTGTTCCTTTACCCCCCCCCCCCCCCCCACCTTGAATGGGCTTGTTGCTATGGCTACAGTGGGCCCCTTTGGTTTAAACACCCTTGTTTACATATACCAGTTTACAGAGCCTAGGCTGTGTATTAACACTGGATTTTTTTTTCGGACAGGTAGCGGATCATGAGGAGATATTCACTGATTTTGACAAACGTGACAACGAGCGTTCTCCAGAATCACTGACTGCACCTTTAAACTAGTTTTTCTCTGACCGGCTCCTGACCGGCCCGGTGGACCTATACTCTAGAAATCTGCTGTTGGGGTCATTACTGGCCAACACACACACACACACACACACACACACACACACACACACACACACACACACACAGCTGGCCCGAGAGCAAGTGTTCAACCCCGTTCAAGATGTTAAGGTTGAGTGTATTAACACTGGATTTTTTTTTCGGACAGGTAGCGGATCATGAGGAGATATTCACTGATTTTGACAAACGTGACAACGAGCGTTCTCCAGAATCACTGACTGCACCTTTAAACTAGTTTTTCTCTGACCGGCTCCTGACCGGCCCGGTGGACCTATACTCTAGAAATCTGCTGTTGGGGTCATTACTGGCCAACACACACACACACACACACACACACACACACACACACAGCTGGCCCGAGAGCAAGTGTTCAACCCCGTTCAAGATGTTAAGGTTGAAAAGATCATTTGGCATCGAACACACACACACACACACACACACACACACCCTAACCCCCCCCCACACACACACACACACATCTTAAATGTTTAAATTCAGGTTCAGGTCACATAAAGGTTTTGCTGCAAGGCATTTTGGGTAATATAGGAAATCACTAACTTAATTAAAAGTTTAGAAAAGGTTGGGGTGAAATGAAGTGCTTAAACTTTGCTGCAAGAGTTGGTTTTGAACTTCACACACTGGTGATATATCACAGAGGAGAATGTCCTTGATGTTTGTACAATGTGTTTCCTTCGTGGACCCCAGGAAGACTAGCTTGTCCCATTTTGGTGACAGCTAATGGGGTTCCTTTTTTTTTTTTTTTTTTTTTTTTTAAGATATTTTTTGGGCATTTTTATGCTTTTTATTGATAGTGTAGAGACAGAGTTGAAATGGGGCAGAGAGGGGAGTGACATGCAGAGAACGACCGCGGGCTGGAATCGAACCCGGGTCCGCTGCTGGCCGAGGCCCATGGGGGGGGACGCCATACCAACTGAGCTAAGGGTGCCCCTAATGGGGTTCCTTTTAACAATAAACAATAAACCGTCTTCTTTAGCTTTTCATTTTTCAATTTTTCAATGCAGGAAGACAGAAAACACATTACTTTTCTCGTTGCTGACAGCTGTGTCTCTTTATTATTATGGGCAGACACTTCTATAGCCTCTGGAAACCGGGTCTTTTTAAAGGTGAAGTAAGCGGTTTATTTGTGTTAATATATGTTATGTTATATCACTCCATATTCCTACAGCGATCACTTCAGTAGAGTGCGGACTTCATATCACAGGTCTCCAAGTCATTCTGATTTGCTGTAATAGCCCATTTAAAATGTTGTAGTATACCGATTTTTTTATCCAATCAGGAGAAAGAACGCTACAAACCGTCACTCGTCTCACTCATATATACTATATACACTCCATGGTCTCACTGCCGGTGCACGCCAGAGCAACAGATGGGTGAATGTGTATGCGCCTACAATGGCGAAGCAGGTAAAAATCCTTCCCAATGTCTGTTTTGATGGTTTTTATCATGTTTTATCACACTTATGGATCTGAGATGATGCTAGATAACTTGCTGCTTGAAGACCGCAGTGCATTAATGTGGTGACGTGGGGACGAGGGAGGGGACTGCTAACTGCAGTAACTGACAGGAAGTTAGCTAAAAGAACCATTCCGCTTACATCACCTTTAAGATTTGCTCCGAGAGACTTTCAGTTTGTGTTCATTCCAGCGCCCCCTTTGGACAAAAGCGGAAGTGTTTTAACTACGCCAGCTTTTGTTCCTGGGTGAGCGTATACCCATGACAAAGGCATTAATAAAAACTACATGAAAATAGCATTATTTGCACTGATGGTCTTACTTCTGTCTTACAAAAATATAAATGTATTCATTTGGCTCCAGTGACTGTTGGTGCAGACTATAGTTTTGCACATTGAGCTACAGTTGTGTCCACTGTGGGTTAGCAAATGAAAAAAAAACTGTAATACAGAGCCTAGGCTATTTTGCTTACAGCACCTTTAACACTAAATAAGAGTGAGAAAGACACTGACAAAGGCAAAATGACTCTCTTATGTCCGTGTGAAAATGAGCTGCACAGAAGGAAAAAGCAGGAAGAAAAGGAAATGAGCTCTAGGACATTGAGTAATATCCTCACATATGATTCATGTT
>NC_137228.1:15198838-15221338 GCF_949987685.1 Ammodytes marinus
TCACTCACTCACTCACTCACTCACTCACTCACTCACTCACTCACTCATACATACAAAGTAGTGCAAGGAATTTTTTTTGTACAATATAAAACAGTTTATATGAAATAGAATAGAAAGTAAAAAGTAGGTACATTTGATTGAAAATGTGTAATGTGTAATGTGATGAACGAATTAACAATATTTACAATATGCAGTCAACTGGAAGTACATTTTAGGGCATTTTGATGTGCAGGCTGAGTATTGAATGAATGAATGAAAACCTTTATTTATACAAACTCGAAAGGCATTGAGGTTCCCCTCATTTACAACGCCGACGAGCGCACAACAAACACAACAACAACAACAACAATAACAACAGAGTGACAGAATAAAACAGAGAAACACAAAATCCTAGCAAGATAAAAAAGATCAAAAGAAATAAAGAATTACAATAATAGAGCTTAAAAAATGAATTCAGTTAAAACAAATGCAGTGGTGATGGTGAAAATTAGAAATCATAGATTTAAAAGAACAAAAAGTGGGGAGAATGGTCATTTTGAAGTTGCTGATATTATTATATATATTATTATTGAATAGATAAAGACCCTGCATTCCAAATCACATACTCTTTCTTTTTACTACGCTACATACTAAAGTACAGAAGAGTTTTAGGGCCACAGGAGAGAAAAAAAAATCAGATAAGGAAGTATTTGTTTTTCATTATGTCGAGAAATGCCAAGAATAAAGACGAATACTCCCAAATGCTATTGGAGTTAGTGGGGCATTTATGTATTTTCAGCATACTACAATTGACATGCATGTATTGGGACATCCTTAATCTTTTTTACTAAATAGAAGAGAGGTATGGGGATTGGAACGCAGGGGCAGTTTTTGTTTTGGAGTTCTTAGTCCAGAGCTCTGCTGGTGCGCTTCTAAATATGCTATGATATGCTAAATATATCCACTGCAAGCTCAATTTAATACAAATCATAACATCAACTGTCTTTACTGATAATAGAACAGCTGGATTTCAGGTTTTTCCACCATTTATGCTTCAATAAACACGAGTAAATATCAATGCACCGTTCCCTAAAAGCAGGAAATAATCTGTGTGGTGAAATACTGCCATCTAGCGGCCACATTGAATATCACACGCATTTGATAAAAAATAAATAAGAAAACGTTAATAAAATGTGTTTAAACAGTGAGTGCAGACCTAGAAATAGCGCAGAATCTTAAATATATATTTGAAATAAAATAATAAAATATATTTTTCAAGAAAAAGTGTCTTACTGTAATTTGAATGGGAATCTGTCGCGTGCAGTGAGTGGTTTGGTCTCGTGCACCATCACACGCGAGAGGAAACGTCACATCACAGGTGCCGCCGCCAAGTTTGTAATTAGCGACTGTCAACTACTTTAGATACAATTTTATAGGAATTATTAAAGTATTTATTAATTAATTTGAAAGACAGCCATCATTTATCGTCGAGGGAAAGCGTTTTCATCGACACAGGGAACTGGTAAGCTGTTTCAAACCACTGTTACCTCGTAAAATAACTTCCTTCTTATAAGTTAGACGACATTTAACTTTCCAAGGAGTAGAACCATGGACACAACTACTGTTTAAAATTCCCGCGGTTTGAATATCACTAGCTTAGTTACATTGTAGCGGCGGTCAAACTATAGGCTAACTACATTAATATAGGCTACTGTTTAGTTGTTTTAATGGGAAATATTGTAAATGGGAAAAAAATAATGGAAAAAATTAGTTCAACATTAGTTATTGTAATTAGTTAAGCAGCCGTTGAATGTAACGGCTTTTTTCTTTCATATGTTGTCACGGTTAACAAAATATGAGTTGACGTCAGCTGTCAAAAAGGGCCTAGTACTGTACATGTAGGCCTAGAATAAATAATACAAGTTACTCAAAACTGTACTCGAGTATTACATTAATTCTAGCTGTCTTAGTTATTCGAGCTAAAAATTGGACCTCTAGACCTCATTGACTTTTTATTTGCTGTTTAATATTTGCCTATAGTTTAAACAATGTACTTTGAAGTCCTTAGAAACCTGTAATTTAAAGTACGCCATGTTAGGTGTTTTTTTTATTTTGTCTTTTGTTTTTGCGTTATTTTTCTGTTCCTCTAAAAAAAAAAATTCATAGTCAAAGTTTGAAAAAAACTGTAATTTTAATATATATTATTTTAATATTAGATTTCATAGGTCTAGGCTAAATGTAAGCTACTAACTTGATTTTACTAGCCTTGTTTTTTTGGGGGGGTTTTAGAACACCTTTAGTCAATAGGGACCACACATTTGTAAGTTTGTTGAATATTTCGAGTTTGAGAATTGCAACCTTATTTTGTCAAACTGAGTTGTGCCTCTTTATGCAAAGTGATACCCAAATCATAACAGCACAGCAGAGATATTTACATTGTGACCGCCGCAATAGGTAAGCAAACAAAAGTACAGTGAAAAAAATATTAAAGTTAGTTAACTAATGTACAGAAAATAAGGCAGTTAGGTAGTTGCAGTTGAATTTTTTTCTCCTTGGAAGCTTCAATCTGACTAGAAATATCCTGTGTGATAGTCATGACAACGACAGGCCATTGATTGATGGGATTTGGTGGTTACTTAATTGAGCATACAAGTATATCATCTCTCTCTCTCTACATATCTCTCTCTCTCTTTCTCCCTCTCTCCATCTCTCTCTCTCCATCTCTTGCTCTCCCCCCTCTCTCTCTCCATCTCTCTCTCTCTCTCTCTCCATCTCTCTCCATCTCTTTCTCTCTCTCTCTCCCTCTCTCTCCCCCCCTCTCTCTTGCTCTCTCTCTCCCTCTCTCTCCCTCTCTCTCTCTCTCCCTCTCTCTCTATCTGGAATTCAAGTTTTATAAAACAGTAGAGGATGTAGAGACCTTTAAACAGCGTTGGTGTTATGGTGAAATTATTTAATCTGTCTATGTTGATTTACTGTATTTCTGATAATGTTATAAAAATAATAAAAATCTCTCTCTGTCTGTCTCTCTCCCCCCCTCTCTCTCTGTCCCTCTCTCTCTCTCTCTCTCTCCATATCCCTCTCCCCCTTTTTCTCTCCATCTCTTGCTCCCTCTCTCTCTCTCTCTCTCTCTCTCTCTCTCTCTGTCCCTCTCTCTCTCTCTCTGTTACTAGAATTATTTCACCAAGTGTTTGAATAATTGAAACTGAGTCAGGCCTTCTTGGAAGCAGGTGAATTTACTTGCAAACAGCATACAAGGGTCAAACAACAATGTACCTGGATTGATACATGGTTGAATACATCGAATGAACAGTGTACAGAGATTATATGCAAGAGAAGTTGGTGTGTGCGCAAACACATACTAAGTTTGGTGTGTCCAGCCCTTATTTTGCTGGCGAAAGCAGAAACATTTTAATTGGCAGATATTCCCAGAAATTCATCTCAGCTGGTGTTATCCTTCATACAATGTCTGATAACAGAATATGGGGAGTGAAGCTACTGTGCACATGAATGCGTCATACCTCTGTATGTGCCAAAATCTTATTAGGCAGTTCTTCTTCAAGGCTAAATAACAAACTTGTAGCAAAACACTTTGGAGTTCTCAGGTTCTGGGACAAAGTTCAATAGGCAGAAAGCATGTATTGTGCATTAAAATATTATACAATAAAGCAAATTAAATTCTGTTAACATTCCACCCTTTTTATAATATTTAATGCAACTTTTTGCAACACTTCAAAGCAAAAGGGCAAAGGATATGAGTAAATATATTTCAGTCAAGCAGAATAATATCAAGTACATCAACATCACAGTTGTGAAAATGCAAGTGTGTGTACTGGTGCAACAGTCTATGTACAGTTTCAGAGAGGACAGTTTTTTGCAGAAGCCAGGGAACAGGAACCAGGATCGTCTTGATGGTCAACAAGTCCTTTTGTGGCATTTTGACGCAAAGTGTCCTTCATATCACAGTCACTGGGGGAATGGTTATGTAGGATATTACCATAACCGATTCAGATTGTTCCTCAGTGTCCAATTGTCCTTATTGAAGCATGGTCAGCGTCGTCTTCTCCTTGCATCTGAAACAGAATGAATTTGAGCAGTAACATGTTCTCAAAAGAAATGCTCATCATTCTGCCAGGGTTGTTTCTAAAATATCATCCTATCCATTTTGCTTGCTCTAGATGTCACAATTAACGCACAACAACATTTTAGGATAGGTTTGATTTCATTCTTCCACATTTTTTTGTCTGTGTTTGGGCAGCATTCAAGCACACACAGGCAGTCAGTGAGACAGGCCCTCCCTTTTCTGCATGGGACTGAATCACACACACACCACATTCCTGAGAAGCTCTCTACTTCTCCAAATCTGACATGGTGTTATAGTTTGTTCTTCAAATAACAAAAGTTAACATGTAGGTTAAGTATAGGTGTCTTTACAGTTAACCAGTTTTTGAATCAATTTATATCAACAATACACATTCTTGTGCTCTCTCCTTTTCTCCTTTTCACAGAGACTGAGTCTCAGTTAGACACACATGTATTTCATTCATCACATACAGTTTGTGGCAAATAGGTTGCTCTTTCGTCCTTTCTCTCATAACAGCATAACAATTGTATGCACACTTACTAAACCTTTTATATCTCCCTTCCCCTACATACTTTTTCTTTCTTTATAACATCCATAAACAATCAGTTCCAAACAATCTTTTTCCTCTTACACTTTCAACAACATTCTCTTATTCATCTCTTTGGCCACCACTAGGGATGCACCGAAATGAAAATTCTTGGCCGAAACCGAAACCGAATAAAATTAAACTGTTCGCCGAAAGGCCGAAACCGAATACCGAAAGAGGCTTTTGCAGTTTTGTTTATTATTTAGTCAATTATTTCAACATTGCATACATGAACTCCCAAATGTTCTCCTCAAACATAGCCTACAACTAAAAAGCAACCCTAAATAAATACATAAACAGTGAAACCTTCAAATCTAAGAGTAAAATTAATATTTTACTAGGAATTAATTTGTGAACCACTCACTGATTTTTACCTTGACTTATATGAGGATGAATCTACAAAAAGATCGACTTATTGCCTTTTTTCTTTTTTTGCAGTGCAGTGTAGGTTGAGTTGCTCTAAAAAAAACTGCACCACAGCTCCCACCGTAATGTTCAGTCTTCAGAATTTGCATCAAAGCCCTGATCATAACAATGAGAGGCTTTAAACGATGTCCATGCTTAGGAGGTGATTGTAACTTTTTCGAAACTAACGGGGGGAGGCGGCTCGCTGGGACATATATTTAGTCTCCGGTTATCATTTTAGCTGTCAAACTAAAGTTTTTTTTGCGCGGCTGCCCTCACCGGCGAGGTGTCACTGAATGACACCGTTACCAACTGTCACAGAGTTTCACCGGGTGAATCGCTGCTTCGCTCGCGCAAGGTTTTTGTGTTTCTATGGTGATTAAACATCAGTCTTGGACGAGCGTTTTAACCTTATGCTGCATAAAGCATTGCACTGTCTGCGCCGTGTTTCATCCATTTTGAAAAAATGCTCCCACACTGGACTCTGACATTTTCATGCACGCACCAAACTGCTCCTGCTGCGCACTCACAAAGAGACGTGGACTCGCATACACGGTTACGTCTCTCTTTACTGCCATTTCCTGGTTTACAAGCGCGCAGCTCTTCTAAAAACATATTTCCTTAGTGTCATTTAGTTCGCCAATTTTCGGTAATGTTGTTCGGCTTTTTAACTGTTTCGGGCCGAAACCGAAAATGACTTATTTTGCCATTTTCGGCCGAACTTTTTCGGTGGCCGAATGTTCGGTGCATCCCTAGCCACCACCTTTCTCTTTACTGTTCTCGATGGGGGCTTGGATCAAATGTAAAGTCAGATATTTGATCATATGTAAGAGGGGCAGTTGCTTACAAGTAATTTAAATTTTTTTTAAATGTAAAATCTAATCAATTTAACAGGACGAACACCCCTATTCCCTCCAATTGATTAACAAAATTCACCAATTTAAAACTAGAACACCCTATGTGATGTATTCTAAACAAAACTAATAAATCTACTCAGCAGATGTAGACTATCGACAAACACAACAAAACAAAACAAATCAGCTGTTAATATTCACCTGATTTCAAGAAAGCCCCGATTCGCTCAGGCTCCGGATTCCGTCACCCCCCCTCCGTCCAAGTCGAGTCTGCTGACGGCCTCTCCCTGTAGCAACAGGCTGGAGGTCTTCTGTGGAGAGTCCCAGACTCCCCCGTCTTCACGTGCAGGCTCTTCTTGTCCAGAGAAGAGGATGTCGGATCCGGCAACCCGAAGGACAGTCAGGCCTTCTCGAAAGCAGGTGAAATTTACTTGCAAACAGCATACAAGGGAATCAACAATGTACCGCAAGTGGGCTTACATGATTGAATACATCGAATGAACAGTGTACAGAGATTATATGCAAGAGAAGTTGGTGTGTGCGCAAACACATACTAAGTTTGGTGTGTCCAGCCCTTATTTTGCTGGCGAAAGCAGAAACATTTTAATTGGCAGATATTCCCAGAAATTCATCTCAGCTGGTGTTATCCTTCATACAATGTCTGATAACAGAATATGGGGAGTGAAGCTACTGTGCACATGAATGCGTCATACCTCTGTATGTGCCAAAATCTTATTAGGCAGTTCTTCTTCAAGGCTAAATAACAAACTTGTAGCAAAACACTTTGGAGTTCTCAGGTTCTGGGACAAAGTTCAATAGGCAGAAAGCATGTATTGTGCATTAAAATATTATACAATAAAGCAAATTAAATTCTGTTAACACTCTCCCTCTCTCCCTCTCTCTCTCTCTCTCTCTCTCTCTCTCTCTCTCTCTCTCTCTCTCTCTCTCTCTCTCTCTCTCTTTGCAGTCTGGTTCTGGCGGAAGTGATTCGTGAAGTGATGCATTTCCACTACGGTTCACAAGAAGGAAGAAGGTAACAGACATTACCTGTGTGTGTGTGTGTGTGTGTGTGTGTGTGTGTGTGTGTGTGTGTGTGTGTGTGTGTGTGTGTGTGTGTGTGTGTGTGTGTGTGTGTGTGTGTGTGTGTGTGTGTGTGTGTGTTTTATTTTTAAGATTATTTCTTTAGGCATTTTAGCTTCATCAGACAGTTATTTTTTTTGGGAGAGACAGAGATGAAATGGGGCAGAGAGGGGAATGACATGCAGAGAACGACCCGGGCTGGATTCTAACCCGGGTCTGCTGTGAAGAGGACTGGGCCTATATACAGGTATAGAGAATTTACAGAAGCTACGGTGGCCTTCAAGGACAATAAGCTATAGTTACTAAATATGACATCATCCACTACTGCCTCAAGTCTTTCCACAAAATCAAGTGATGAGGTGAAGATGTATTTAGTAATTTATTCTATAGTACTTCTTCTTCTTCTTGGTCTTCCAACAGGTGCATTTCCCCAGGACGCCCACTATATATAAAAACACATAAGGCCTTCAGCTAAGTTTGTCCGTTCTGTGCTGCTGTAGAAACATGGCGGTGCAAACATGGCGGTGCAACATGGCGGCCTCAGCGCCCCTACTCCTATGTAGATATAAAAGGCTCATTGTGCACAAATCTATGCGAAATTAGGACACAAAACCTGGTTCGAATTCATACAAAATAATAATCATCATCATCTCTTTGTTAGTCTATAATTTAACTGGTACAATATCTATTTGTTTGAGGAGCGAGGGAACTCAGACTAAGTGAGTTGACTTGATTTGGGCGCCACATTATACCTGTAATAACAGTTTAAGGATACAATCCATCACCGCTGTCCTGTGTCACATCAGCCAGAGGAGGAGGAGGAGGTGTGTGTGTGTGTGTGTGTGTGTGTGTGTGTGTGTGTGTGTGTGTGTGTGTGTGTGTGTGTGTGTGTGTGTGTGTGTGTGTGTGTGTGTGTGTGTGTGTGTGTGTGTGTGTGTGTGTGTGTGTGTGTGTGTGTGTGTGTGTGTGTGTGTGTGTGCGTCTCTCTCTGTGTCTGAGTGTGACTCTGTGTGTATGTGTATATGTGCTCTCTCTCTCTGTCTAAGTGTGTGTATGCTGTGTGTGTGCGTGTATCTCTCTCTCTCTCTCTCTGTCTAAGTGTGTGTGTGTGCGTCCCTCTTTGTCTGTCTGTGCGTGCATCTCTCTCTCTCTCTCTCTCTCTCTCTATCTAAATGTGTGTGTGTGTGTGTGCGTGTCTCTGTGAGTGTGTGTGTGTGTCTCTGTGAGTGTGTGTGTGTGTGTGTGTCTGTGTGTGTGTCTGTGTGTGTGTTTGCGTGTGTGTGTGTGAGTGTGTGTGAGTGTGTGTGTGTGTTTGCGTGTGTGTGTGTGTATGGACCTGCAGTTGATCCGTCGCTCCCCGTGTCGTCGTTTTTCAACGCATTAGATCACAAATAATTGGTCATTCATCAATATCCACAGACGAAAGCTGAAATGATTTATTGCTTTTTACAACAAAAATTGGGCGGATCTTTCAATGATGATGATTGAGCTCTGTGGTCAGTGAAGCGGAGGGAGGGAGAGAGAGAGAGAGAGAGAGAGAGAGAGAGAGAGAGAGAGAGAGAGAGAGAGAGAGGCAGAAAGAGATGGAGGGAGGAAGGGAGAGAGAGAGAGAGAGGGAGGGGAGAAGAGAGGGAGGGAGAGAGAGAGAGGGGAGAAGAGAGGGAGAGGGAGGGAGAGAGAGAAATAGATAGACAGACAGACAGACAGACAGACAGACAGACAGACAGACAGACAGAGAGAGAAGGACAGAGAGGGAGAGAGAGAGAGAGGAGAATAAAGGAGTGGAAAAGATTAAAGGTGGAGTCAGCGATTCTGGAGAATGCTTCTTGTTGTCAAAATCAGTGAATACTGTATCTCCTCATGATGCCTTATGTGCGCTGAAAAACCGTCCAGAGCCCTTAGGTCGTCTGGGACAGGTCTACTTACAGTCCCCAGAGTTAGGACTAAACAAGGAGACAGACAGACAGACAGACAGACAGACAGACAGACAGACAGACAGGTCTACTTACAGTCCCTAGAGTTAGGACTAAACAAGGAGAAGCAGCTTTCAGTTTTTATGCACCAAAAATCTGGAACAAACTCCCAGAAAACTTGAGGTCTGCTGTTCTTTTAAATCGAGTCTGAAGACTTTTTTGTTTCCATTTTAACCTGCAATTTTTATTTTATTTGCTTCTTTTATTCGCTTTTAAATGTCTTCTAATGTGTATTGTGTATTTTAATCTTGCCCCTGTAAAGCACTTTGAATGGCCTTGTGTCTGCATTGTGCTATAGAGATAAACTTGCCTTGCCTTGCCCAGTGTTAATACACAGCGTAGGCTCTGTAAACTGATATGTAAGGGTGACACCTTACCACACACACACACACACACACACACACACACACACACGCCAAAACCTGTCTCAGATAGCAGAAGATGGAAAGGCTTCCGTCAGAATCGCGGCAAGGTGGTAATCAGGCGAGGGATCTGTGTTTCACTGAAGCGATCGATAGAAAGGATTGCTCTGTGTGTGTGTGTGTGTGTGTGTGTGTGTGTGTGTGTGTGTGTGTGTGTGTGTGTGTGTGTGTGTGTGTGTGTGTGTGTGTGTGTGTGTGTGTGTGTGTATGCTTGTGTGTGTTCAGTTGTGTGTGTAAGTGAACGTGTGTGTGTGTGTTGTGTGTGTACGTGCGTGCGTGTGTGTCAGTCTGTGTGTGTGTCCTCTCTCTCTCTGTATATCTGTGTGTGCATCTCTCTCTCTCTGTGTGTGTGTGTGTGTGTGTGTGTGTGTGTGTGTGTGTGTGTGTGTGTGTGTGTGTGTGTGTGTGTGTGTGTGTGTGTGTGTGTGTGTGTGTGTGTGTGTGTGTTCACATCTTGCAAACTGTGCAGGATTATCATGTCGGGGTGATCCATCATGATGACTTGAGAGTTGGTCAATGAACAGCGGAACTAAATAAGTGGAAGAGGTGGAATGTTGGGTCGACACACACACACACACACACACACACACACACACACATACACACACACACACACACACACGCACTCACACTTTTCAGTATGCATGGGAAAAAATGGAACTTGTACCTATTTTTTTTTAAGCACATAAAATACCTTGTAATGGGATTGAAGCAAACCAGCTGTTAATAAAAAAAAATTATAATTTTAGCTTATTTTGTTTTCATTTTTATACTGTGTCTACTGTCCCTAGTGTAGTGTGGTATGCCAATCAATTGTGGTCTAAAAGTAATAAAGGGGGCGCCCTTAGCTCAGTTGGTAGGACATCCCCCCCCATGGGCTTCGGCCAGCAGCGGACCCGGGTTCGATTCTAGCCCGCGGTCGTTCTCTGCATGTCACTCCCCTCTCTGCCCCATTTCAACTCTGTCTCTCTGCACTATCAATAAAGCATAAAAATGCCAAAAAAAAAACAAAAAAAAACAGAGTAACCTCTTTACTTTGTTGAAATTATTTAATTATATTTTATTTATTGACGGCTCTTGACCATATTATCATGGCATGGAGCACAACACATTAATAACAGAACAAAACAATGGTTTACTGTATGGACAAAAACACTAAACAATCGTAGGACATTTTTCAGAAAGGCTCCTGTTTAGTTTTACCAGTAACTTTGGGTCTTTCCGACCTCAAAATCAAAATCAATTCAGACATAGATGGAGAATTAACATAATATTTCGGCAGGTACTGAATTGAATGGGCCCAAAATTAGCCTCTAAAAGTAATAGAAACAGTGCACACCTTTTTACTTTGTTGAAATTATTGAATGGGCCTTTTCATTTATAGGATTTTGGCTGCATTTCTGGCTGACTGCGGACGGAAGAAATGGATGAAGTTTTCCCGAGATGAGGATCAATCTTTTGGGTGAAATCTGGTGAGTTTTTTTTAATTATTATTTTTGTTTTTAACCTTTATTTATAGAGGTAAATCCCATTGAGACCGAAGACTCTTTTACAAGGGAGACCTGTTCCCATTCACACACACACACACACACACATTCATACACCGATAGCAGGGCTGACTATTAGCATTCACACGAGGCAAGGTAGGTGAAGTGTCTTGCTCAAGGACACAACAACCATGACACAAGTGGCAGCTAGGGCGGGGATCGAACCACCAACCCTTCGATCATTGGCCGACCCGCTCTAGGCCATCCTACTACTGAGATGCTACTTTTTCCTCTTGTATAACTATTTAAGTTTTGTTGTGGTTGTAATCAAACGGTCTAAGTTGACTTTTGAAATTAATGTCTACCGTAATTTTCGGACTATAAGCCGCGACTTTTTCCCCATTTTTCGACCCTGTTATTACACAGCACAGTATATGTTCTGTAGACTAGCTACTATTGCACTAAATGGTAACACTTGAATAGGCCTATGTTATGCGAATATGCAACTTGTTTGTTGAAATGTTAATAAATGGGAGCTTCCTCAAGCAGCCATCTCTTTCCCGACAATCCCCTCTGTGCACGAACTCTTACATATGGTAATTAAACATTATAACACCTGCGGCTTATAGTCCAGTGCGGCTTATAGTGCGGAAAATACGGTAGTTCATATATTGTGTTTTCTCCAAATTTTCTTACTTTCTTCATCGCTCTTGTAGTTAAAATAGTTGTTTGTGTTTGTGTCTGTGTGAGCTGTGCCATATCATACTGTCCAAGATGATGACACAGGTATGAATTTTTACGCGGTGAAAAAAAGTTGCATTTCACCATACATCAATCACATAGCAAAGCCAGGGAGGGGGTTTAAATTTGAGAATGAGTCTGTGTGTGTGTGTCTGTCTGTGTGTCTGTCTGTCTGTCTGTGTGTCTGTCTGTCTGTCTGTCTGTCTGTCTGCGTCTGTCTGTCTGTCTGTGACTTCCCTGTCTCCTCTCTTCTGCTCCTCTGACTTTCTCTGTGTAATTCTGTTTCACTCACTCACCCACTCACTCACTCACTCACTCACTCACTCACTCACTCACTCACTCACACACTCACTCACTCACTCACTCACTCACTCACTCACTCACTCACTCACTCACTCACTCACTCACTCACTCACTCACTCACTCACTCACTCACTCACTCACTCACTCACTCACTCACTCACTCACTCAGCAGCCCTGTTCGTTTCGTTGAGTAATTGAAGTAATTTCGCACCTTGGCTGTGATAAATGCGTCTCGCTCCCTCACCATGCCCTTCTACTTTATTCAGCCTAATTAAAGAAAACATTCCATGATTGCCTATTTTTCCCCGAGCGTGACAACCTATTATTCTACACACACACACACACACACGCACAGAGAGAGAGACACACACACGCAGAGAGAGACACACACACACACACAGAGACACGCAGAGAAAGAGAGAGAGAGAGAGACACACACACACGCACGCATGCAGAGAGAAAGACACACACACGCAAATACACACACAGAGACACACTCACACGCAGAAAGAGAGAGAGACACACACACACACACACACACACACACACACACACACACACACACACACACACACACACACACACACACACACACACACACACACACACACACACACACACACACACACACACACTATATTATTCTCCCCCCTCTAGCACCTGATTAGAGAGTTATTATGCTTAGATTTAGATTGATTTAACCGGGCAGCCCTTCTAATAAAAGACTACTTGAGGGTTGGGATATAAAGTGGTCAAATTGCCTGTTTTCTCTCTCTCTCCCTCCCTCTCTCTCCCTCTCCCTCTCTCCCTCCCTCTCTCTCCCTCTCTCTCTCTCCCTCTCTCTCTCTCCCTCTCTCCCTCTCTCTCTCTCTCTCCCCCTCTCTCTCTCTCCCTCCCTTCCCCTCTTTCCCTCTCTCTCTCTCTCTCTCGTTCCTTTTTTTAAGCAGCCAGTCATGGTTGTGTAATTGTTATTACTGCTTCATGATATGGGGCTCAGTTTCACGTAGACGGGTAAGGGAGGAGTGAGTGGGGGGGGGGGGGATTGAGTAAATTCTTCAAATTGAATTAGCAAATGATAAAGGTCATTCGCTCGTACAACAGGTGACATTTTGGGCGTATTCTTGCCGAATAGAGCTGTCAAGAAGGGGGAGGGGGGGGTGGGAGGGGGGTGGGGGGACGTTCGCGAAGCACAAATTTGTCCCACAATGATAAATCGCATCCATCATAGATATGGGAAAAAAAGTGACATATTTCTATCATAGCAAGATTAATCTATCCATCAAATGTAGCTACGTAGCCTCATAATCATCTCGGGGAAAATGGGTAAATTGAGAGAGTGTATTGTGTTATTGTGCCTGATTCTGTGCCTGTGAAAGCTAAATGGGAGGATACAGTGGTCGCAGTGTATACTCTCGAATGTCATTTGAAATCTTATAATAGGGATTTTTTTTTTTAATTGTAGGGAATGATTACATGTTATTCCAAATTGGACCGAAACCTTTTTGTTATTGTGTGGTTCTAAATGGTCAAAAATAGTCCAGTTTTCGGGGCGCTCCGGTGGCGTAGTGGATAGAGCGCGTACCATATTTGCTCAGGCCTTCGTTGCAGTGGTCGCGGGTTCAAATTTGACCCGTGGACCTTTACTGCATGTCATCCCCCCTCTCTCTCTCTCTCTCTCTCTCTCTCTCTCTCTCTCTCTCTCTGTCTCCCCATTTCAACTCTGTACTATCTAGTAAAGTTTGAAAATGCCAAAAATTAATCTTTAAATAAAACACACACACACACACACTCCCCCCACCACCCCACCCCCCACACACACACACTCCCCTACACACACACTCCATCCCACACACAAACACACACTCCCCTACACGCACACTCCCTCCCACACACACACACACACACAAAGTTGAGTGATGGCTAGTCCTCTCCGTGGCCTCGCTCACATCTAGTTAGCATAACTGCACGCCTGAGCGGCATTTTGATAAATGACGCGATTAGAAGGTAAAATGAACAATTTGACTTGCGCGTCACCATTGAAAAAATCACACAGGCTTTGTGTGTGTGTGTGTGTCAAAGGCTAGACACACACACACACACACACACACTCACACACACACACACACACACACACACACACACACACACACACACACACACGCACGCGTACGTCCATCATTCAAGTCCCCAAATCCAACAGTGTCAGTGTGTTAGTGGGAGCTCCCAGTGAGTTGTATGTGACGTGTATTCAGTGTTGAGAATATTGGCAGTCACTTTTTCACTGTCACTCTGACTAATAGTAGCTTACTGTGCCTTCAGCTTTTTAACCACATCGACAGTTTTGATGTATTAATAAGATAAAGGAGAACGAACGAACACACACACACACACACACACACACACACACACACACACACACACACGAGTTTGATGTATTAATAAGATGAAGAGGAATAAGACTGATGGCTAGATGCACTAGATACAGTATAGCTTGGATTAATAGACATTTAAAATAGATTAGTGTGGAATTATGGTTGCACAAAATCGAAATTCTCCATTGATTGTGTCATCTCGAGAGAAAACAAATCCTAGTTGATGTTGAGAAATGTCAGTCGCAAAGACGAATGCGTTAAAATTGCTTCTGACATTGTTCATTAGACTAAGTAAGCGTCGGATGAAATATCTTGCGTGCATTATGAAAAAATATATTTGCTATATTAGTTCCCAGTGTCCATTTTAGGGGTTAAGCATATATACTCTTATTAGGAAAGGTTAGACCTATAGTATATTGTTTTTATTTTTATTAATTTAAAATTTAAAACATGATTTTATGCCATTTTGATGTGTGTAAATAGCAATCATGGATAAAAATTTTAGTAATATTGGGGAGATTTTGTGGATGGAAAGATAGATAGATAGATAGATAGACAGACAGACAGACAGACAGACAGACAGACAGACAGACAGATAGATAGATAGATAGATAGATAGATAGATAGATAGATAGATAGATAGATAGACAGATAGATAGATGAATTAGATACTTTATATATCCCGAAAGTAAAATTCTGAAGAAAAGCTGTTTTTAATCACATACTAACTTAAATACAACTTGTAATTCTCAATGAAACCACACAGTAATGACATTTTATTGCGTTTATTGTTTGTCACATTTTTGAATATGCACAACCCTGCTGTCCAAAACAATGTTTGCTTATTTGGACGCAGACCGTGGGAATAGCCGGCTCATCCAGCTTTTCTCCGCATGACTTTTTTTGGCCTTTTTATCCAACATTTTCGTAACTCTGCTCTCAAGATATTCCAACTTTGAGCGAAACTCGGTCTCCTTGGCGGCCCACTCCTGCTGTTTCCCCGCCAGTTTTTCCCGCAGACCGTCACTGACTGTGCGTAGCTTGAGCCGCTCGATCTCAAACTCTTTTTGCAATTTCTCTTCGGCTTTCGCTGTGACTTCTGTGCTCGCTTTTCTCAGATTTTCCAGGTGAGCTTCGTAGGATAACCGTATTTTTTCCACCTTGCCCCGAGAACTCTCTTTCATCCTTGCGAGACCTTTCTGCAGTTGAGCCACTTTTGATATCTCCACTTCCAAATCAAAGTTTCTTCTGTGAAGTTGGCCCTCTGTTTTTACCCTTAGGGCCTCTTCAGTGTCCAGGTTTTCTTTAAGCTGTTGTATTTCAGCTATGAGAGCGTCTTTTTCCTTCGTTACGCCTGTTTTCAGCGTCAGTGCTTGCTTCAAAATATCCATATGCATCATTTGAAGTTGTAGGTTAACCATCTCAACCTCTGTAGAGTCGAGCCTTTGGTGAATGTGCCCGTCTTCGCCGACGTAATACGGGATAAGCTCAATCGCCTTTTTCAACAAATTAACTTGTTCTTGCTGCAAAACTTGACTGAAATCCAACATGCTCATTTTCATGAGCTCGAGATTCTCGTCTTGCTTTTGTTCTCGGCTCTCTGTGAACTCTGCAAAGGACTTCACGAACGCCATCATATTCTTAAAATCTTCGCGGGCGTTTTCCAGCTCTCGCGACATCCTGGCCATCTCAGAAATGCCATTGTCCTCGGTCTGTGTTGCCGTGGTTGTGCACTGATGATGTGATGAAGAAATCGTGCTAGCGTTTATCGTAGCGGTGTTAGTGCTAATTTGCTCTTTTAGGTCCTCCTGTGCCATCAGTAGAATGATATTTAGTCGCGCGTTTTCGACCTCAAAGTCAAACATTTCACGGCCGGCTTTCTCCGCCTGGTTTTTGAAGTCTGTGGCCCTCCTTTCTTCGACTAGCAGCCTGCTTTCGGCGAGATGCGCCGCCATTTGACAGTCCACGAGCTGAGAACTTAAAAACGAATTTTCGATCATCAGCTTCGTCAGTTGGTCTTCTTCCTCCTTTTCAAACGTCTCGTCCAGATAATCAAATAAATCTTCCGTGTCGCTATTTGTGGCCTCGATTTCTGTGTCTTGCTCCATTGCTTTTTTTTTTGTGTGTTTTTTTTGCAGTTTAGGACTTGAACCCACTCACTGTATGTACTGAGTTTGCAGGAGTGTATTTAGTGCCTCTGTGTGTGTGTCTGTGTGTGTTCCATTTTCTGCATAGAATAGAACTATAGATGATGCGTCAAATAAATATCATATTCCGTGCATTCTAGTTCTAGAATTTATATTCAGAATGCAAGTTTAATTATTTTTTTATTTTTTTTTAAATTTTTTTTGATAATAGCTACAGTTGCACAATAAAGTGAAACATTAGGTATTTCACGAGTAAATTCTAAAATCAAATACTTCTGCATCAGTGACAAGTTTTGTTTTCATACCATTTGTTATTTTGCATCAATGATAACATTCAAAGATGTTATATTTGGTATCCCTGTCTATATCAGTGCTTGTCAGTCATTGAGTGTGTGTGTGTGTGCATGCGTGTGCCGCTCACTGGATATTTTTTCTTTTTCGGGCCATTCTCTGTAAGCCCTAGAGATGGTTGTGTGTGAAAACCCCAGTAGATCAGCAGTATCTGATATACTCTGACCAGCCCTCCTGGCACCCTCAACATTGCCATGTTCAAAGTCACTTAAACCCCCTCTCTTCCCCATTCTGATGCTCGGTATTAACTTCAATAAGTTGTCCCGTCCAGGTCTACATGCCTAAATGCATTGAGTTGCTGATTAGTTATATGCGTTAACAAAAAAATGAACCTCTCTTTATTCAAGTCAAGCAGCAAATATAAAAATTATGATATAGTGATAAAGTGTTACAGCGTGCGTGTAGTGAGAAATGGTTGGAATAGGGGGATGAGAAAGAAATTGTTATTGGAGAGAGAGAGAGAGAAGGGGGAGAGGGAGGGAGAGAGAGAAGGGGGGGAGTGAGAGGGATAGAGAGAGAGAGAGAGAGAGAGAGAGAGAGAGAGAGAGAGAGAGAGAGAGAGAGAGAGAGAGAGAGAGAGAGAGAGAGAGAGAGAGAGAGAGAGAGAGAGAGAGAGAGAGAAGGATTAAGTGAGAGCATATTTCATACCCCTAAGGCGAATTTTTGGTTTTGCATAATGCATTAAAACACAGCAAACAGCATAAAGCATTATATCACACATACATATTAAAGCAAGCAGAACTAACTTTCAAATGTATTAGAATAATAAAAACATTGATATGAATAAAATTTTTTTAGATTAAAATGTTGGAACAAGGTAAAATAGTGTGTTATATTGGTTTAGAGAGATATTAAAGCTATCGTGCGTATTTTTTTATTTATGAATTATTGTCGGTTACATTCAAGCAATCGCGAAAATTAGTTGACACAAAGTTGATTAAGCCTATCAGCTCCACTCTCTGTATTTCTCAGTATGCCAGCGTTTACAAACTGGTGTCACCCCCCCCACCCCCGACACTGGTGCAGGAGCTCAAGAAAAATCCCCAAGAAGAGCCCAAGAAATGTTTCAGTTGTTGATTCTACTGCTAAGAAAAAAAAAACTGGACGTACAGCAGAAGGTATAAAAATCCATGAGCCATCACTGAAGGCTTTACCTCATGTAGATGCACCGACAGTGTTGTTGTTTAAATTATGGGGGCAACAGTAGTTACGCACTCTAGCTTTTTAAAGGAAAGTAGGATAATGAGGAAAGGTAAAAAGTGATTAAGTGTGTGTGTGTGTGTGTGTGTGTGCGTGTGTGTGTCTCTCTCTGTGATTGTGTGAGAAAGTGTGTGTGTGTGTGTGTGTGAGAGAGAGAGTGTGTGTGTGTGTGTGTGTGTGTGTCTGTGTGAGTGTGTGAGAGACTGTGTGTGTGTGTGTGTGTGTGTGTCTCTCTCTCTCTCTGTGATTGTGTGAGAAAGTGTGTGTGTGTGTGTGTGAGAGAGAGTGTGTGTGTCTGTGTCTGTGTGTGTGTGTGTGCGTGTGTGTGTGTGTGAGGGATGAATTAAAAAATCGAAAATAAACAAGTTTTTAGAACGATAGCACAACAAAGACAGGACACTCAATAGCTTTCTTTAAACCATTGAGCAAAAGACACGAGAACAAATTGAATGCATGTACTACAGAAAATACATTATGTTACTAGAATTATTTCACCAAGTGTTTGAATAATTGAAACTGAGTCAGGCCTTCTTGGAAGCAGGTGAATTTACTTGCAAACAGCATGCAAGGGTCAAACAACAATGTACCTGGCTTGATACATGGTTGAATACATCGAATGAACAGTGTACAGAGATTATATGCAAGAGAAGTTGGTGTGTGCGCAAACACATACTAAGTTTGGTGTGTCCAGCCCGTTTTGCTGGCGAAAGCAGAAACATTTTAATTAGGCATACATTCCCAGAAATTCATCTCAGCTGGTGTTATCCTTCATACAATGTCTGATAACAGAATATGGGGAGTGAAGCTACTGTGCACATGAATGCGTCATACCTCTGTATGTGCCAAAATCTTATTAGGCTTCAAGGCTAAACAACAAACTTGTAGCAAAACACTTTGGAGTTCTCAGGTTCTGGGACAAAGTTCAATAGGCAGAAAGCATGTATTGTGCATTAAAATATTATACAATCATAAAGCAAACTAAATTCTGTTAACATTCCACCCTTTTTATAATATTTAATGCAACTTTTTGCAACACTTCAAAGCAAAAGGGCAAAGCATATGAGTAAATATATTTCAGTCAAGCAGAATAATATCAAGTACATCAACATCACAGTTGTGAAAATGCAAGTGTGTGTACTGGTGCAACAGTCTATGTACAGTTTCAGAGAGGACAGTTTTTTGCAGAAGCCAGGGAACAGGAACCAGGATCGTCTTGATGGTCAACAAGTCCCTTTTGTGGCATTTTGACGCAAAGTGTCCTTCATATCACAGTCACTGGGGGAATGGTTATGTAGGATATTACCATAACCGATTCAGATTGTTCCTCAGTGTCCAATTGTCCTTATTGAAGCATGGTCAGCGTCGTCTTCTCCTTGCATCTGAAACAGAATGAATTGAGCAGTAACATGTTCTCAAAAGAAATGCTCATCATTCTGCCAGGGTTGTTTCTAAAATATCATCCTATCCATTTTGCTTGCTCTAGATGTCACAATTAACGCACAACAACATTTTAGGATAGGTTTGATTTCATTCTTCCACATGGTTGTCTGTGTTTGGGCAGCATTCAAGCACACACAGGCAGGCAGTGAGACAGGCCCTCCCTTTTCTGCATGGGACTGAATCACACACACACCACATTCCTTCTAGATATGAGAAGCTCTCTACTTCTCCAAATCTGACATGGTGTTATAGTTTGTTCTTCAAATAACAAAAGTTAACATGTAGGTTAAGTATAGGTGTCTTTACAGTTAACCAGTTTTTGAATCAATTTATATCAACAATACACATTATGATCATATTTTCAGCATAAAAATCCCCTTTAACTTGTAATTCAAATCAAAAGCATTGAACAAGTCTTTTCAGTGAACATTTTCATAAAAAGAACACAAAAGGACGCTTTTTTGTAAGTTTATGCTGGAACTTCAAATGATTGACTGCACCTTTAATCTTTAAGGTTCACTATGGGGCTGGAATTGGCAAGATATTCAGCTCTAAACTTTAAAGCGTTTAGCAATTACTAAAACCTTCTATCTCCCTTCCCCTACATACTTTTTCTTTCTTTATAACATCCATAAACAATCAGTTCCAAACAATCTTTTTCCTCTTACACTTTCAACAACATTCTCTTATTCATCTCTTTGGCCACTACCTTTCTCTTTACTGTTCTCGATGGGGGCTTGGATCAAATGTAAAGTCAGATATTTGATCATATGTAAGAGGGGCAGTTGCTTACAAGTAATTTAATTTTTTTTTTAATGTAAAATCTAATCAATTTAACAGGACGAACACCCCTATTCCCTCCAATTGATTAACAAAATTCACCAATTTAAAACTAGAACACCCTATGTGATGTATTCTAAACAAAACAAATAAGTCTACTCTGCAGATGTAGACTATTGACAAACATAACAAAACAAAACAAATAAATAACCTGTCATAGACTAACTCCCTGGAGCAGTACTATATCCCCAGGCTAAGTAACAACAAGTAGCCAGATATCAATTTGTTTCCACAAAACCTTCCCGAATTACAAAACTCTCAGTTTAATGGAACAAATTATATCTGTCAGAATAAAGGGACCACCCTCGACCCCACACTAATGATCATCTAATTACGTACGTGAGACTTTTGTTTTTGACAGTGTAAATTCTCAAACACCAAAGGCTGAGATAGGTTTGTCTCTAGTGCATCTCCCCAAACACTACAGGTTGAGACCCCAACGTGGGGCCCGAACAGGGACTTGAACCCTGTTCAAACCACTCTATGTAAGCCAGTAGTTACCTTACTCGTCTCTATGTAAGCCAGTAGTTACCTTACTCGTCTCTATGTAAGCCAGTAGTTACCTTACTCGTCTCTAAGTAAGAACAAATATAAAACAAAATCAGCTGTTTATATTCACCTGATTTCAAGAAAGCCTCGACTCGCTCAGGCTCTGGATTCCGTCACCCCTCTCCGTCCAAGTCGAGTCTGCAGACAGCCTCTTTTGTAGCTCTGTTTACTGGAGGTCTTTTGTCGAGAGATCTTGGACTCCCCCGTTCACGGTGCAGGCTCTTCTTGTCCAGAGAAGAGGATGTTGGATCCGGCTCATTCGAAGGACCATTTGTTACTAGAATTATTTCACCAAGTGTTTGAATAATTGAAACTGAGTCAGGCCTTCTTGGAAGCAGGTGAATTTACTTGCAAACAGCATGCAAGGGTCAAACAACAATGTACCTGGCTTGATACATGGTTGAATACATCGAATGAACAGTGTACAGAGATTATATGCAAGAGAAGTTGGTGTGTGCGCAAACACATACTAAGTTTGGTGTGTCCAGCCCGTTTTGCTGGCGAAAGCAGAAACATTTTAATTAGGCATACATTCCCAGAAATTCATCTCAGCTGGTGTTATCCTTCATACAATGTCTGATAACAGAATATGGGGAGTGAAGCTACTGTGCACATGAATGCGTCATACCTCTGTATGTGCCAAAATCTTATTAGGCTTCAAGGCTAAACAACAAACTTGTAGCAAAACACTTTGGAGTTCTCAGGTTCTGGGACAAAGTTCAATAGGCAGAAAGCATGTATTGTGCATTAAAATATTATACAATCATAAAGCAAACTAAATTCTGTTAACACATTACAATAAAACAAATCATAAATGCACAATGTTTATCAAAAGCCTCTCGGATAAATGAGACATCGCGGCAGCTGGCGTGACTATAAAACGCTAAACATTAAAAATCCAGAGATGATTTTTTTCTTTTTTTTCCTAAAGGATGAATAGCTACTCACGAAAATCACTCACTGAAGACTTCATTATTCCCTATTAATGGGGCCAACCATCCCTCCCTCTCCCCCCTCCCTCCCTCCCTCTCCTTCTCCCCCTCCCCGATACTTGACCCAAACCGTCAAAATTAGTGGCAAGGAACATTTAAGTCAGATGGATGAACTGAGGAAGAAAGCGGCAGGGCCTAATTGGCAGCTACAATCAAGAGCGAATATGTATCAAGAGAGGGGAGGAGAAAGGGAAAAAAGATGGACTGAATATATTAGCAGGAATTTAAAAAAAAAATGGAGGAGTAGAGAAATGAGGCTGTAAGCGAAATGGCAGCACCAACTGTCCGTATGTCAGTGCTGGAGAAATGGTGATGGTTGGGTTTGGGGAAGAGATGGAAATAAAATGAATGATATGTTAAAAAGCGTATATTGTAGGGGGCGCTCCGGTGGCGTAGTGGATAGAGCGTGTATCATATCGGCTCTGGCCTTCGTTGCAGTGGTCGCGGGTTCAAATCCGACCCGTGGACCTTTACTGCAGGTCATAGCCCCTCTCTCTCTCTCTCTCTCTCTCTCTCTCTCTCTCTCTCTCTCTCTCTCTCTCTCTCTCTCTCTCTCTCTCTCTGTCTCCCGAATTAAGCTTGAAAATGACAAAAAAATTATTGGAATTTGGTAGAAATGTTGTCAGTAGTTTATATTATAAAATCTAAATGTTAATTTTTACTCACAACATCTGCCTCTAATGAGTAAAACAAGAGAG
>NC_137228.1:15236338-15243838 GCF_949987685.1 Ammodytes marinus
TGGTTTTGTGTGTGTGTGTGTGTGTGTGTGTGTGTGTGTGTGTGTGTGTGTGTGTGTGTGTGTGTGTGTGTGTGTGTGTGTGTGTGTGTGTGTGTGTGTGTGTGTGTGTGTGTGTGTGTGTGTGTCTTGCAGAGGGGTGGATAGTCTTGCTTTTAGATAATTTTTTGGCATTTTCAAGCTTTATTAGATAGTACAGAGTTGAAATGGGGAGACAGAGAGAGAGAGAGAGAGAGAGAGAGAGGGGGGATGACATGCAGTAAAGGTCCACGGGTCGGATTTGAACCCGCGACCACTGCAACGAAGGCCGGAGCCGATATGGTACACGCTCTATCCACTACACCACCGGAGCACCCCCTCTCCCCCCCAATCCCCTTTTAAATGTAGCATAGATTCAGTTGTCAGTCACGGTTTCGCCTCCCTAGTTTTTAAGACATACAATATCATGTAACAGTAAAATCCTCAAGGACTCCATCTAACTTGCGCTGTAATTGTACATCCTATAAAAATACCCACACTATTTTCACTTTTATATTATACTTTATACTGTCTGTTATATTGTATGAAATGTGAAGCCCACTGAGGCAAATGTATATTTTGTGATATTGGGCTATACAAATTAAACTGATTTGATTTGATTTGATAAATAGCACTGTTGCATTTTTCTATCCAGTCACTAATTTGAAAATATTTTTAAGAACATTTTCCAGTCCTTAAATTTTTTTTTAACCAGAAGTAGCTCAGCCTTTACCTTTGTTTTTCTTCTATCTCTTAAATGCAATTTGTAATGTCTAATCTTGATGTATTTCATGCCCCCTGTAAAGCACTTTGAATGGCTAATGTGTCTGAATTGTGCTATAGAAATAAAACTGCCTTTCCTATTTTTAGACACTATGAAGTAATATAATTCAGTATTTTTTTTGACAAAAATAATTGCAATTTTCAAGACTTTGGGGTCCTTCACTAAAATACCTTCGACCATATTATTTATACAGCTATGGAAAAAAATGAAAAGACCAGTCTGGATTTTTCTTCAATATTCATCTCTACATTACTTATTGAAAATGCTGTTTAATGACAAAAAATGTATTGGAATTTGGTAGAAATGTTGTCAGTAGTTTATAGAATAAAACCAAAATGTTCATTCTACTCAAACATATGCCTATAAATAGTAAAACCGAAGAGAGACACTGAACATTTGGAGTGGTCTCTTCATTTTTTCCAGCGCTGTATAAGCAGCATATTTCAAATTATTAAATAGTTTACAGTTATCTTAAATCCTCCATGACCTTGTCCACATTTTGTCCGATTTCATAATACAAATGAAAAAATTGCAATAATTAATGAAGCTCAACCGTTACTTTGGTTTTTCTGTCTCCTAAATGCAATTTCTAAGGTCTAATCTTGATGTATTTCATGCCCCTGTAAAGCACTTTAAATGGCCTTGTGTCTGAATTGTGCTATAGAAATAAACCTGCCTTGCCTATTTTTAGACACTACAAGTTAAAAAAAATAATTCTACAATAGACAACATGCATTTTTATGTAGTGGTTTTATGGTTTTATGTCCGGGTTTTGAAAAATGCATCAGTGCTATAATTAAACACTAGAGGGGGCTAAGCTAATGTATGATGAGGTGTGGAGTGTTTTGCAGCAGGCCTTTTCTGAGCGTACACACACACACACACACACACACACACACACACACACACACACACACCGACACACACACACACACAGAAACACACACACACACACACACACACACACACACACAGACACACATACACACACATAAACACACAACCCCACACACACACACACTCTCTCTTTCTCTCTCTCTCCCTCTCTCTCTCTCTTTCCCACATATGTCAACACACACACACACGCACGCACGCACACACACACACACACACACACACACACACACACACACACACACACACACACACACACACACGCACACTTTGCTTCTTCTGCTCCAGTTCAAAAAACAATTCTAATTGGGCCTTTTTGCTTCTTCTCCGACTCTCCGACTCTCCGCACACGTCTCATCTCAAAACCTCCCGTCTCAGATGCACAATTTAGTTTTGACAAACGTGATGTTTCAGTTAAATTGTTAATGGTGCCGTACAGGACTCGGTGCGAACCCAGACATCAAAGGGCATAACATTAGTACACACACACACACACACACACACACACACACACACACACTGGCACATTAATACATACCGCTCATGTTATTTCTCCTTCTGTTTAGTCTCCCGGGGAGAAGGAATATGCTCAGAAAAATCTAAAGAGATCCTCCTTCTATATTTTTTTTTCTTCCCCCCCTTCGTCTTTTTCACATACCGCTAATAAACCCACACACACACACACACCGACACACACACACACACACACACACACACACACACACACACACACACACACACCGCTTCACCGCTAATAAACCCTGATGTTTCTTTTCCTAAAGGTAAAACACCTCCGAACGCAAATGAGCAGTTTTGAGAAAAAAAGAAAAAATCAGACATCTGAAAAACGAGGGGGCCGAGCCGGATGATTCTACAGACGTTAAGAGGCGTGCTTTGAAGAATATTCCATCAAAGGGAAAACAATAAGGGAAGCTGTGTGTGTGTGTGTGTGTGTCTCTGTGTGTGTGTGTGTCTCTGTGTGTGTGTGTGTGTGTGTGTGTGTGTGTGTGTGTGAGAGAACGCCGGTGTTAAATACATTGTCTTGTTTCAGAAATGCTTAAAATCTCAATTGGCTGCGTTAACTGGCGTCAGGAGTACAATGAGTTGAATCTGTTCGGGGGGTTTTATATAAAAGGGCTTTTAGCGTTTCCGTCTCCCTCCGTATGCCGTGCCACGAATTCCTTTGCATCTTCATATTAGGGCTGCACACACCTTGTTTCCACCCCTACCGTGTGTGTGTGTGTCTTTGTGTGTGTGTGTGTGTGTGTGTGTGTGTGTGTGTGTGTGTGTGTGCAGTTTCAGATGTTTGATCAGTGCGAAGGCTTGCTTGATTTACTCGGAGGGCTGGCAGATTCGCGAGAGGGGAATCTATCTCTAGATGAATTCTTGCATATTTATTATTATATGTAGCAGTTACACATACAGATACAATAGTAAATGGTAAATGGACTCTAAGTATATAGCGCTTTTTAGCCGATTTTCTCAGCCCCAAAGCGCTTTACATTTCTTACCACATTCACCCATTCACACACACACACACACACACACACACACACACACACACACACACACACACACACACACACCAATTGCATAGTTACTAATTGTTGAAAGGAATCTTTGTTTGAGCAGGTAGAGTTGGTTGATTCTGGCAAAAAATTATGACCACAATTATTTTGATTTATGATTATTTATCACATTAATAACATACCATTTGGAAACATACATTAAAGGGACACTGTGTAACATTTTAAGTAATGTATTAGCTAAAATCAATATCCTCATTCATAAATATGTCCTCATTGGTGTAAAATCACCTCTGCCAATTATCTGAATTATCCTCCTGAGCGGAGAATTAAAAATATTAATATTACATTTTGTACATTGAGAGGGCAAGTCTTATGGAGGCATCCATGTTGGTTGGAATGTCATCAGATGCATTGTTTAGACTTTAGAATTGTTCTTGTCCTTGAAGGCCACTGTAGCTTCTGTTATTATTCTAAAGGGTTGGGGTTACCCAGGGAGCGTTGCATTCTAGAACTTTCTAGAACTTTCTTGATGATGTCATATTACACACTGCACCTTTAAGTAACTTTTTATTTATCTACTGGTAGAGGCAAGCTGTCTTTTTAACAGTTAATTTTCCTTGAATTTAAATATAGTCAAATTTAACCGTCAAATAAAAGCGTGACCTGTCTAGAAGGCTCGCACTGGCTTAAACATTGTCTTATTACTAGTCACCATATTCGCTCATCTGAGTCTCTGGAAACTTTCAAGTCCACTCTTAAAACTCACCTTTTTTTCACAGGCTTTTACGTTTTAATGAATTCTTTTGTGTCATTGCTGTAAGTGTTTTTTTAATGTGTGCTGTTGTATTTTAATTTATGTATTTTATGTAAAGCACTTTGGTGAATTTAGGTTCTTATAAGGTGCTATAGAAATAAAAGTGACCTTGACCTTGACTAGTCGATTATCTATTTTCATAATTGTTGGAAGTTCGAAATGGGAATAGTGATTTTAATTCAATTAATTGTCTAAGGGACATACACTTGGGTCTTTTTGCATCTACATTTTAAGAAATTCTAAATCTTTGGTTTAGAAAATGCTGTGCAAAGCTTTACTTTTTACCGAAATTTTTATTTTTGAATATCTTGATGATAAATTGTGTCTTTTTCTGTGCTTTCAAATTCAACCTACAGAGGGGGCATTTATGTATTTTCAGCATACTACAATTGACGTGCATGTATTGGGACATCCTACATTTTTTTCTGGCATACTAAATAGTAGGGAAGTATATGGGATTGGAACGCAGGGTAAGTCATCAGAAAATGGCTTCCTGTTCCTTCCTGTGTATTTGCATGAATACTATTTAGTATGCCAGAAAAAGATTTAGGATGTCCCAATACATGCACGTCAATTGTAGTATGCTGAAAATACCTAGATGCCCCACTAACTCCAATTGCATTTTGCAGTATTCGTCTTTATTCTTGACATTTCTCGACATAATGAAAAAAAAATCTTCCTTATCTGATTTTTTTTCTCTCTCTCCTGTCTGTGGCCCTAAAACTATTCTGTACTTTAGTATGTAGTGTAGTAAAAAGACAAAAACTCTTCTGTACTTTAGTATGTAGTGTAGTAAAAACAGTATGTGAATTGGAACGCAGGGTAAGTCATCGGAAAATGGCTTCTTCCTGCTCTCTTGTTTAGCAGGTGTGTGTGTGTGTGTGTGTGTGTGTGTGTGTGTGTGTGTGTGTGTGTGTGTGTGTGTGTGTGTGTGTGTGTGTGTGTGTGTGTGTGTGTGTGTGTGTGTGTGTGTGTGTGTGTGTGTTTAGCAGATGTGTGTGTGTGTGTGTGTGTGTGTGTGTGTGGCAGCTGAAGACATGTTCGTTTCTGACATTTTCTCCAACCTGCTGTGACACAAATAGACTCCCTTGTCACATGACGTATAGTCAACGATACATCAGGGAGCCGGGGAAAAACACACACGCACACACACACACACACACACACGCACACATGGTTGTCTCATGTTAGCAGAGGCAGTAGTCTTTTATTGGGCTGTGTTAAGAGGCATTTATAGGTGTATTATGACATTCATTCGCTTTTCTTATGTGTATTATGTATTTTAATCTTGCCCCTGTAAAGCACCTTTGAATGGCCTTATGTCTGAATTGTGCTATAGAAATAAACTTGCCTTGCCTTGCCTTGCGATATTAAATGGCAGTGGAGCACAATTTTTCAATAGATAATAGGTGCTATATTTAAAGGTGTAGTAAGTTATTTTAGAGAATGCTTGTTGTCAAAATTACATGGGTGTCAAAATCGGGTACCGGGGGAAAACAGACACACGGGGTAAAATGGTTGTTTCATGTTAGGACAGGCAGTAGTCTTTTATTGGGCTGTGTCAAGAGGCATTTATAGGGTGTATTATGATATTGAAGGCCTACTTCACCGGTTTAAATATGAAGGTGTATTGAATTCTGAGATCCTATGTAGTATAAATGTGCAAAAAAAATTAAAATCGGTTCATCCTAGCCTGAGAAAAGGCAGAAAGAGTGTTTTTTTAACCCTATATTTCTCTTTCTGTGATGTCACGAGAAAGAGAAATATGGCAGTGGAGTAGTCTTTTTAAAGGTGGAGTTAGTGATTCTGGAGAACGCTCGTTGTCAAAATCAGTTATTTGTTAAAATCAGTGAATATCTCCTCATGATCCGCTACCTGTCTGTACTGTGTGTGCGCTGAAAGAAAAAAATCCAGTGTTAATACACAGCCTAGGATCTGTAAATGGGCATGTTGCTAGCTAAGTTGAACCCCCTTTGTTTACATATCCTGTGTTTACATAACCCTTCACAGAGCCTAGGCTGTGTATTAACACTGGATTTTCTTTCTGTGCACACACAGTAAAGACAGGTAGCAGATCATAAGGAGATATTAACTGATTTTGACAATAAGTAATTTTGACTTCAAGTGTTCTCCAGAATCACTGACTCCACCTTTAAAGATCGCCAAAATAAGAGAAAGAGCTTCCCGAAAATCTACATAGTTTTTTGTGATGTGATTCGTGTCAGGTTGCTCTATAGCAGTGTAAAACAAGAAATTAAGACCAGAAAAGTAGTATAATAGGTCCTCTTTAAGGCATGTGGCCCCTCTATATGGGACGTTATTGCCTTTTTACATCCCTGTTCACAGAGCCTAGGCTGTGTATTAACACTGGATTTCTTTAGCAAGTTTTTTTTAAATGATTAATTTCTTTACCAGGTAAAAAAAATCATATACCAAGAAATAAAACATCTCCAGTTCAACCCTTGTATACACTATCCCCCCTGTCTGCTACTAAGAGTGTTTCATGGTCTCACTGTCTAACCCTTACATTTTCCCATGCGTGGCATTACACATGGTAAAATGTAAGGGTTAGGATTAACAGGACAGCTGGGCCAAGGGAAGACTGAGGGAAGAAAAACCTCATTCATTATATTATAATAGTGGTTTTATAATGATAGTTCCGCATAGGTGAGGTTTAAAAATCATAAAAGTCAGTTCACCCCTTGTATATACACTGTTCCCCTGCTGTCTGCTACAGTGTTGGTTAAAAGGCCCATCCTTGTCTGCCTGCTATTAAACCCTCTGAGGTCAGCATCAACCCCGAGGCTATATCACCTCACTGTGCATACACACGTCTAGTGAAACATCCCCATCCCTTTTCATGACAGCAGAAAGGGCTTTGTGTGTGTGTGTGTGTGTGTGTGTGTGTGTGTGTGTGTGTGTGTGTGTGTGTGTGTGTGTGTGTGTGTGTGTGTGTGTGTGTGTGTGTGTGCGTGCACTGTGTGTGTGTGTGTGTGTGTGCGTGCACTGTGTGTGCGTGTGTGTGTGTGTGTGTGTGTGTGTGTGTGTGTGTGTGAGTGACACGTCTAGCCATCGCAGCCTGCCAACTGTCCTAACCGCTTCCTAACCAGGTAAGACACAGACAGGTTCGACCTCCCCCTTTGTAAAACCATCTCCTGTCCTCTTCATGACAGCAAGAAGGGCTTTGTGTGTGTGTCTGTGTGTGTGTGTGTGTCTCTGCCTCTGTGTGTGTGTGTGTGTGTGTGTGTGTGTGTGTGTGTGTGTGTCTGTGTGTGTGTGTGTGTCTCTGCCTCTATGTGTGTATGTGTGTGTGTTCGTCCCTGTGTGTGTGTGTGTCTCTGCCCCTGTGTGTGTGTGTGTGTCTCTGCCTCTATGTGTGTATGTGTGTGTGTTCGTCCCTGTGTGTGTGTGTGTCTCTGCCTCTGTGTGTGTGTGTGTGTGTGTCTCTGCCTCTATGTGTGTAT
>NC_137228.1:15256338-15258838 GCF_949987685.1 Ammodytes marinus
CTTTTCGAAAGCGGGCGGATTACACACTCACGCACACAGGGAAAAATCTGGACCCACGTCAAAAAAAACCCAAGACTTAGCTTTCGCCTAAGACGTTAGGAGAAAGACACAAGAGCCGGGGTTTGGCACTCTCTCCAGCTTGGACCACACATATCACAAGGGACTTTCACATGAAAACATTTCTCCTCTCTCTGTCTCTCTGTCTCTCTCTCTGTGCAGTTTAATAAATGCCACTTGACATTGCGAGGGGCTTTAGTTAGCGGCGGTATTTAGGGAATGAAGAATTGGGCAGTTGGCGCGGACTGTATCTCCACGCTGGCAGAAAAAGCGTTTGGGATTTCAATGGCTGTTTGCCCAGCTTGGTGATTTTCCTTTTCGCAACACAACATATCCACAGAGAAGGGCACAGCAGACATGGGGGCATTTTCTCTTTCTTCTGTTTGTTTAGGAGTTGGTTTCGACCGCTTCACAAAGACATCAACACATTTCCCGCCTGTCTGTAAATGTGTGACCTCTGTATTAGGCTTTGACTCCGAACTTCAATATTCAAACATAATTCGAATATCAAAAAAAAAAAAATATTAGAAAAAGATTTAGGATGTCCCGATTCATGCACGTCAATCGTAGAACGCTGAAAAAAATACCTAGATGGCCCCACTAACTCCAATTGCATTTTGGAGTATTCGTCTTTATTCTTGACATTTCTCGACATGATTAAAAAAAAAATCTTCCTTATCTGATTTTTTTTTTCTGTCTTCTGTCTGTGGCCCTAAAACTCTTCTGTACTTTAGTATGTAGTGTAGTAAAAAGACTAAAACTCTTCTGTACTTTAGTATGTAGTGTAGTAAAAAGACTAAAACTCTTCTGTACTTTAGTATGTAGTGTAGTAAAAAGACTAAAACTCTTCTGTACTTTAGTATGTAGTGTATTAAAAAGACTAAAACTCTTCTATACTTTAGTATGTAGTGTAGGAAAAGACTAAAACTCTTCTGTACTTTAGTATGTAGTGTAGTGTAGTAAAAAGAAAGAGTATGTGATTTGGAACGCAGGGATAGTTCACTTTACAAATCCACATCATCTCAAAATGCAGACAGACATAATAACACAGAGAGGTTTTTAGTCTTGCTTTCAAGGCTTTTGAAAAACACACACTGTGAATTAACCGAGCTGGTGTGTGTGTGTGTGTGTGTGTGTGTGTGTGTGTGTGTGTGTGTGTGTGTGTGTGTGTGTGTGTGTGTGTGTGTGTGTGTGTGTGTGTGTGTGTGTGTGTGTGTGTGTGTGTGTGTGTGTGTGTGTGTGTGTGTGTGTGTGTGTGTGTGTGTGTACCTGTCACATTTTATCCTATTTAAAAACCAGAAAGGACCTGAAGTAAGTAGACGGTTAAGCGTAGCCCTCCTGCTGCTTCTGTTTATCCAAAACACTGGCGTTTCACTTCCGTTAATGGACTGGGACTCATCTCAAATCTGACCTCTACAATGAGAGCAAGCATTACCAAAAACAATACGATAATTCATTTCGTTTTCTCTCCCTCTCCCTCTCTCTTTCTCTCTCTCTCTCGCTCCTTCTCCCTCTCTCTCCCTCTCCCTCTATCTTTCCCTCTCTCTCTCTCGCTCCTTCTCCCTCTCTCTCTCTCTCCCTCTATCTTTCCCTCTCTCTCCCTCTATCTTCCCCTCTCTCTCTCTGCCTTTCTTCCTCTCTCTCTCTCTATCTCTCTCTCTACTTCTCTCCCTCTCTGTCTGTTGCTAAATTGCAGCACAAAGCCAGTCTCAATTTGATTGAATCTTTTTAGTTTTAATAACCCGAAGAGAGGTTGATTAAATGCCTTAATTAAAACACACTCAATCTCTTAAGGTGGATCGTATTAATAAAAACATTTTATTACCTGGTTGTGCTTGTTGTGCTACCAAACCATACAAGAATTTTGAATGCCGTTTTTCAGTAAATGTGCTCAATAATTTACTTTTTATTATTAGTGCACTGCACTGCGTGGCATCTGTGATTTAAAAAAAAATCTTTTCAGGAATCTATCTTATGTCAAATACTGCTTATATGTAAAATAAATGATTTTCTTCTGGGTAAATATTTAGCATTTAAAAAAAAATATATAAATAATAATGTAGATTATCCCATTTTCTAGCTGCTACTTATGTTAATACTTTGCACCGTCAACAATCACTTGATTTTTTCCGATAATGTTTGACGCTTTTTGAATTTTTTATGCTTTTATTGACAGTTCAGAGAGACAGGGATGAAATGGGTCAGAGAGGGTGGAATGACATGCAGAGAACGACCCGGGCTGGATTCTAACCCGGGTCTGCTGTGAAGAGGACTGAGCCTCTATGGAGGGGGAGGGGATAAAATCTATCTATCTATCTATCTATCTATCTATCTATCTATCTATCTATCTATCTATCTATCTATCTATCTATCTATCTATCTATCTATCTATCTATCTATCTATCTATCTATCTATCTATCTATCTATCTATCTATCTATCTA
>NC_137228.1:15278838-15283838 GCF_949987685.1 Ammodytes marinus
AAAATATGTTCTGTGAAAATGCAAGTTATACAAATGCTCGAGTGAGTGAGTGTTTTATGAATAGTGGGTGGGTGATACAAAAGCAGTATGTCATTGATAGGGAATCTTCAAATCATCTTTAAAACTGTATTAAAGCGATAGTGTGTAACTTTTTTTCATATAAATGAATGTCGGATATATATTCAAGCGATCGCCTAAATGAGTTGACACAAAGTTGACTAAGCCTATTATCAGCTCCACAAAACTCTCTCTGTATTTCTCAGTATGGCAGCGTTTACAAACTGGTGTCGCAAAACGTATTGTGAATTTGGTAGAAATGTTGTCGGTAGTTTATATTATAAAACCAAAATGTTCATTCTACTCAAACATATGATTATAAATAGTAAAAAACGAGAGACACTGAATATTTGGAGTGGTCTCTTAATTTTTTTCCATGAGCTGTAGGTCCCAAAAGTTGACACAAATAACTACAAATAATGGCTCTCGTGGGAGTGAATTCGTGCATTTAAAACGCATTACCTTTCCTTAACTAAACTCTCATTAACGCGGGGGAATTTCAGGCCTTACGACCCCAAAAGGTGACGTCGGTTCACTGAAGTCTGTGACCCTTACACGACCTCTGGCAGCTAAAATGTTTTCTGGATCAAATTACGGGCACAGGGGGGCCAAGAGTTCAAAACCAAAATCTTTTTTACCGACTGAGTTGTTCTGGGTCACTTACGTCTATCTGATTAGTTTGTAATTAATGATTTCAAGCAAACAACGATGCGATAGAAAAAAAAAATTAGGGGAAATAATTGATGATTGGAATTTTTAAATGCTTCTGCAATTAACACACGGAAAATGTTCTAGTGCCCCGAGGAGACAAAGTTTGGTTTGACCACAAATGTCAACCAAAGTCCATTTTCATAAATATATCAAGACAGGAGTAGTGAGTCAGACGTTGCTTTACAATATTACAAACTAAATCAATTCGTTAACACATATTCCCACTGGGAATTTAAAGACCTACTTCACCGGTGGAAATATGAAGGTGTGTTGAACTCTGAGATCTTATGTAGTATAAATGTGCGATTTTTTTTTTTTTAGAAATCGGTTCATCCTAGCCTGAGAAAAGGCAGAAAGAGTGTTTTATGGTCTCACCGTCTAACCCTATATTTTCCCATGCGTGACATCACACATGGGAAAGTGTAGGGTTAGGATTAACAGGACAGCTGGGCCAAGGGAAGACTGAGGAAAGACTTAGGGAAGAAAAAACCTCATTCATCATATTATAATAGCGATTTTATAATGAAAGAACGCCGGTTCCGTATGGGTGAAGTATTCCTTTATGTTCCACTGTATGTTACAAGAGATACAAACTTTAAAACAACAGTGAAACAATAAGAATTTAAATATCCTAGTCCTGGCAAAACTCTGTCAAACTAATTACAAATAAGTTCGGACAAACTAAATAAAAAGAAGGATAATATCAGTTCCGCTCGGTAAGAAAAGTGTGTCTGTATATTATAAATTATAGTGAATACACTGAGCTCTACTCGAGGCCTATATATCATTCAATTATCTTCAATCTAATTTCCGGAGTTAACTCTCATCTTGATGGCATCAGCGAAACCGTAAAATCAGACCACTTTGAGTCAGAAGGGTTCAAAAATGAAAGTAGCCATTTTTTTTTTTTTTTTTTTTTTTTTTTTTTAATCATAAGAGGGAAGTTGATAAGAGTTTCAGATAAGAGTTCCAGCCTCTTTCGGTTAAAGCTCCACGCCACTAAATGAATATGTTCTCCATTACACACACACACACACACACACACACACACACACACACACACACACACACACACACACACACACTCAGACACGCCATCAAGCCAAAGCGCTTATTGTATTTCACAGGGGTCGAAATGCAATTTGTATCATTTCTGTGTCTGTGCCGCACATCAAAAGGAAGTGACTCACTCACTCACTCACTCACTCACTCACTCACTCACTCACTCACTCACTCACTCACTCACTCACTCACTCACTCACTCACTCACTCACTCACTCACTCACTCACTCACTCACTCACTCACTCACTCACTCACTCACTCACTCACTCACTCACTCACTCACTCACTGCACTAAAAAACGCTCTGTTTGCAATCGAACTAAATCTGATTTTTTGCCATTCTCCATTTCTGTGATAAGGCTTGTGTGTGTGTGTGTGTGTGTGCGTGCGTACGTGTGTGTGTGTGTGTGTGTGTGTGTGTGTGTGTGTGTGTGTGTGTAGTGAGTAGTGGCGGTAAATTGGTTGTTAAGTCAAAACCAAGAACGGTGACATATTCCTTCTATTGTCGGAGAGGTTCGTCAGCTTATCAATACATGACATCATATGCCCCCAAGACGTCTGTCTCTCTCTCTGCCTGTCACACACACACACACACACACACACACACACACACACACACACACACACACACACCATTAGGCTGTGGCAGACACACGGGGGATAGTGTGTCCGTCACAGGAGACAGAAACTTCAAAATTTTCTGACGGCAATGTCCGAACTACTGACAATGAACACACTGTATTGAGTTTATAGTTAGAATACATATATACTATATATACAGCTCCGGGAAAAAAATGAAGAGACCACTCCAAATGTTCCGTGTCTCTCGTTTGACTATTTATAGGCATATGTTTGAGTAGAATGAACATTTTGGTTTTATAATATAAACTACTGACAACATTTCTACCAAATTCACAATACATTATTTGTCATTAAAGAGCATTTTCAATACATTATGCAGAGATGAAGATTGAAGAAAAATCCAGACTGGTCTCTTAATTTTCTCCGGAGCTGTGTATATATAGTTTACAATAGAGAGCATGAGAGGAGAAGTAAGTGTATAGAAGGACAACTAGAACACACAATAAACACACTGTATTGAGTTTAGTTAGAATACATATATACTGTATATACAGCTCCGGAAAAAAATAAGAGACAAGTCTGGATTTTTCTTAAATTTTTCATAAATCTACATAACTTATTGAAAATGCTCTTAAACCTGCAGTGTGTAGAATTTTGGGTTTTATTTCCTAGCAGATTTTGTAGAAAGTAATTATAATATCCATAAGTACATTTAATTTAGTGCATAATAGCTGAAAAACATTTTTTGAATAATTTTTTTTCCCCTTAGAAAGGGTCTCATATATGTCCATATTTCTGCATATTTTGGACAAAGGCCTAGTGCCGCCATCTTGAAAGTGTCATAGTTGGAATGTCATCAGGTGCATTGTTTAAAATTTAGAATTGTTCTTGTCCTTGAAGGCCACTGTAGCTTCTGTTATTATTCTAAAGGGTTGGGGTTACCCAGGGAGCGTTGCATTCTAGAACTTTGTAGAACTTTCTTGATGATGTCATATTACACACTGCACCTTTAAAATGACAATATTTCTATTGTGAATTTGGTAGAAATGTTGTCAGTAGTTTATAGTATAAAACCAAAATGTTCATTCTACTCAAACATATGCCTCTAAATAGTAAAACGAGAGACACTGAACATTCGGAGTGGTCTCTTCATTTTTACAATAGTAGTTTACAGTAAAGCACATGAGAGCTGAAGTAAGAGGCAAGAGGAGAAAATGACATCAATTTTAAAGTAGGATAATTTAACTTGACTGAGGAAATACAGGAGATTCAAAAAGAGAATTTATAGAAAGGATTTAACTCGGACATCATGATGGAATTTAAAATGGAAAATGTAATTCAAATCAAATCAAATCAAATCAAATCAGTTTTATTTGTATAGCCCAAAATCACAAATACATTTGTCTCAGTGGGCTTTACATTTCATACAATATGATATATGATACAATATGACACCCTGCCCTTACACCCTTAGCTCGGCTGAGAAAAAACTCCCAGTAAAAACCCTTTACCGGGATTAAAAAAAAAAATTTAAGAAATCTCAGGGAGAGTTGACAGAGTAAGGGATCCCTCTCCCAGGACGGACATGCTGCAATAGATGTCATAAGTAGAGAAAATCACGAAGGAATTTGAAATGTAGAAGTTACACTGAAGATTGTCAGTAACCTACATGTTAATAATGTTGAATTCAATCCTAATTAAATAGACTTGAAAGGACCACAAGATATTTTTGTCTTCGGCATTTTATTTATTTATTTATTTCGCCTCTACGTCCCCTTCACTGGTTTTGCTGGTGTGGACTGGTGGAAAAAAGGACTAAACCATTAAACCATTGGGACAGTATTTCTCTTATGGACACCGTGACCGCATACATGTTAATAATGTTAAATTCAATCTTAATGAACTATTTTAATATTTTTTTAAATATTTCTTGGGCAATTTTTTATTTATTTCGCCTCTATGTTTCCTTCAGTAGTTTTTAACTGGTGTGGACTGTGGAAAAAACAGACACACACACACACACACACACACACACACACACACACACACACACACACACACTAAACCATTAGGACAGTATTTCTCTTGTGCCGCCTGTTATCATTGGCTCTGTGTGACGGCTGACACAAACCCATCCCCGTGACTGAACGCTTTGCCAAGACAGAGCGAGAAGACAGCGCCTGGAAACTCCCTATGCACATACAAAAGATGCCCCTGTGTGTGTGTGTGTGTGTGTGTGTGTGTGTGTGTGTGTGTGTGTGTGTGTGTGTGTGTGTGTGTGTGTGTGTGTGTGTGTGTGTGTGTGTGTGTGTGTGTGTGCGTGTGTGCGTGTGCGTGTGTGTGTGTCTCTCTTCGGTCGGATTTGGCAACTTTGTGTTTGTTTTTCTGTGTGTGTGTAATGACTTGAGGAGATTCATCCATATCCTGCTATCAACCCTGGAACACTTTCAGGGGGATTTTCCTGCCTGCCATCCTAACCTCCTAACTTGTGATCTGTCCGGGCTCAAATTTGACCTGAAAAAAAAAACAGTTCTGAGAATTGTTTCCATGCTAGAGGGCTCCCTGAGTAAACCAGAGATACTGATTTC
>NC_137228.1:15288838-15293838 GCF_949987685.1 Ammodytes marinus
TTTGTATTTTTATTCACATAAAACTGATGAATTACAGGTTCAAAATCTGTTATAATTGGCAAAAAATTATTTCCAAAATGTTTATGCTTAAAGGGACACTGTGTAACATTTTAAGTAATTTATTAGCTAAAATCAATATCCTCATTCTTAAATATGTCCTCATTGGTGTAAAATCACCTCTGCCAATAATCTGAATTATCCTCCTGAGCGGAGAATTACAAATATTAATATTACATTTTGTACATTGAGCAGGCAAGTCTTATGGAGGAATCCATGTTTTTGGAATGTCATCAGGTGCATTGTTTAGAATTTAGAATTGTTCTTGTCCTTGAAGGCCACTGTAGCTTCCTGTTATTATTCTAAAGGGGTGGGGTTACCCAGGGAGCGTTGCATTCTAGAACTTTCTAGAACTTTCTTGATGATGTCATATTACACACTGCACCTTTAAATTGTGTGACATCTCCTCTTGCAACATGCATTTCAAGTATATACTAGAATAAAATAATATATGATTGAAGGAAGCAGCTTTGTTGCATGGAAGTATAACCGCTATTGATACATTTATTTTAGGGCCCAGATAGCGAAGAAAGATTTGGATAAATTTAGCTCTTATTCCAAAAATGATTTTAACAAAACAGTAGCACTATAGTAAACCCACTTACAAAGCACGATAAAGGGTGTAACTTAACTTAAATTTAAATTTAAAAAATGCGTTTTAAAAAGTAATATTTTGTGAGATATTTCAGAAGAATACAGGAGACATCAGAGAAAAGCAATCAACATAATAACAGAACAGAACAAGCAACTATAAAGAAGCAATGTTTTCTTTTCATTATTTTCTTTTCACCCAAACCTCAGAGTACGACACTGTGCTCTAGACATATTTAATCAAGAACTTTAAAGTCTCAATCTCTCTCTTTTTCTCTTTATTCTCTCTCTCTCTCCCCCTCTCTCTCCATCTCTCTCTCTTCCTCTCTCCCTCTCTCTCTCCCCCCTTCACTCTCTCTCTCCATCTCTCTCTCTCTCTTTCTCTATCCATCTCTCCCCCTTCTCTCTCTCTCTCTCTCCATCTCTCTCTCTTTCTCTCTCTCCATCTCTCTCTCTCTCTCTCTCTCTCTCTCACTCCATCTCTCTCCCTATCTCTCAATAAAACTGGGAAATGCAGAAATGGCTCAGAACAAATTGCCACGGAGATGTGATTCCAAAATGGAGGAATAAGAATCTGCGACTTCACTGCAATAATCCGAGAGCAATAATTGCAGCAGCAGAAGCTGCAACAACAACAACAACATCAGGGTCACAGAACAGATAATATGCACGGGAAGTTCAAAGGCAACAATTTAGATGAGACTGTGTGTGTGTGTGTGTGTGTGTGTTTATGTGAGTGTGTGTGTCTCTCTCTCTCTCTCTCTGTCCCTGTTTGTGTGTGTGTGTCTCTCGCTCTCTCTCTCTGTCCCTGTGTGAGTGTGTCTCTCTCTCTCTTTTTCTGTGTCCCTCTCTCTCTCTCTTTTTGTCCCTGTGTGTGTCTCTGTGTGTGTGTCTCTCTCTCTCTCTCTTTCTCTCTTTCTCTCTCTCTCTCTCTCTCTCTCTCTCTCTCTGTGTCCCTGTGTGTGTGTGTTTTTCCCTGTGTGTGTGTGTGGGATTATCCTGCGGAGTAAAATGGAAGGAGGGAGAGAGCGAAAAGCGATGCGTAGATGTTACAGCTATAAGTTCCTCGGAGAACGCAGGTTCTAGATAAGAGAATTATACGGAACGGCAAAAGGAGAGTTTACGGAGACCGCGCTAAGACTTGTTTATTAGCAATTTCTACTTCATTATAAATCTAGATCACGTTGATAATAATAAATGCCCCTCCCTGTAGTGTGTGTGTGTGTGTGTGTGTGTGTGTGCGTGTGTGTGTGTGTGTGTGTGTGAGAGAGAGAGAGAGTAAATAAGGATCTGCCCCCTGTTTATGGGGGATTTTTTTTTTCTACAACCTGGGATTCGTAATCGCTGTTTAAATGGCGAGAAAATGTCAAGATGAAACACTGTGTGTGTGTGTGAGAGAGAGAGAGAGAATGTGTGTGTGTGTGTGTGCGTGCGCGTGTCTCTGTGTGTGTGTGTGTGTGTGAGTGGCTTATCTGATGGGAAATGGAACCGTGTGTGTGTGTCGAAAGGCTACAGAGAACTCTAAAAAAAAATATATATATATATCGCTATAACATATTTTTTTCTTTTCTTTTTTTTCCCCGAAAGATTGATAAATACGATGGAATCTCAATTAGGAATCGTCGACCAGGCACACACACACACACACACACACACACACACACACACACACACACACACACACACACACACACACACACACACACACACACACACACACACGACCAAACGAACGGCAAGATATTAAAAAAAATTTGGTCAAGAATCTAATTAGCTGGAGGTAATTAAACAGTCTCACACAAGGGTCATAAATCTTTCCCGTGGACCTTTGATGTTTTGCATACTGTCTTGCAAGTCATTAATAAAATTCATAACGCTTTTCTTTGTGGTGTTTTATCATGGCTCTTTCCCTCCCTCCCTCTCTCTCTCCCCCTCTCTCTCCCTCTATTTTACTCCTTTCTTCTTTATTCACCCCTCCCTCCCCTCCCTCTTTTTTCCCCTTGTAAAGAGAGCCCAATGCAAGTGTCAACACATCACAAGAGCCCCTATCCTCTTGAGTTAATTTACTTCTTGTGCATATTACATTTTTTAAAAAGTTGCACGCACTAGGCTATACAACCCTTCCTACCACTCAAAGACCCTTATTTAACACACACACACACACACACACACACACACACACACACACACACACACACACACACACACACACACACACACTGCCGACACAATTTCTTCCCCTATTTATTTTTATTTTTATATATATATATTTTTTTTTTCTTGAAAGCACAATTACAGTAGCAGATCAAATTAGAATCTCCTGCAAGCACAGCTCATTTGGGGTGTAAAACATTCCTCGGCTGGCTGTGGTGTGCATTCAAGTGTGAGGCAGCCAGGCAAGGCAAGGCAAGGCGCTCGTGTGTGTGTGTGTGTGTGTGTGTGTGTGTGTGTGTGTATGCGTATGTGTGTGTGTCTCCCTGTGTGTGTGTGTGTCTCCCTGTGTATGTGTATGTGTGTGTGTCTCCCTGTGTGTGTATGTTTGTGTGTCTCCCTGTGTGTGTGTGTGTGTGTGTGTGTGTCTCCCTGTGTGTGTATGTGTGTGTGTCTCCCTGTGTGTGTGTGTGTGTGTGTGTGTGTGTGTGTCTCCCTGTGTGTGTATGTGTGTGTGTCTCCCTGTGTGTGTGTGTGTGTGTCTCCCTGTGTGTGTATGTGTGTGTGTGTGTGTCAGCAGCAGCAGCGCCACGCAAGAAGGGGAGAGAAGAAAACAGAATTGTGATTGTGTGGCTATTGTGTCCCCAGTAATTAAATCCCCCCACTATCAGTCCATCTCAAATCAGTCACGCCGTAAATATGAAAAGGGGGGGCCGGGATGAGCTTGAGTACTTACTTCTTGGGCCGTCAACAACACAGGAGGGTAATATATGTTATGTAAATGTGTCGGAGATTATAAACGCACGCAAGCAAGCAAGCCCATTGACACGGCACAGAAATCGCAGACGTAAATATGGCGCTAGTAGTGTGTGTGTGTGTGTGTGGCTCTGTGTGTGTGTGTGTGTGGGGGGAGTGTGTGTGTGTGTCTGAATAAGGTGCAAATATCTGTGTTGTTGTGTGTGTGTGTGTGTGTGTGTGTGTGTGTGTGTGTGTGTGTGTGTGTGTGGAAAAAGTGCATTTGTATGGCCATGTCGAGACAAAATATAACGGACAAACAAATGTATGTATGCATGCAGAGTGTGAATCATTTGAATAAATGTGTGTTCATGTGTGTATGATAACATTGTGTGTGTGTGTGTGTGTGTGTGTGTGTGTGTGTGTGTGTGTGTGTGTGTGTGTGTGTGTGTGTGTGTGTGTGTGTGTGTGTGTGTGTGTGTGTGTGTGTGTGTGTGTGTGTGTGAAAAGGGGTTTGTGTGCATCTCTGAGGGTGTGAAGTCAGCCGTGTGTGTGTGTGTACTTTGTATTACTGTCTGTGTGTGGAATCACTTGTGTGTGCACATACATGCAAATGTAAAGATGATGTCAAGTGTTAAGTGTGTGTGTTAAGTGTGTGTGTGTTTGTGTGTGTGTGTGTGTGTGTGTATGTGTGTATGTGTGTGTTTGTGTGTGTGTGTGGGGCTATTAGTTTGCAGACACACTGTGCGGAGAAGTGTGTGAGCGAGTGCATATACATGGAACAAATATATACGCTGTGTAGGAGTGTGTGTGTGTGTGTTAGTGTGTGTGTGTGTGTGTGTGTGTGTGTGTGTGTGTGTGTGTGTGTGTGTGTATGCGTATGTGTGTGTGTCTCCCTGTGTGTGTGTGTGTCTCCCTGTGTATGTGTATGTGTGTGTGTCTCCCTGTGTGTGTATGTTTGTGTGTCTCCCTGTGTGTGTGTGTGTGTGTGTGTGTGTCTCCCTGTGTGTGTATGTGTGTGTGTCTCCCTGTGTGTGTGTGTGTGTGTGTGTGTGTGTGTGTGTGTCTCCCTGTGTGTGTATGTGTGTGTGTCTCCCTGTGTGTGTGTGTGTGTGTCTCCCTGTGTGTGTATGTGTGTGTGTGTGTGTCAGCAGCAGCAGCGCCACGCAAGAAGGGGAGAGAAGAAAACAGAATTGTGATTGTGTGGCTATTGTGTCCCCAGTAATTAAATCCCCCCACTATCAGTCCATCTCAAATCAGTCACGCCGTAAATATGAAAAGGGGGGGCCGGGATGAGCTTGAGTACTTACTTCTTGGGCCGTCAACAACACAGGAGGGTAATATATGTTATGTAAATGTGTCGGAGATTATAAACGCACGCAAGCAAGCAAGCCCATTGACACGGCACAGAAATCGCAGACGTAAATATGGCGCTAGTAGTGTGTGTGTGTGTGTGTGGCTCTGTG
>NC_137228.1:15298838-15313838 GCF_949987685.1 Ammodytes marinus
CCTCCTACTATTTTTAATTTTTAAATTTCCATGTATCTTATATGTTGTTTTGTATTGTGTCTTGTACAGCACTTTGGAAACTGTTCTTAAATTTGCTTTAGAAATAAATTTGAATTTTTTCAAGAATCACAAGACATTTTAAATTGTATAGTATAAAGCAGAAGTAGTAAACGCTGCCTCTTGGTTTGGGTTTACCCCTTGCTTGCCCTGTGGAAATTACCCATTAAGGGGGATTTTTTTTTCTCTGTCTTTTGGCAGCTGAAACGGAAAAAGGAAATTATATAATGGAGACTGTGTGTGTGTGTGTGTGTGTGTGTGTGTGTGTGTGTGTGTGTGTGTGTGTGTGTGTGTGTGTGTGTGTGTGTGTGTGTGTGTGTGTGTGTGTGTGAGTGTGAGTGTGTGTGTGTCTCATGCCCAACCGCTCCTCATGTGACCTCTGAGCAGTGGGGAGAAGTTGATTTTCTCTTATTTTCTGTACATTTTATGACATCTATTGCATGATGTCCGTCCTGGGAGAGGGATCCCCCTACTTTTTTTTTTTAAGATATTTTTTTTTGCATTTCTATGCTTTATTGATAGTGTAGAGACAGAGTTGAAATGGGGCAGAGAGGGGAGTGACATGCAGAGAACGACCGCGGGCTGGAATCGAACCCGGGTCCGCTGCTGGCCGAGGCCCATGGGGGGGACGCCCTACCGGATCCCCCTACTAAAAAAAATATATATATATATATTAACGTACCAGTTTACAGAGACTAGGCTGTGCATTATTGAGCTAAAAAAATAGTATTTGTTTTAAAACAAAAAAATATATACAAAAACTCAAAATAATATGAAAACTAGAAATACTATGATCATTTTTACGGCACTATTTAAATGATAGATAGATAGATAGATAGATAGATAGATAGATAGATAGATAGATAGATAGATAGATAGATAGATAGATAGATAGATAGATAGATAGATAGATAGATAGTAGATAGATAGTAGATAGATAGATAGATAGATAGATAGATAGATACAGTAGATAGGTAGATTGATAGATGGATGGATAGATAGATAGATAGAGAGAGAGAGAGAGAGAGAGGGGGGGATGGATGGATGATAGATAGATAGATAGATAGATAGATAGATAGATAGATAGATAGATAGATAGATAGATAGATAGACAGTTACAGTGGATAGATAGATAGATAGATAGATAGATAGATTGATAGATAGACAGACAGACAGATATTATGTGTATCCATTCCTGTGTTTGCGTGTGAGGCATGGACACAGAATTCCTCAGCTAATTAGGAGCACAGTTTGCTATCTCCTCCAAATTTTCTCCTGACTTGAAAACCTCTCTAATATGAAAGTTTTGCCCCCTTCCATCTGTTAAATTTGCCCACACACACACACACACACACACACACACACACACACACACACATACACACTGACACACACACACACACACACACACACACACACACACACACACACACACACACAGACACACACAGACACACATACACACACACACACACACACACACACACTCTGAGACCTTAATTGGGGCCAAATCTTGTCAAAAATATCTTATAGTAGTGAACATCCACTATTAGTACGGAGCATGAGATCACCCAACTTTTACCAAACTAATACTTCTTTGTGTTTTTTAAATGATTTAAAGGAATACTGTAGTATGTAGCCTGGCACCACCCGCCTACCGACTTCCGCTCAATTTTCATTTCCCTTCAGTAGTCAGTCTGGGTCCGCAGTATATTTGTGTTTTTTTTTATAATATAATGAATGAGGTTTTTCTTCCCTCAGTCTTCCCTTGGCCCAGCTGTCCTGTTAATCCTAACCCTACATTTTTACTAGTTTGATGATGACACACTAGTAAAATGTAAGGGTTAGACAGTGAGACCATAAAACACTCTTTCTGCCTTTTCTCAGGCTAGGATGAACCCATTTCTAAAATGTTCGCACAATTATACTACATAGGATCTCAGAGTTCAATACACCTTCATATTTCCACCGGTGAAGTAGCATCTCTAAATGCAATTTCTAATGTCTAATCTTGATGTATTTCATGCCCCTGTAAAGCACTTTGAATGGCCTTGTGTCTGAATTGTGCTATAGAAATAAACTTGCCTTGCCATAATGCTAAGACTTACCTCTTCCAATTTTACATGTCTCGCCATTGATATCCTAACCTAACCTGTCAAATTTCTATTATTATTATTATTATTATTATTATTATTATTATTATTATTAAGTACGGGTCCCCAGTGTAACTGGGGATCCGTAATTATTACTCTCCACCATACTTATTCTTCTTCTTCTTAATTCTTCCGCCACATTTTCTAGCTGCTTCTCCTCCTACACAGTTACACGCAGACACGCAAAAATTTCACACAACATGCGTCCCCACCCCACGGAGTGTGCTATTATACAGTTTTTTGAATTTCCGCTAGGGGGCGCTGTTATTAAGCCCCGACTGAAAAGGTTTGAGAGGCCACGCCCCGCACGCCGTAACTCCGATTGACTTGAAATTTCTCACACAGGTGTATGCTAGGGTGCTCTACAAAAAAGCCTCTGGGACCATAAAAATTCTTCAGGGAATATTTCCCGCTAATTAGCATAAAGTGAAAAACAGCGTGTCATCCACAACTTTCTGCAATTTCACTGTATCAACACCAAATTTCTCGTGAAGCCCCGGGGGACTACAATAAACATACCCGTAAAAGATTAGTAGTACAACTTGAAAAAAATGGCCGCCATTGACCAAAACGTTTACGCAGGGGCGGGGCATAATAACACGTTGGCCATAACTCCTTAACCGTAGGTCCTATCATCATGAAACTTGCTGGGTATGTGCAGAAGTCATGTGGTAGCATGTCCATCGAAGCATATCGAGATTAACCCAAAGGGGGCGCCACAAATGGGCGGGGCTTAATAACACGTTGGCCATAACTCCTTAACCGTAGGTCCTATCATCATCAAACTTGCTGGGTATGTGCAGAAGTCATGTGGTTGCATGTCCATCGAAGCTTATCGAGATCAACCCATAGGGGGCGCCACAAATAGGCGGGGCTTAATAACACGTTGGCCATAACTCCTTAACCATAGGTCCTATCATCATCAAACTTGCTGGGTATGTGCAGAAGTCATGTGGTAGCATGTCCTTCAAAGCTTATCGCGATTTACCCATAGGGGGCGCCACAGGGGCGGGGCCTATCCACAAATTGGCCATAACTCCTTAACCATAGGTCCTATCATCATCAAACTTGCTGGGTGTGTGCAGAAGTCATGTGGTAGCATGTCCCTCGAAGCTTATCGCGATTAACCCATAGGGGGCGCCACAAAAGTCACCCGACTCCGATTGACTTGAAATTGATTACACATGTACAGCTCATGGTGCTCTACAATATAGCCTCTCAGAATTTTTCAGGGGCGGGGCTTAATAACACGTTGGCCATAACTCCTTAACCATAGGTCCTATTATCATCAAACTTGCTGTGTATGTGCGGAAGTCATGTGGTAGCATGTCCATAGAAGCTTATCGCGATTAACCCATAGGGGGCGCCACAGGGGCGGGGCCTATCCACAAATTGGCCATAACTCTTTAACCATAGGTCCTATCATCATCAAACTTGCTGGGTATGTGCAGAAGTCATGTGGTAGCGTGTCCCTCAAAGCTTATCACGATTAACCCATAGGGGGCGCCACAAAAGTCACCCGACTCCGATTGACTTGAAATTGATTACACATGTACAGCTCATGGTGCTCTACAATATAGCCTCTCAGAATTTTTCTGTAATTTCCGCTAGGGGGCGCTATAATTAAACCCTGACTGAAGAAAGTTTGAGAGGCCACGCCCCGCACACCGTAAGTCCGATTGACTTGAAATTTCTCACACGGCTGTATGATAGGGTGCTCTACAAAAAAGCCTCTTGGACCATAAAAGTCAACCCGGAAATATTTTCGGCTAATTAGCATAAACTGAAAAACAGGGTTTTAACCACAACTTCTTCCAGTTTCACTCTATCGACACCAAACGTCTCAAGAAGCCCCGGGGGACTGTGAAGCACGTCTCCGAAAAATATCAGTAGGATAGCTTGGAAAACATGGCCGCCATTGACTAAAACGTTTACGCAGGGGCGGGGCTTAATTTTAAATTGGCCATAACTCGTTGCCCGTAGGTCCTATCGTCGTGAAACTCGCGGGATACGTGCGGAAGACATGCGGTAGCGTGTCCCTCTAAGCTCGTCGAGGTTAACCCACAGGGGGCGCCGCGAATGCGAAAACCGTCATTCGCCGACGCAATGTTTGCCGGGCCACGCCCCTTTCCCCCCGACTCCGATCGACTCGTCGTTTGTCGGACGCGCGCGGCTCGCGTCGCTCTACGGTAAAGCCTCTGGGACCGCGGGGGTCGGCCGTGATTTTTTTCCTTCCCCGATTCGCGCGGGGGCGGCCCGTACTTTCCAAATCTCCGCGGGATTTCTAGTTATTATTATTATTATTATTATTATTATTATTATTATTATTATTATTATTATTATTATTATCATTATTATCATTATTATCATTATTATCATTATTATTATTATTATTATTATTATTATTATTATTATTATTATTATTATCTACCTCTTCATATTATCAGATTCCCTCCTGTATTTCTCACAGAAAATTTACCCGAAGGACAATTTTCTGAGATTTTGAATGTGGGGTTTTCATATAAACTGTAAACCATAATCATCAAAATTATAACAAAAAAAGGCTTGAAATGTCTCAGTTGAGTCTATATAATAAATTAGTTTCACCTTTTCAAGTTCAAATACTGAAATAAATTAACTTTTTCATGATATTCTTATTTACGACGACTGTGGCTCAGTTGGTAGAGCGGGTCGGCTGATGATCAAAGGGTTGGAGGTTCGATCCCCCCCCCGCCCTGCCACCTGTGTCATGGTTGTTGTGTCCTTGGGCAAGACACTTCACCCCACCTTGCCTCGTGTGAATGTCGATAGTTAGCTGCTGCTGCTATCGGTGTATGAATGTGTGTGTGAATGGTAACGTGGGAAAGGAAAACAGGTCTCCCTTGTAAAAGAGTCTTCGGTCTCAATGGGATTTACCTGTATAAATAAAGGTTAAAAAAAAAAAAATTAGCAGCACCTGTAGATACACTTGCCTTGTCTTGTAATGCTAAGATGTACCTCCTCCAAATTGATATCGTAACCTGTAAAGTTGTTATTATTACAGCTTCATATTATCCAGCTTCCCTCCTGTATTTTCTCACTGAAGATTTATCCGAATAACAATCCCAGAAATAGATCCTTTTCATCTCTAACTCACCGCCCGATGTTTCTAAATATATTTGTACGAACACAGAGAGAGAGAGAGACATGAAAGGCTTGTGACACTTGTGTTAATTCACTCCTCACCTTGTCACACACACACATGCGCGCACAAACAAACACACACACACACACACACACACACAGAAAGACATACATACACACGCACGCACAGAGAGAGAGACACACACACACACACGCACAGAGAGAGAGAGACACACACACGCACACCCGAAAGCACGCACGCACACACAAATGCACACACGCCCGAAAGCACGCACACGCACACACACACACACACACACACACACACACACACACACACACACACACACACACACACACACACACACACACACACACACACACACACACACACACACACACACACACAGAGACACACACACACAAACACACTCCCCCCTCCCCCCCCCACACACACACACCTTGTTTGCGAGGCTTTTCTTTCTGAGCAGGTTATTACACAGTGTGTGGGGGGGGGGGGGGGGGGGGGATAATTTGTCTGGTGCTTTGAGACCGCACTGTGCACTGACGTCATATTTGTTTTCTGTCATTTCTTAGAAGAAAAAAAAACCCAAGAGAGAGAATCTCCGGGGAACCACGGTAACTAACTACGTCGGCGTCGGCAACAGCAGCATCAACCCCCGGCAGGTATTTTACCAGCACAAAGACAATGTTTGTTTTGATTCGAATGGAACTATTTTTGTCACTCTCTATCTCTCTATCTCTATCTCTCTATCTCTCTATCTCTCTATCTCTCTATCTCTCTATCTCTGATTCTTTCTTTCATCTTTTTATTTTATTTATTTCATCTGGCTTAGTGGCATTAATGGCTTTTTTTTATATAGTATTTTTTGAATTTGAGTTTTTTTTATTTGAATTCATCCTCATAGTTATGACAACTGAATAAATATTAAAAAAAATAAAATGTATAGGTATTAATTTTACACATATGCCCCGCCACCTATACATTTATACTCAGACACTCATTTAAAGATGAGCCATCCACTTACATAACAATACACATGGCCTACAGTACATTAAAGGGGCACTGTGTAACATTTTAAGTAATTTATTAGCTAAAATCAATATCCTCATTCATAAATATGTCCTCATTGGTGTATAATCACCTCTGCCAATAATCTGAATGATCCTCCTGAGCGGAGAATTACAAATATTAATATTTAATTTTGTACATTGAGAGGGCAAGTCTTATGGAGGAATCCATGTTTTTGGAATGTCATCAGGTGCATTGTTTAAAATGTAGAATTGTTCTTGTCCTTGAAGGCCACTGTAGCTTCTGTTATTATTCTAAAGGGGTGGGGTTACCCAGGGAGCGTTGCATTCTAGAACTTTGTAGAACTTTCTTGATGATGTCATATTACACACTGCACCTTGCCTCAAACTCATAATATAAAATATTATTTATTTTAATTTTATTCTTTATCTGTCTAACTCTACTCCCTTCTGTGTATTTTAATAAGACATGTTCGAGAGAGGCAATTTTATTATTATTTTGTCTTTAAGCCCTGCCAATCTGCCAATCCAATGGTCCTGTTAAAGAGGCATAATTAATCGTGCTGGTTAACAATAGCTCCTAATGAGAAGTACAAACCTTATTAACAATAGGAGCTGATTAGACAAAGGCACGGCTGATAATGCTTCGACGAGAGCGCACAGTAAGGGGGTTTGTCTACCTGAAAAACAGCGGCAGACAGACACACACACACACACACACACACACACACACACACACACACACACACACACAGCGCACAGTAAGGGGTTTGCCTACCTGAAAACACCTGTCTTCCCCTGATAAATTTTTACCACACAAGGAAAATCAAAGGAAGGTGTGTGTGTGTGTGTGTGTGTGTGTGTGTGTGTGTGTGTGTGTGTGTGTGTGTGTGTGTGTGTGTGTGTGTGTGTGTGTGTGTGTGTGTGTGTGTGTGTGTGTGTGTGTGTGTGTGTAACGTCACTACTTGATTTGTATAATTGTATTGTAGCGAGTCCTTTGTCTCAGAGGTGGTTTATTGTCCTTGGCAATTAATCAGGATTTAAAAAAAATAAATTATTTGTGTTGTCATGAGCAATCAGAACTCCTATCTAGTATTTATCTATCCGTCTGTCTATCTATCTATCTATCTATCTATCTATCCATCTATCCATCTATCCATCTATCCATCTATCCATCTATCCATCTATCCATCTATCTATCTATCTATCTATCTATCTATCTATCTATCTATCTATCTATCTATCTATCTATCTATCTATCTATCTATCTATCTATCTATCTATCTATCTATCTATCTATCTATCTATCTATCTATCTATCTATCTATCTATCTATCTATCTATCTATCTATCTATCTATCTATCTATCTATCTATCCATCCATCCATCCATCCATCCATCCATCCATCCATCCATCCATCCATCCATCCATCCATCCATCCATCCATCCATCCATCCATCCATCCATCCATCCATCCATCCATCCATCCATCCATCCATCCATCCATCCATCCATCCATCCATCCATCCATCCATCCATCCATCCATCCATCCATCCATCCATCCATCCATCCATCCATCCATCCATCCATCCATCCATCCATCCATCCATCCATCCATCCATCCATCCATCCATCCATCCATCCATCCATCCATCCATCCATCCATCCATCCATCCATCCATCCATCCATCCATCCATCCATCCATCCATCCATCCATCCATCCATCCATCCATCCATCCATCCATCCATCCATCCATCCATCCATCCATCTTGCACATAGTCAGTGTGGTTTTCTAACATTGCAAAGTACAGTACTCCAGAAACAACCTCTCCTCCAAACCAATTTAGTTTGACTTCATTGGGAGAATATCACGGATTTGAACCCAGTTGCTTTTGTGTAGCCGTATAGCAAGGGCTCGGAAAAAAACCCCACTTACCCTGTATTATGTCGCTGTTAGTTCACACTGTGTATGTTACACTCGGTGCACCATAGCAGGTTATTTACACCGTGTTTTGAGTGTTACGGATATAGAGTAGGGGTCTTTTGAGTGATACAAAAGATACATTTACAACCTGACACACGCAAAGTACTTCTGAAAGGCCCTTCTGAATTCTCCCCCCGGAGTCTGCGGGTGGCCGGGGGGAAAATATGAAAAGGGCTCTACAAGAGAAGAAGTCGACTTCTATAAAAACATAATTGTATTTTTCCCGTAGCTGTGTAGCTGTGTGTGAATGTGCAAGCGATGAAAGGAAAATGCATTTAACCTGCGATTCAATTCATGCATGGCAAAGAGTTGTAGAGAGAAAAAAAAAAAAAAAGGGCAGCGGTTAAATTGTAGAGGTAAGAAGCCTTGAATAAAAATGTGTAAAGTGTAGTTAAGGTCATAGCTTATAGAAAGAGAGAGAGAGTGTGTGTGTGCGCGTGTGTGTGTGTGTGTGCGTGTGTGTGTGTGTGTGTGTGTGTGCGTGTGTGTGTCCAAGAGAGAGAGAGAGTGTGTGTCGCATTATGAGAATAATTCGATTCGGCGGCTAGTCTCTCCTCTCCTCTCCTCTCCTTTTCTCTCCTGTGTGCATTTCTCTACAGGGAAAAGGATTATACCTTCCCACAGTTTGTGTGCGTGTGTGTGTGTGTGTGTGTGTGTGTGTGTGTGTGTGTGCGCGCGTCTCAAAAGGATGGGGAAAAAAGGTCTAGTGGTATTTAAAATCCTATGAGCAGGTTTTGTGGCCTGAATATAAAATGTTTAAACTATAAAAGGTTGAACTGTTGACACTCCCTGCATTTTTTAAAATCTATATCCGTACTCTTTTTTTTCACTTTTTCTATATACTACAGCTGATCATAAGAAGTATATAGTATGCATGTTAGTATGCTACAATTGGGACATACTTTTTGTTATTTTTCTCGCGCCTTGATCTTGCCTCTTGCTTTTATATATCCGTCTCATTGCTGGTTGTTTTCATACTTAGGCTCTGTTGATCTTGCCTCTTGCTTACATACAGCTCTGGAAAAAACTAAGAGACCAGTCTGGATTTTTCTTCAATCTTCATCTCTACATTACTTATTGAAAATGCTCTTTTATGACAAAAAATGTATTGTGAATTTGGTAGAAATGTTGTCAGTAGTTTATATTATAAAACCAAAATGTTCATTCTACTCAAACATATGCCTATAAATAGTAAAAACGAGAGACACTGAACATTTGGAGTGGTCTCAATTTTTTTCAGAGCTGTACATGCTGTATGCTACAATTGGGACATACTTTTAGCTATTTTCTTTCATCATAACATCGCGCCTTGATCTTGCCTCTTGCTTTTATATATCCGTCTCATTGCTGGTTGTTTTCATACGGAGGCTCTGTTGATGTGACTTCACTTCAACAAATTAAACTAAATAACTTCATATCCTTTAACCAATTTAAACAAACTATCTTAAATCTGCCAAACTCTACCTGTAACTGTTTTAATTAGGCTATATTGTACTTTCACCCATTTAATTGTAATTGCTGCCACTCTTCACCACTGTGTAAATGTTTCAATTGTTTTTTTTCTCTTCACCTGTTGTTGTGTATTTGATGTATTTGCATTGAATATCGTTTATGTATTGTTGTTTTTCCTTTGAATTTGTTTGATCTCGACGTCATTGTAAATGAGGGTCACCACTCAATTGGTCTCTCGAGGATAAATAAAAGTTAAATGAAATGAAATTAAAACTTCCGTATAGCGCACTGGATTGTGGGTCAGAATCGCCCCCAAAAAAGCTGGTGATTTCCACACTTTAAAAAAATCCTGACTGACTGGGCTGATTATGGCATCATTTTGTCGCCAGTATTTCCTGCATTTTATTATCAGCTTATTTTTGTACTATTCACTTGATTGTAACTAGATTTCTTCCTCCCTATATAGGTAAACATCCTGGTTGGGCCCTTGTTTAAAAGATGACCTCACAAAGGGTTCATTTTACATTTGGGGAAGGGGCGGGGCGGGGGGAGGGAGGGGGAGAAATAGGCCTACACAAATGAGTATCAACACTTTTGTATATCAAGGAGTATTTACTTTTATACTTCCAGTAGCTGAAAACATTCCAAAAAAGTATAAACACACACACGCAAGCCAAGCGCACACACACACACACACAAGCCAAGCGCACACACACACACACACACACGCAAGCCAAGCGCGCGCACACACACACACACAAGCCAAGCGCACACACACAAGCACAAACACACGCACGCACACAACCACACACACATACACACACACACAAAATAAAGGGCTTGTGTATCAGATTTTGAGTTTTATCGTGTGCTTACTGTACGTATTGCTTACCTACTCGGTTTCCGTGTATTATCGTTCAGCAGTAAACAGAAGGCTTGTTTGGTTGGCAGGACTTTTCCCATGCGCCGAAAGATATTCTAGTTTTGAAAATAGTGTGTGTGCGTGTGTGTGTGTGTGTGTGTGCGTGTGTGCGTGTGTGTGTGTGTGTGTGTGTGTGTGTGTGTGTGCGTGTGTGCGTGTGTGTGTGTGTGTGTGTGTGTGTGTGTGTGTGTGTGTTGGAAATGGCATCCTGTTCCTTTGCTTGTTGGCAGAATTTCAAAGCAGACGGACGTTAATACACATTCCTGACGCGTCTGTTTACTTTATTCTCTGCTAGGTATTATATTCCTATTAGGTGTTTTTGTGTGTGTGTGTGTGTGTGTGTGTGTGTGTGTGTGTGTGTCTGTCTGTCTGTCTGTCTGTCTGTCTGTCTTTATTTGACTAAAACCTTATCTGTTTGCGTCTGTGTATTTCTCCTATTTAGCAGCTTCTGTAGCACTTGCATCAACTAAACTTTCCATGATCATTCTCAGCACTATTCTGAAGTTTATTACAGAAGGATTTGTTCATATTTTGTTAATTTTATGAATTATGATGGATTTTATTCCTAAAAACATGCCGAAAATGCCTTTTTTAAGACCAGTACATAGTATTTTCTGATTTATAAAAAAAAAAAAAAAAGTTGTATCACAATGTTTTTCATATAACGAATATAGTACAAAAAGCTAAATGTAATGTGTATGTTTTACAGGGAGGTTTTTATGGTAATTTTCAGGTAAATCATCATATCTGGACGTTATGGTAGATTTTGTTCTTAAAAACATGCAGAAAATGTTACTGTAACGATGCTGAACCCAAGAGCAGACAGAGACGATATGTAGGATATATAAAAAAAAGGTTTATTTATATATATATGAGGTGGGGAAGCAGGTAGTGGATGAGGGAGCCAGGGGGAGACCAAAACCGGGAAGCTGGAGAGAGTGATCCGGATACTGCAGGCAGAGGAAAAAACAAAAATTAGGTTTGATTTGCTTTGATTTGATTTGATTCAATTTATTTCAGACATATCAAACATACAAAACAAAATGAAAAGCATGGAAATACAATAAACAAAAATTATGTTTTCACAAAAAAAATAAAAAAAATAATCTGTATTGCTGAGATATGCCTGAAAAGGAGCAGGAAGAAGTATACACTTATTTAATCCTACCCCTTTTCCATAGTAAGAAAATAAAAAATAAAAATATTTATTAAATAATAGGTTGTGGTCAACAGCAACAGGCAACAAGAAACAAGAGATGAGAGAGCGAGAGCGAGGGAACAAATAAACTGGAGCCAGGTACGTCATAATTACCACAGTAGCGCAAGGGACGATCTGGCACCGACAGCAAGGAATCCACGGGTTATGAAGGGGAGCTGATTGGAGGTGAAGGGCCAGGTGTGAAGTGAGACAGACAGGGGGAGTGGCAGACACAGAAGGAGGAAAACACTGCGGGCTGCTGTGACCACAACAGAAAATGCCTTTTTAAATTGTATTTTTAAATGTATTCATCTGATTGTAAGGGGGATTCTTGGAGCGAAATATTGTAGATAGCAAAAGTAAATATTTCTAATAATTCTTAAAGGCCTACTTCACCGGTTTGAATATGAAGGTGTATTGAATTCTGAGATCCTATGTAGTATAAATGTGCAAACGTACTCTGTAAATATTACTGTGATGTCACAGTAAAAGACATCACAGTAATATTTACAAAGTACGTTTTTTTTAACCCTATATTTCTCTTTCTGTGATGTCACGAGAAAGAGAAATATAGGGTTAAAAAAAACACTCTTTCTGCCTTTTCTCAGGCTAGGATGAACCGATTTCAATTTTTTTCGCACATTTATACTACATAGGATCTCAGAATTCAATACACCTTCATATTCAAACCGGTGAAGTAGGCCTTTAAATGTACTAATTAATTTTTAATTTAAAAAGTAATTCTTACAGGCACATTTTGAGGTTATTTCCAGGTAAAATCATCACAGCTGGACTTTTTTTTTTATTTATTTTTTTTTCAACAAGTCTATGAGCCATTTCCAATCAGGCAGCTTGTCAGCACTTGAACTGATATCCAATCTGGATGGCATGCATCCACTAAGCAGGCTGGCAGCGTTTGAATCATGGGGGAAAGTGTGTCTCTCTGCCAATCTCCAATACGTAAGGGGGAAACTAGTTATCCAAATTTATTCAGGAAGACTTATTTTATCAACCTAGGAAAGAAATAAGATTGGATAAGCATTGTTGTAGTGAAATGGAGTCAAGGAAGAGTGCATATTGAGGCCTCTTTTAAAGTACATTTGTAGGTCTTGATTTTATATTTTATATTATCTTTTGGCAATCTGCAATACGTAAGGGGGAACTAGTTATCCAAATTTATGCAGGAAGACTTATTTTATCTACCTAGAAATAAATATTGTTGTCGTGAAATGGAGACAGTTAGAAGTGAATATTGAAGCCTCTTGTGGATATGCGATTTTTCTTTTTTTAAGATTATTTTTTTTTGCATTTAAAAGAAATACTTAATCAGACGGTTTTGGAGAGACAGAGATGCATTGTTTAAGTGAAACAGGGACAAGTACAAGAATTGAATATTGGTGTCTCCTTCCAAATAAATTTTTAGGTATATCCGGAAGAATGATATAAATAATTTTATTTTATTTATATTATCTTTTGGCAATCTCCAATACGTAAGGGGGAACTAGTTATCCAAATGTATTCTGGAAGACTTATTTTATCTACATAGAAATACATATTGTTGTAGTGAAATGGAGACAGTTAGAAGTGAATATTGAGGCCTTTTTCAAGGTACGTGTTTAGGTTCTACCCGGAAGAATTATATAAATTATTTTTATATAATTTTTTGGCATATTACATTTTACCATTTGTGATGTCACATTAGTAAAATGTAGGGTTAGTCAGTGAGACCATAAAACACTCTTTCTGCCTTTTCTCAGGCTAGGATGAACCGATTTCTAAAATGTTTTGCACATTTATACTACATAGGATCTCAGAGTTCAATACACCTTCATATTCCCATCGGTGAAGTAGGTCTTTAAACACATCATAGTGCTTTGTAATTGTGTGTTTAGAAAAAAAAAATATTGTCGTCACCCTTTTAAAGTTAATTTTTAGGTCTGTCTGTCTGTCTGTCTGTCTGTCTGTCTGTCTGTCTGTCTGTCTGTCTGTCTGTCTGTCTGTCTGTCTGTCTGTCTGTCTGTCTGTCTGTCTGTCTGTCTGCCTGCCTGTCTGTCTGTCTGTCTGTCTGTCTGGAAGAGATATAAATGGCACACGTCTGGTACACTATCTGTGATCTAGATGTGAAAGATCAGAGAGATATCGAAGCCTTGCGGGATTTTTCCAAACTCTATTGGGACTTCAAATCGAGGTTAACCTCCATAGCAGTCACCTTCATCTCTCCCTCCTCCTCTTACTCTGCCAGTTTTTATGACATTTCCTACTACACACAGCTAGTTTCTGCTTAAAGCCCTACTTCACCGGTGGAAATATGAAGGTGTATTGAACTCTGAGATCCTATGTAGTATGAATGTGCAAACGTTTTTGAAATCGGTTCATCCTAGCTTGAGAAAAAGCCAGAAAAAGTGTTTTATGGTCTCACTGTCTAACCCTTACATTTTACTAGTGAGACATCACACGAGTAAAAAGAAAAAACCTCATTCAGTATATTATAAAATAGCGATTTTATAATGATAGAACGCTTGTCCTGTATGGGTGAAGTATTCCTTTAAAGGTAAAAACATTAAACCTGCAGTGTGTAGAATTTTGGGTTTTATTTCCTAGCAGATTTTGTAGAAAGTAATTATAATATCCATAAGTACATTTAATTTAGTGCATAATAGCTGAAAAAAATGTTTTTAATTTTTTTTTTACCTTAGAAAGGGTCTCATATATGTCCATATTTCTGCATATTTTGGACCAAAGCCTATAGTGCCGCCATCTTGAAAGTGTCATAGTTGGAATGTCATCAGGTGCATTGTTTAAAATTTAGAATTGTTCTTGTCCTTGAAGGCCACTGTAGCTTCTGTTATTATTCTAAAGGGTTGGGGTTACCCAGGGAGTGTTGCATTCTAGAACTTTGTAGAACTTTCTTGATGATGTCATATTACACACTGCACCTTTTTAAATGCAATTATTTCACAAGGCTAAACAGACACATAGAGACTGTATGAAAAAAAGTCCGCAAAGTGCCACCCAAGTTATCCAAAGTGCACACAAGTCAACAGTAGAGTATCA
>NC_137228.1:15318838-15321338 GCF_949987685.1 Ammodytes marinus
AGAAGTGATGTCACATCTGTAAAATGTAGGGTTAGACAGTGAGACCATAAAACACTCTTTCTGCCTTTTCTCAGGCTAGGATGAACCGATTTTTTAAATTATTTGCACATTTATACTACATAGGATCTCAGAGTTCAATACACCTCCATATTCCCACCGGTGAAGTAGGTCTCTAGGCGTTTTCTAAAAAGATTGCTGTAGAATAGGTTGCTTTTTATAAAGAAAATATATTACTAGCAAAGACAGATTGCACAGGATTGTATAGGATACAGTGCAGTTAATTTATATTCTTAACAGATAATGGATAACTTAAAGGTGCAGTGTGTAATATGACATCATCAAGAAAGTTCTACAAAGTTCTAGAATGCAACGCTCCCTGGGTAACCCCAACCCTTTCGAATAATAACAGAAGCTACAGTGGCCTTCAAGGACAAGAACAATTCAAAATTTTAAACAATGCACCTGATGACATTCCAACTATGACACTTTCAAGATGACGGCACTAGGCCTTGGTCCAAAATGTGCAGAAATATGGACATATATGAGACCCTTTCTAAGGGAAAAAATTATAATTCAAAACATTTTTTTCAGCTATTTTGCACTAAATTAAATGTACTTATGGATATTATAATTACTTTCTACAAAATCTGCTAGGAAATAAAACCCAAAATTCTACACACTGCAGGTTTAATTCACTACTTCACTGGATACTTTTACTTATACCTTTTTATTGTCTGAAATGCTCCTAACAATTGTCTAAAAAACACTCTTTTACACGCCAAACCTGAGCCCTATAACGTTTGTCAAACTTCAATACACTATTTATGCCCCAAACTCCGACTGTAGTGGAGTTAGCGAGTTATCTTGGAAAAAAGAAAAAGAAAATGGTGAAGTCTTCAATAGCTGCAGAGGTGTCACACGGGCTGAGAGGTAAAAGATTTTCCAAGTCGTCAATATCAAAGTTTTCAAAAGATTGTAGAAAAACAGAGGGATGAAAAGAGAGGGGGGATAGAGAGAGAGAGAGGGGGGGGGGAGAGAGAGAGAGAGAGGGGGAGAGAGAGAGAGGGGGGATAGAGAGAGAGAGAGGGGGATAGAGAGGGGGGATAGAGAGAGGGAGGGGGAGAGAGAGAGAGAGAGGGAGGGGGAGGGGGATAGAGAGAGAAAGATAGAGAGAGAAATTGAGAGAGCGAAAGAGAAAGAGAGAGGGAGGGGGATAGAGAGAGAGAGGGGGGTAGAGAGAAGGAGAGAGAGACAGAGAAAGAGAGAGAGAGAGAGAAAGGGATAGAGAGAGAGAGAGACATAGGGAGGGATATGTAAAAGAGAAGAGATCAACCGTGCAGTCATGTCATAGCCTTGGGCAAAAAGAAGCTGCAGATGTAACAAAGACAGGGCCGTGCGATTGTCAAGAGGCATGGATAATGATAGCTTTGCATGTAGGGTACAAGGCAAACATCAAGGCCATGCACAAGGCAGCACAAGGCAGGACTTTAAAGGGGTTGCGGGCCAGAGAAAGGGGGCTAAGGGAGCGCGATAGATAGATAGATAGATGGCCCCAAATTTGGCCCCTTGTGGCACCCCTTAGTCTGATGGCATGGGGCAGAGGCAGGTAACTATATAGGAACAAAGCAAATTGGACAGGGTGCATCGGTTAGTGTGGAGGAGACAGTGTTATGTTTTATATTATAAGGCGTGCAACCCAACCAACGTCCTTATTTTTCAGGGTTTTTTTTTTTTGTTGAGTTGAAAACTTTTTTTATTCCCTTGTTGTCCCCCTGGCCCCCTAGCAACCATCACCACACCAACGAACGCCTTGCCACAGATGCAACTCTGCAAACGAGCACATGCATTGTAGAATGAGGTCACTCTTATATATAACAACACATATGATATGGTGATGATCCTGAATATATACAGCTCTGGAAAAAAATTAAGAGACTAGTCTGGATTTTTCTTCAATCTTCACCTCTATATTACTTATTGAAAATGCTCTAAATGACAATATTTTGGGCAGGAATTTGATAGAAATGTCGTCAATAGTTTATATTATAAAACCAAAATGTTCATTCTACTCAAACATATGCATATAAATAGTAAAACAAGAGACACTGAATATTTGGAGTGGTCTCTTCATTTTTTCCAGAGCTGTATGTATGTTGTTTTATGGCTACCTGTCTTAGATTAAGATTGCATAGGGTTAAGGCACAGAATATGGGCCCATGTTTAATCAAAGGGTGTGGTCGTGGTTACAGGAAAATGTCAACTTTTGGTAGCAATCTTGTGTATATCATAATACTATGAAACGTTAAAGTCGCTACGAGGAACTTTTAAATATTTCATGAAACAGTCAAATTTTTTCCTCTGATGATCATAAATTACATGTAACAGCAAACGAGACAATCAGTGCAAAGAAAGAAAGCTATTTTTATATAGTTTTTCTTAATGCCTTTGTCGTGGGTATACGCTCACCCAGGAACAACAGCTGGCGTGGTAACAACACTAC
>NC_137228.1:15326338-15336338 GCF_949987685.1 Ammodytes marinus
TTTGACAGAGGAAAGGTGCAGAGAAGAGACGTATAGTGTGTGTAACAAGCTCTCCTTTCATTCTCTCTGTCTTGGCCTTTTTTACTTTAACTCTTGGGCGGCTCACACACACACACACACACACACTGTAACAGACACACACACACATACACTGTAACACACACATGCACAAACGCACAAACGTACGAACACACACACACATGCATGAACGTACGAACACACACACGCACTAACACACACACACACACACACACACACACACACACTGTAACACACACACACTTTGTACTTTTCTTTTTGAGAGGCACGCACACACACACACACACACACACTGTAACACACACACACACACACACACACTGTAACACACACACACACACACACACACACACACACACACACTCTGTACTTTTCTCTGTGAGAGGCCTTCTCTTCGCCGTGCCTTGACAGAGACAGCTCCCTGCACATTTGATGTCGGCTTGACGGTCAAGGATAATGGTGCGTCGTGGGACCGTTGTCATCCCTGTCAATAGGACAGGCGAAGGGGGTGGTGTGTGTGTGTGTGTGTGTGTGTGTGTGTGTGTGTGTGTGTGTGGAAAGGGGGATGAGAGAGAGGGAGAGAGGGAGGGAGGGGGGCCAGGGGTGTGTGAAGAAAAATACCTTTTTTCTATGCAGCCATTGTGCAAGTGCTGCATTGTCTGTCCTTTCTATATATTCGTAAGGAAGACAATTAGTTTATTTATAAGCAAGTTGAGAAGAGGAATTGTTTTTGCGTGTGTGTTGGTCTCTGTGTGTGCGTGTGTGTGTGTGTGTCTCTGTGTGTGTCTGTGTGTGTGTGTGTGTGTGTGCGTGCGTGTGTGTGTGTATTTTTGTATTTGATTATGCACTTCAAGATTCCTTTGCAAGTTCAAATTAAGTGATTGAAGTGACCAACACGACATTTTAAGAAGTGTTTTAATTACGCTCCGGTGGTGTAGTGGATAGAGCGCGTACCATATCGGCTCCGGCCTTCGTTGCAGTGGTCGCGGGTTCAAATCCGACCCGTGGACCTTTACTGCAGGTCACTCCCTCCCCCCCCTCTCTCTCTCTCTCTCTCTCTCTCTCTCTCTCTCTCTGTCTCTGTCTCTCCCTCTCTCCCTCTCTCTCTCTGTCTCCCCATTTCAACTCTGTACTGTCTAATAAAGCTTGAAAATGCCCCTAAAAAAAAAATAATAATAAGGGAAAAAAACTATTCTCGTGTTGGTCACTTATGTCACTTTATTTGATGTACAAAACTGGTTTTCTGAAATGCGCCACCCTTGAATGACTTGTCTACTTTGGATAATCCCTCTTCTTCTTCTGATCCTTTTACTGTCCTCTCTCTCTCTCTCACACACAAACACACACCCCTCCACACACACACACACACACACATACACACACACACACACACACACACACAAACACCCCCCCCTCCCCCCACACACACACACACTTATTTTTTACATCCACGTCTTCTCAATGTCATACAAAGCCTTGAAAAAAAAAAAAAAACCCTACTGATCATTTTATATATATATTTTTTTATTTATTTTGTGTTTGGATTGTTGAATCTAACGAGGATTCTTCTTCTCTTTGATGTAATTAAACTCCCGAGGCTTGATCTGGGCAGAGTCGGAGTTAATTTTTTTTTCTTCTCGGAGCATCGCGGGGAAGCGATCGCAAGACTTCAGATGTCAAGGCATTTCTTTCAAGCTTCACGGCACCTCGTTTTTTCCTTTACAACCACCGCATAAAAAGATCTGTGTGTGTGTGTGTGTGTGTGTGTGTGTGTGTGTGTGTGTGTGTGTGTGTGCATGTGTGTGTCTCTCTCTCTCAGTGTCTCTGTGTTTGTGTGTGTGTGTGTGTGTTTGTGTGTGTGTGTGTGTTTGTGTGTGTGTGTGTGTGTCTCTGTGTGTGTGTGAATGTGCGGAAAAAAAACAAATGGACTCGCCTGACGTTTCTTCAAACCCCCCTTTTTCTCTGTCCAACACCTACACACACACACACACACACACACACACACACACACACACACACACACACACACACACACACACACACACCACAGCCTAATAGTCTCCTTATCCTACGCTACGATCCCCTAGGCACCTTTTTGTGCAGCCATCAAAAATGCCCCAGGTAGCCCCAGGGACATAATAGAAGAAATGGGTAGGGGTGTGTGTGTGTGTCTGTCTCTCTCTGTGTGTGTGTGTGTGTGTGTGTGTGTGTGTGTGTGTGTGTGTGTGTGTGTGTGTGTGTGTGTGTGTGTGTGTGTGTGTGTGTGTGTGTGTGTTGCATATACACTCAAGGATGCTCTTTTCACTGCGTTTTTTTACTGTGTTTTCAGTTTTAATGGGAGGTTGGTTTCTGTCAAGCGAACCAACCTGTGTGTCACAACCACTTCTGCACAGCGCTTAATGACATGTCAAAGGACACACAGACACACACACACACACACACACACACACACACACACACACACACACACACACACACACACACACACACACACACACACACACACACACACACACACACACACACACACACAGCTAAGCGGGGAGAACCCCCTCGTTTATACTGTGTGTGTACACCTTTCCAACCGTGCACAAGGTTGTCTGATGCCACCACTGGAAAATTATTGACGGCAATTTGTATATATGGTTCGGTGGACACAGGGAAAGCAAAGAGGCCGCAAGGGAGAGACCCTCACAGGGGCTGGTAAAAGATTGAAGGCAAGAATGCGTTTAAAAATAAATAAAAAAAAATTCTCGTCTAACACACACACACACACACACACACACACACACACACACACACACACACACACACACACACACACACACACACACACACACACACACACACACGCCGAGCAGCAGTATAATCAAACCGGGTCAGTTTCATATCAGCTAAAGGAACTGCCTGTCTGTTTAAAGGGACACTACTGCAGCCACTGTATGATTAATATGATTTAAAGCAGACCTGGGGCTGTCTCTGACCGGCCCCCTGTGATGTCAATGGAAAATTAAGAATCAAAGGGGTTGCCCTTAGCTCAGTTGGTAGGGCGTCCCCACCACCCCATGGGCCTCGGCCAGCAGCAGACCCGGGTTTGATTCCAGCCCGCGGTCGTTCTCTGCATGTCACTCCCCTCTCTGCCCCATTTCAACTCTGTCTCTGCACTATCAATAAAGCATAAAAATGCCCAAAAAATATCTTAAAAATGTTTTAAAAAAAATTAAGAATCAAACGTAAAGAAGTTAGTATTTTTAAGCTTTGTTTTCCCACCGGTGAAGTAGGTCTTTTTTTTATAGATATTTTTTGGCATTTTCAAGCTTTATTAGACAGTACAGAGTTGAAATGGGGAGACAGAGAGAGAGAGAGAGAGAGATAGAGAGAGAGAGGGGGGGGGGGGGGTGACCTGCAGTAAAGGTCCACGGGTCGGACTCGAACCCGTGACCACTGCAATGAAGGCCGGAGCCGATATGGTACGCGCTCTATCCACTACGCCACCGGAGCAGCCCCAATTAAGTAGGTCTTTTAAGGGAGCGGCCAAGACCTTCACTGGAGTTAGTAAAAGTAAAGTCAAATTCCCAAGCAAGAGCATAATAAACCCGGGTCAGTTTCATGTTAGCGAAGTAACTGTCTGCCTCGGTTTTTGAAGGGGCTGATCTGTATTTGCTACTAGTGTGTGTGACTGTCCTTTTGTTCTCTTTAAATTGAGTCAAAGTTGTGTGTGTGTGTGTGTGTGTGTGTGTGTGTGTGTGTGCGTGTGTGTGTGTGTGTGTGTGTTTCTGTGTGTGTGTGTGTGTGTTGAGACAAAGTTCAGGAGGGTGGATTATGTTTGTGGCTTGACGGTTATGGATCGAAAAATACAGTGAGGGGAAAGAAGGCTTAAAGTGAGACAACGGACGGATATGATTTGTCTGTTAGCTTCAGTTGTTTAAAACTTAAAACGTTTCCCTTAGCTCAACCCCCCCGACCCCTTTCATTGACTGACACTCAGCCTGTGTTGAAGAGGGTAATCTACAACCTCTAGTAGGTAGAGAGAAAGCTTGAAAACAAAATGGGAGGGAGAGGGAGAGAGAGGGAGAGAGAGAGAGGGGGGGGGGGGGAGAGATAGGGAGAGATGTGGGAGGGAGAGGGAGAGAGAGGGAGGGAGAGAGGGAGGGAGAGAGGGAGGGGGAAAGAGACAGAGAGAGAGAGAGAGAGAGAGAGAGAGAGAGAGAGAGGGGGCTTGGAATAAAAGGCACGTTAGAGTTAGACAGACAGAGGGAGAGAGAGAGAGGGAGAGGGAGAGAGAGAGGGAGAGGTGGGGAGAGAGACAGGGATGGGGACAGGGAGAGAGAGAGGGAGGGGGAGAGAGAGGGGAGAGTGAGAGAGGAGAGAGATGTGGGAGGGGGGAGGGGGAGAGAGAGGGAGGTGGAGAGGGAGAGTGAGAGAGGAGAGAGGGGGAGAGACAGAGAGAGAGAGAAGGGGGAAAGAGACAGAGATAGAGATAGAGAGAGAGAGAGAGGGGGCTTGGAATAAAAGGCACGTTAGATAGACAGACAGTTCTTCTCAATTGCTGAAACAATAAACCCTATTTATCGCCCATTTGAAAAAGGTTTGACGTGCCGTTTGAAACAGAAGGGCCCCCGCTCTCATCTCCGCGGCATATTAAACTGTCACAGCGCTTAACTTTAAATTAAGGTGACATGCCGCTGACTTCGAGGATGTCACTAATGGTGCAATAGGCGACCTGCTAATACAAGTAACAATATGACAAACGGTTTGCTTTAACTAAAACCTCTGCTGTCAGATTAAAGCCCGCCCGCCCGCCCGCCCGCCCGCCCGCCTGCCCCTGACATCTTTAAACTTTCTTTCTTACATTAGCGGTGACACTCGGAACAAATGCAATTTCGACGTGACCAAAAGAAAGGCGTTACAATTTTTTTTTTTTACATCTGACGCAGCGTGAATGCTATTGTCGCGGCGGTGTCTTAGCCATAACAAAAAAAGGATGACATCTTTTCCTTGTATTAGGTGAATGCAATAAGTCACACGTGTGCGAAACAATGCACCCTTGTTGTTTGTGAGGTTTAGGTTTTACAAAAAAATGCCCGTGCATCGTTTGAGTTTCAAGTGAGTGAGTGGCTGTTATAGGTGATTATATAATATTAAGTGTGTGTGTTGTTGTGTGAGTGACTTTGCTATGCTATCTCCTGCAAAGCCCTGATAGCTAATATAAGCCCCTTGTGTCAAAAGGCCTTAACCTTGGATTAGAGGACTGCCTGAAATATGTTCTCATTGTCTAAAATGTCACATAACATTTTCTTTCATCTTAACAAATGGAGACAATACACCTCAGAGCTGTCAGGGGACTGTGGTTATCTACTGTAGTAATGGGTTTTATTGTAGAATGATAGGTGTGTGTGCATGTACAGTGGGTTGAAATAGTAATTTCTTTTATAAATAAAAAAACTGAAAAATGTGGCGTGCAAAAGTATTCAGCCAGTATTCCAGTTTTTTATTTATAAAATTATATATATTGAAAACCATGTTTCATTTTCATTCCACACTTCACAATTATGCACCACTTTGTGTTGTTCTATCACATGAAATCCCAATAAAATAAATGTACGTGTGTGTGGTTGTTACGTGGCAAAATGTGTAAAAAGTTCAAGGGGTATGAATACTTTTTCAAGTATATCATAAGGCAAGGCAAGATTATCTATATATAGGCCTATAGCACAATTCAGACACAAGGCCATTCAAAGTGCTTTACAGGGGCAAGATTAAAATACACAATACACATTAGATTATGAATTTGGTAGAAATGTTGTCAGTAGTTTGTAGAATAAAACCAAAATGTTCATTCTACTCAAACATATGCCTATAAATAGTAAAACGAGAGACACTGAACATTTGGAGTGGGCCCTTAATTATTTTCCAGAGCTGTATATATGTGTGTCTAGGTGTTATTGTATTACTACATTTTCATAGTCATTTGCCATTTGTTCAGTGTCTCTCGTTTTACTATTTATAGGCATATGTTTGAGTAGAATGAACATTTTGGTTTTATAATATAAACTACCGACAACATTTCTACCAAATCCCCCCCCCCAAAAAAAAATATTGCCATTAAAGAGCATCCCCCCTCTCTCTCTGTCTCTGTCTCCCCATTTCAACTCTGCACTATCTAATAAAGATTACAAATTCCCCAAAATTCTCTTTATAAAAAAAAAAGTGATTTTGACAACAAGCGTTCTCCAGAATCACTGACTCCACCTTTAATGATATTTGAAGGCTTTTACCTGTATAGTGCAATGTACGCATAAAATAAATAGCTAATTTGTAAAGTGTTCACCAGTTATTGCACATTGTGTGTGTGTGTGTGTGTGTGTGTGTGTGTCAGTCAGTGTCTACTTGTATTCACTACAGTTTTACCTGCATTCAATGAGCTCATAATGGGCTTCGTATTTCACGTAACATTGTGTTCATAAAAAAACAACTACACACGCCCTTTCCGCCAATCAAATATTTACGTATTAAATTGTGCTTATAACAAAGTCGCCATTGTTGTTAAAGGGAAGTGATTATCTCTGACTTGTTGGTATTTCTGGACCCTTCCTGTTTATTTAGGTGAATGGGAAAACTCCAAACTGTGTGTGTTTGTGTGTGTGTGTGTGTGGGATAAGGGTGTGTGTGTGTGTGTGTGGGATAAGGGTGTGTGTGTGTGTGTGTGTGTGTGGGTGGGATAAGGGTGTGTGTGTGTGTGTGACTCCAAACTTTGACGTATTACAGTAAACGGAACAATATGAAATCATTCTTTTGATTGTTTCATTGTTGATGCGTGGCGGAACTATCGTGACTAGGTGTGTGTGTGTGTGTGTGTGTGGGTGGGCTAAGGGTCTCTGTGTGTGTGTGTGTGTGTGTGTGTATTCCTGTTTAGTTCACGTTGTTGTAAATACAGATGTAAGAGGCATGTAGGAGCTTTTGCACAATGTGTGTATCAATGTGTACATGTCTACACAAAAGAGAGGGAAAAAGTGTGTGTGTGTGTGTGTGTCAACTTAGTGTGTGTTTTTGTGTTTGTGTGTGTGTGTCTGTTTATTTTACCTCCTTCATATTGTCATCGGTGTATGAGTGAGTGTGTGAGTGAGTGAGTGTGTGTGTGTGTGTGTGTGTGTGTGTGTGTGTGTGTGTGAGAGTGAGTGTGTGTGTGTGTGTGTGTGAGTGTGAGTGTGTGTGTGTGTGAATGGGTGAATCTAGTAAGAAATGTAAAGCGCTTTGGGGCTGAAAAAAATCGGCTAAAAAGTGCTATATAAATCAAGTCCGTTTACCATTTCACCTCCTGTATAAAAATGAATTTCTACCTGTGTAAACCTCAGTAGGACTCATGCCCCTACTTAGTGTCAAAGCTAATTGGAGAGAGAAGGAGGGAGGGAGAGAGGGAGAGAGGGAGGGGGAGAGAGAGAGGGAGGGAGGGAGGGAGGGAGGGAGGGGGTAGGTGAATAAGAAACCCCTAGTAAAATCCCCTTAATTCCTCGGATTATAATTTAAAATATTCGAGAAATGCTAATCAGGCTATTGCAACCAAACAAAAGGATAATAAGACGGTCATCCAATTACTAGTACCGGTGTTCGTAGGGGCCTGTGCAAAACCTGGTAGCCTGATTTCACGTTTTTTTTTTTTTTTTTTTTTTTAACTGGAGACACAGGGACGCAATAGTCAAGCTGTGAGCACACACACACACACACACACACACACACACACACACACACACAGACACGGACGCACACACACCCTGCCCTCCCTCTGCCTGCCTGTGTGTCTGCCTGCCTGCCTGTCTCACAAATATGTTAATTAGGGTCCAGATATTCACACACTTAATTAGCAAACCCGGGCCTAGTAGGTTTGTGTTTCATTTTTGATTGGGGGGAAGCGAAAAAAGAATAGACACGGTGCGAGAAATTAGAAAAGAGGGGTTTAGTTTTTTCAATAGCGAATTTAAATATGGCCTCAAGGTGATGAGACGAGGAGGTATTGTTAACTAACTCTACTCAATACTCAAATGAACTTTTCTCTCTCTCTCTCTCTCTCTCTCTCTCTCTCTCTCTCTCTCCCCCTCGCCCCCACCCTTTCTCTCATCCTACGGCAAAAAAGGATGGGAGAGAAAATTCAACCGTGGACGAGATTATCCTGTCTTTTTAGCCGGCTTTTTCTCGCCGTTTCCATTTCGCGACATTGAAGTGATTGTATTAATTGAAGTGGCATTCAATCAAATTAACATATTATATGTTTCGAAAATTAGACCAAGGCAAGCCGAGCCGAGCAAGCCCCCTGTACTACCTTACACACACACCGACACACACACCGACACACACACACACACACACACACACACACACACACACACACACACACACACACACTGCACCGGAGAAGATACTGAAAAAGTGGAGGGGGGGGGGGGGTTTGGATGGAATTTGGAATAAGCGTTGTTCAAGAAAATTGAACGACGCCCGCCCACCTTTCTCAATAGACGTCATTAGAGATGAAATTAGAAATTTTTCGGGGTGAACTGTTCACATAAAAGGCTGCAGGGATTTGACACGAGCACTTTGATGTGTATGATTTAGCTACAGTGATCTGTCTTCCAAATGTCTCCAATTGCCAAAGTATGTACCCAGGCACAATGGCGCACAATATCAACTTTTGGCCGGTGGTTACTAAATGGTTACTGTAGTGTAGGCCTACTGCAACAGGGGAAAAAAAATCAAGCTTGAATTGGTGTCATAATATCAAATTAATAATAATGGATTGGATTTATATAGCGCTTTTCTAGGCACTCAAAGCTCTTTACAGGGTTCCAGGTTCCATTCATTCACACACAGTCATACCGGTGGCGGAAGCGTGGCTGCCATTCAGCGCCTACGGCCCCCTCCGACCACCACCTCAAACATACAGCAGTCATACACATTCACACGAGGCAAGGTGGGTGAAGTGCCTTGCCCAAGGACACAACAACCATGACACAAGTGGCTAGGGCGGGGATCGAACCGCCAACCCTTCGATCATTGGCCGGCCCGCTCTACCACCTGAGACACAGTCGCCGAAAACTGTAGTGTAGGCCTGCTGCAAAAAAATTGCAGAGTGTCATAGAAAATATGCATTTATAAGTTGCATAAGAGTGCAGGGTCGGTGGTTCGATTCCCTGTCTCCCTGCCACATGTCGAAGTGTCCTTGAGCAAGACACTGAACCCCACATTGCTCCCGATGGTTCAGAGAGCGCCTTGCAAGACAGCTACTGCGATCGGTGTATGAATGTGTGTGTGTGTGTGTGTGTGTGTGTGTGTGTGTGTGTGTGTGTGTGTGTGTGTGTGTGTGTGTGTGTGTGTGTGTGTGTGTGTGTGTGTGTGTGTGTGTGTGTGTGTGTGTGTGTGTGTGTGTGTGTGTGTGTGAATGGGTGAATGTGGTAAGAATTATAAAGCGCTTTGGGGCTGAGAAGATCGGCTAAAAAACGCTATATAAGTCAAGTCCATTTACCATTTACAAAGTTGAAGGCAATAAGTAAAAAATTAAGAAAAAAATTGCCCTGGAAACTGATGAAAAGGCCCCATTTCTTCAACTGCTACTAACTGCAAAATAATCTTCTTAGAAAAAAACAAAATTCAATTAGTTGAATTTAAAAAAAAAAAGCTTAACAGTGGATCTCTGTTTCTCATCCCCGCTCTTTGCCGAAAACGCCGAGAGAGAGACAAAATTAATTTCTACATTTGTGCTTTCAATTTAGCTGCTACTTATTTAGCTTCAATAGAGGGCAGTTCATTATTATTAAATATAACTGAAAGGCATTTTCATCCGAGTGTATCACTTACACACAAGCACATTATATTGCTCATGTAAATCTTTCTTTTCTTCCTTAAAGAATAAAAAAAAAAAAAGCAGCTTGGCATATTTATTGGTGTGTGTGAGAATGAGGGTGTGTGTGTG
>NC_137228.1:15341688-15354188 GCF_949987685.1 Ammodytes marinus
GAAAATGTAATTCACCTTTCATTGAGTGAGGCAAGGGGGGAAATCTAAAGTCTAATATTAAAGCTGCAGTGTGTAACTTTGGGAGTGTCAGATAAGTGAAACATTTCTTTAAGATATATTCTCCATAACTGAATAAACAAACTTTCCTCACAGGAAAATGTAGATCCCTGGAACACTGTTTGAAGTTAGAAAGTTTCCTGAAACTTTATTTTCTTAAATTATAATTTCAGATTAGCTTCGAATGCGAGAATTCCGTCTCTATTTCTCTCTTCAACATTTTGACAGGTAGCTCAGTCACTAAAACAAGGAAATAACTCTCTCTCTCTCTCTCTCTCTCTCTCTCTCTGTCTCCCCCTCTCTCTCTGTCCCCCTCTCTCTCCCCCCCTCTCTCTCTCTCTCTCTCTGTCTCTCTCTCTCTCTCTCTCTCTCTCTCTCTCTCTCTCTCTCTCTCTATTTTCTCTCATCTACAGTCACATGATCTACAAGGCTCTTCCGGCGATCTCCAGAGCCTGCTGCCGTTTGACCAAACTGCCAGAGCCATGCCCCAGTCTCCTTCCACGCAGAGCCAGTGGTCTTACCCAGGAGACAAGCACCTAAACGAGGCTACACACCCTCCCCCTTCCCACTACCTCTCCTCCTCCTCCATAGCCGATTCAGAGTCTCAGTTTAGCTACCAGACATCCACAAACGACGGTGGCTCCTTCGATGGGGACACATGGAGCTACCGGACCCTCTCCCCAAGCTCCAGCAATCCTACCCCAGACTTGAGATCTATTTCTGGGGAAGGTTTCAGCTATGACCCCCTGGTGCTACTGTCCTCTGGTCGTTCTACACCTGCCAACACCGACAGCATCTCTTTGTGTTCGGGTAAAACGTCGCCAAGTCGTTTGGACAGAAGAAAGCTCAGCAGCATTTCTCTGAGGAAATCCAAGCGCCCGCCCGCCCCGCCGACGCGCTCCGATAGTTTGCGTCGCCGCCCCGGTCGGAGCAAACCCTCTCGATGTTACTCTAGTCCCCGAATGCAACGAAGCCCTCGCGTGGATCGAAAGTCCCCGACATCGTCCCCCCAACAAGCCTTCCACGATCCCTGGGTCCCCCGGAGAGATAGCAACACAGAACGCGAGAAGGGAATCATCTGCGGGACCGTCGCGAGTTTTGAACCTTTAACCCCGAATTCGGTTGATGATCTATTTTCAGAGGAGAACGTACCACCAGAAAGCCCTAGCCTCTCGAATGCCCACATCAGCAACAACGCTACAGGATCCCAGAGCGCGTTTTACTCTGGCGAAGACACAAACTTAGGACATTTGAGCCCGATTTCTGTCCGAAATTTGTCTCGCGAGGAGCATCTACAACTAACTCCCCAAATCTTCACCCCGGGGTCTCATGAGGGATCTTATGCTAGTCCTGCTGTTAGCCCGGCTAAACAGAAAATAAGCTACATCCCTAAGCTAACAAATGCTGAAAACTTCCAGCACAATGAACAGCAGAAGGACTTGGATTTGGATATGTATGCTACACTGGCAAACAATCAAGTCCGGAACAACACCACGGAATGCCAGACCCAGATAACCTACGGGACAGTCCCAAGCTATGAACCTTTAAGCCCGACTTCTCAGTATTCTAGGTATCTACCCCAAAGCCCTTGTCTCTCAAACGGTCCCAAAATAACCCCGGGGTCTACAGATTCAGATTCGGAAAGTTTAAGGTTTTCTCTCAACCCGAAAAATTCTACTACTTCGTCCTACTCTTCCATGGCCGGGCTAGAATGTCTCGCTTCGCCCTCTAGCAGCTACTCCGGTCTGTCCAACACCCCAATTCCTGGCTACACAGAAAGCCAGAGCAAGATTCACTATGGTAATGTCCCAAACTTTGAACCTTTGAGCCCAAATTTCATCGATACCTCTTCTTCCGAGCATCTACCAGTAAGCCCTGGCTTTTCCAACGCTCCCTCGCTAACCCCGGGGTCTCCAGATTCAGAATTAGAAGGTCTTCGGTTTTCTCTGAACACCCAACCCTCTTCCGTGGCGAGGCTAGAACGTCTCGCTTCACCTTCTAGCGGCTACTCGAGTCAATCCAACACCCCGACTCCCGGCACTCCCTTATCCTCCCCTCTCTCTCCTTCCTCTCCTCTCACTGCGTTCCCTCCGTTCTCTGCCCTCGCCGACTCAAACCTAAACTCATCGATGCCCAGGTTAAGATCCCGGGTTGGGGTTGACGGAAGGCCTAAGCCCCCAGTCCCCGAAAGAAAATCATCCCTAATGTCGTCCGTTTCGTCCTCATTTTCCTCAAATTCTTCCCTTTCTTCTTGCACCTCCATAGAATCATCAACGGCTAAACATCTCCCCCTCCCCTTACCCCCTCCGCCGCCACCCCCACCCCCACCCCTCCCTCCTTCTCGACTCCCCCCTCCCCCTTACTCTCATGCTGTCAAGACAACCCACAACTTACCTCTTCACCCAACCTTAGCCATACCTCCAAAATCTCCGAAAGGCAATGTTAAAGCCCCTCCTTTGGTGACGACACAAGCGTTGCAAAACCTCAAACTACGCCCTGTCAAGAAGCAAGGGGGCCTACTCACTAGCATCAAGCTAACCAATGCTACATCCACTGAGACTCAAGTCTATAACCAAGTGGACAAGTCTTCAGCTACTGCAAATGCTGCTGCTATCCAAGATTCACACAGCAAACAAGACAGTGCTGTTGAGGTACTTGGGTCACAAAATGCTGTCTGTGGTCTAGCAAGCATGACTAATGCTTTAATGGGTAATGCTAACCTTCAGAGCCCAGTGAAAGCTAACGTTACACTTGATAGCTACATTGCTAACTATGCTGCTATCCAAGATTCACCAAGCAAACAAAACAGAGCTGTGTTGTTCAATGGTAATCTTGAAGGCCAAGTAAACACTGCTGGGTCACAAAATGCTGCCTGTGGTCTACCTAATGTGACTACTGCTGCTTTAATGGGTGACGCTAACCTTCATAGCCCGGTGAAAGCTAATGTCACACTCCATAGCTACGTTGCTAACTATGCTGCTATCCACGATCCACCCAGCAAACAAGACAGCGCTGTGTTGTCCAATGCTAATCTCGACAGCCAAGCCGACCCCGATGCTAAGCTAGTTGGACCACAAAATGCTGTTTTTGAGCTAAGTAGCAATGAGGCTAACATAACAACTGCTTCTTCAATGGATAATGCTAGCCGTCGCAGTCCATTGAAAGCTCATACAGTACAACCTGGATGCAACTCAAGTCATGATTACTACAACCTAACAAGAGGTGACATAGGGACACCCAAGCATCTACAACAAAGCCCTGGGCCCTCCATCACCCCACAAGCCTTCACCCTGGGGTCTCCAAAGTCAAATTCACACGAGTCATCTAATGCTAATCCAGCTGCTAGCCCGGCTAAACAGAAAAGCTATGGGCCTGAGCTAACGAATGCTAGCGAAGACTTCCAGTATAATCAACAACAGATGGAGGATTCAGACATGTATGCTGCACTCGCAAACAATCAAGTGTCCACTCCGGTCAAAGTGTCTTACGGTTCCGGTGTGTACGAAATTATTCAACAACAGTCTTTGCTACTACAGCAACAACAACAACAACCGGTTGAAAATGCTAAGCTAACTAAGACCGCAGAGACACAGGGAGACAGTGAGGGTGTTTCTTCATACTGGAGCCTCTCTGGAACAAAACAAGATAGACAGTCTGAGAAGAAAGATGACACAAATGACAGGAAGGATTTAGAAAGTCTAGCAAATGGTGATTCTACAGCGAATAGCGATTTTAAACAGAATTCTAAGGTGTTTAAGACAGATAGCCCAAAGAAGGTCCAATCCCCAGTCAAGCCAGTGCCACCAAAAAAGCCGGATCTTTGCATTCTAGCTGGCATGGCGTCTCCAGAAGCAAAACGAGGACTAGGAGGCGGATGGAACAAGAGCGGTGGACCAATCCCAACAACAAACCACCAAACGAGCCAAATAGAGTCAGATGATTGGGCCGTTTCAAATGCATCACCGCCGAAACACACGATTCCGATTGACGAATTTGCAAGTTTACAATCACTTCCGGTGGTCGCGGCCTCTGTGAATGTAAACACAACGCCAACGCTCTCTCCGGTCGGTTCGCCTCAAAGACAAAAGCCGCCGATTTTGCACAAGAAACCAGATCTGCTGATTGCCTCGCCCATAAGATCAAAACCGGTCTTTAGAAGTGCAACGGAGCCACAGAAAGGCACCTCGGAGATCCAGGATGGCTCAGGTGCTTCGGATGGGAACAGAGGAACCGTGGAAAACCGTGGGAGCTCTGGAATGTGGGACACTTTCGACAACAATAGCACCTCAGGGGCCACGGGAGTCGCAGAGAACTGTACTGTCAAAAATGCTCCTAATTTGGAGAACGGTGGTGTTTCTGGAACTTGTGGAACATCTGAGATCATGGATAACTCAAGATCTTTGAAGGCCACAAGAGGAACCTTGGAGAACCGTGGGAGCGCTGGAATTTCGGACACTTTTGACAACAGTAGCATCTTAGGGGCCACGGGAATTGCTATGAACATGGATACTGCAAAAGCTCTTACTGTTCAAGGGGCTACAAACACTATGAATACATCGGAAAACTGTATTTCTGGAATTTGGGCAACTTCAGATAATATGGATAACTCAAGTGCTTTGAATGCCACAAGAGGAACCTTGGATAACCGTGGTACTGCTGGAATTTCGGACACTTTCGTCAACGGTAGCACCTTAGATAAAATGGGAATCGTTGGGGTCATTTGTAGTGCAGAAACCCCTACTGTCAAAGTAACTCCAAACACTATGGATAATTTGGAGAACTTTGGTGTATCGGGAACTTGGAGAACCACCTCAGATAATACGGATAACTCAAGGTCTTTGAATGCCACCAGAGGATCCTTGGAGAACTGTGGTAATTTAGAGAGCTCAGAAGACCATCTAACTGGATTTAAGGACCCCTGTAATCCTGGGGTCATCGGAAAAACAAGTCCTTATAAGGATATTGGACAAGTGTCTCATAGTGGTGTCACGAAGGCACTGTTCGAAGAAGAGGAAAATGAATCAACATTGGTTATCACAACAACGCAGCAAAAAGACAACGCAAGGAAAAAACGGAAAAACAGGAGATCTGGAAGGCAGCTCCTTATGATGTCATTAAGTAAGAGGCCCGCCCACTATTCTACAACATCTTCATCATCATCGTCTTCGTCTTCCTCTGGGGACGAATCCGACGTAGCGACAGAGAGAGTAATGCAAACGTGGGAAGAGTCCAGAAAGACAAAAGTTTGCATTGAAGTTGAAGACACTAGTGATTCTGAAGAGCACTGTGGACATTTGGGTCGGAGCAGGTATTCCTTAAACAGTGCACTTTCCACTGACAGCCTTCAGGGGGCGCTGTCACTGCCAGACCTACTGATACAAGAAGAAGAAGAAGAAGAAGAGGAGGAAGGGAGGAAGTGGGAGACAGGAGAGGAGACAAAGGAGAATCCAGATGGTGAGTTTGGCTTATTGAAGTTGCTTTAAAGGTGTAGTCAGTGATTCTGGAGAACGCTTGTTGTTGGTCAAAATCTGTGAATATCTCCTCATGATCCACTACCTGTCTGTACTGTGTGTGCGCTGAAATAAAATCCAGTATTAATACACAGCCTAGGCTCTGTAAACGGGCATGTTGCTAGCTACTGTGGCCACTTTGTTTACATACCAATTTACATACCAGATATTCACTGATTTTGCCAAAAAGTGTTTTTTTTTGGGGGGATATTTTATACTAATTTATTAAATACATTTTTGGCTCAGGTGGTAGAGCGGGTCGGCCGATTATCAAAGGGTTGGCGGTTCGATCCCCGCCCTGCCACCTGTGTCATGGTTGTTGTGTCCTTGGGCAAGACACTTCACCCACCTTGCCTCGTGTGAATGTCGATAGTTAGCCTGCTGCTATCGGTGTATGAATGTGTGTGTGAATGGTAACGTGGGAAAGGAAAACAGGTCTCTCTTGCAAAAGAGTCTTCGGTCTCAATGGGATTTACCTGTAGAAATAAAAGGTTAATTCATAGTCGCCAAAAAGTGTAGAATACTGCTGAAAAGTTGATATTATTTATTTATTTATTTTCAGACGATCTGTTCGTCACAGTGTCGGCAGAACAGATGTTGGTCTCCGGGCGACAACGGACAACAGAAGATTTATTTGCCGTCATCCACAGGTACAAACACACACACACACACACACACACACACACACACACACACACACACACACACACACACACACACACACACACACGCACAGACACACAGACACATACAAACACACAGACATGCAAAGACACGTACACACACATATATCATAGAACGGCGTAAAATAACAATTTTTTCAAAACGTGGTATACTGTACCTTGAAGGCGGTTTTCAGCACATGCCACAGACACACACTCACACACACACACACACACACACACACACGCACACACACACACACACACACACACACACACACACACACACGAAAATAACAATGGTTTTGAAATCTGGAATTTTTCAAAACGCGTATACTGTACCTTGAAGGCGGTTTTCAGCACATGCCACAAACACACACACACACACACACACACACACACACACACACACACACACACACACACACACACACACACACACACACACACACACACACAGCCTTCATCTCACGTATCTGCTTGATTCGTCCCTCTGTCCCTTTCGGAGCAGTGCGGTGTGGGAAGGCACAGCGTAAAGACTTGAGGCTTTTGTCTGAAGGTAACGCCTCTGATCGGGCACTAAATGTCTCGTAGTTTGACTCTAGTTCCCGGAATAAACTAGATAAATGACCCTGTGACCCTCCCTTTCCCTGTCCCCCTAAATAGAACGCTTATCCCTGTTTCATGAGTTAGCAAGGGAGCGTTGACATCTACAATCTCACCACTAGATGACCCCAAAAACACCTTTAATACACTTTGCCATTATGGAGATATTAGGCACTTGTGAAAATGTTATGAGACTTTTGAAAAGTGCTGCGTTCCTAATCTCATACTCTTTCTTTTTTCTATTCTAAATAGAACGCTCATCCCTGCTTAAAGGAATACTTCACCCATACGGAACCAGCGTTCTATCATTATAAAATCACTGTTATAATATAATGAATGAGGTTTTTCTTCCCTCAGTCTTTTCCCCAGTCTTCCCTTGGCCCAGCTGTCCTGTTAATCCTAACCCTTACATTTTACCATGTGTGATGTCACGCATGGTAAAATGTAAGGGTTAGACAGTGAGACCATAAAACACTCTTTCTGCCTTTTCTCAGGCTAGGATGAACCGATTTCTAAACATGTTGCAAATTTATACTACATAGGATCTCAGAGTTCAATACACCTTCGTATGTCCACCGGTGAAGTAGGTCTTTCATGAGTTAGCAAGGGAGCGTTGACATCTACAATCTCACCACTAGATTACGCTAAAAACACCTTTAATACACTTTGCCATTAAGGAGATATTAGCCACTTGTGAATATGTTATGAGACTTTTGAAAAGTGTTGAAGGTGCCAAATTACATTTTAGGCTAAAGGTGATAGTTACCCTGCGTTCCAAATCTCATACTCTTTCTTTTTTCTATTCTACATACGTTGACTTGCTTTTATATCCGTCTCATCCCCGGTTCTTTTCTTACGGAGGCTCCGTTGATGTGACGTCACTTCCGGTGCACACTGGATTATGGGTCAGAAGAATCACCCAAATGGAATGTTGATTTCAACTCTAAAAATCTTGGCCGCATGAAGTAGGACATCCGGGTATTTCTAACCATCCTAAATCTGGCCACAAGAATCGGGACATCCTAAATCTTAGGATGGTTAGAAGTACCTGGATGTCCTACTTCATCCGTCCAAGATTGTTAGTGTTGAAAACTGCATCCTATTTGGGCGATTCTGACCCACAATCCGGTGTGCACGTGAAGTGACGTCACATCGACGAAGCCTCCATATGAAAACAACTGGGGATGCGCCGGATATAAAAGCAAGAGGCAAGATCAAGGCGCAATGTTATGATGAAATAAAAGAGTAAAAGTATGTCCCAATAGTATGCCTACTGCATCCTAACTAGATTATTTTTATCGCCGGATGTAGTATGCAGAATAGAAAAAAGAAAGAGTATGATATTTGGAACGCAGGGTATGTATCTCTTTGTGTTACAACATAAAACTTCCCTCTTTCTCGTGCCTCCAATAAATATTCTTTGCAAACCCAGTAGTTTTGTTTTTCATACAATTGTGTAGAATGTTTTGGTAATTAAGGCAGCAAACCTAAATTAAAGCTGCTATGAGGAACTTTTAAATATTTCTGAAACAGTCTAATTTTTCCTCTGATGATCATAAATTACATGTAACAGCAAACGAGACCATCAGTGCAAAGAATGCTTTTTTTATATAGTTTTTCTTAATGCCTTTGTCATGGGTATATACGCTCACCCAGGAACAACAGTACTTTATGATCATCAGAGGCAAAATTAGACTGTTTCAGAAATACTTAAAAGTTCCTCGTAGAGACTTTAATTGCTACGGCACTATTCACCAACACTGGTCTTTGTGTCTCACAGATCAAAACGGAAGATGTTTGGAAGAAAGAACTCGGAAGAAAATGGATTTCTAACTGTCACAAACACGAATTCCTTCGCACGGCCGCCGCGAAAACACGGAAATTCTCGAGGACCAAAATCCTCCCAGAGCGCCAGTTTCAAGGCTCTCTTGCTGCGGAAAGGAACCCGCGCCGAAGCGAGCTCTCGAATCTCAGCTGTGGAACGTCTATGTGTAGTTCCTACTGCGAAAACTACAAATGTGCCGCCATTGAAATTCAAATCGCAATGGCAGCCCAACCAATGCCAAGCTGAGCCCGCCACACGATCGGATATTTACGACGCAAACACCCATTTCTCCGTGGATGTGCCGGTGTCCCCTACCTCCCTGTACAGCCAGAGCTACTTCTTGATGTTGAGAAGGAATTTTGCGGCGCCGTGTTTTTCAAGCCGACGTTTTGGCGCCCGCGGTCGTTTCTACGCCGCACCGATGGACGCCATTTTGGAAAGAGAAAGCGAGGAAGAAGAAGCAGATGATGATGATGATGTTTTTATGGAGTCTGCAGGAGTTGACGGAGAATCCAGCCGGAGATGGGACGAGATCTTTTAATTGACGAGCGAAAAGGCACAGATGGAACTTTATACTGGCTAAATCAAGTTGGTTAAAATCACAGGAATTATTATTTTTTTTCTCTAAGATTATTTTTCTGGGGGGAATTTTTCATGCTTTATTTATTAGACAGTTTTTTGGGAGAGACAGAGATGAAATGTGTCAGAGAGGGGAATGACATGCAGAGAACGACCCGGGCTGGATTCTAACCCGGGTCTGCTGTGAAGAGGACAGACAGACAGACAGACAGACAGACAGACAGACAGACAGACAGACAGACAGACAGACAGACAGACAGACAGACAGACAGACAGACAGAGAGGGGAATGACATGCAGAGAACAACCCCGGGCTGGATTCTAACCCGGGTCTGCTGTGAAGAGGACTGAGACTCTATGGTGGGGGGGGGTCTAACCAATACACCACGGGCGCCCCCAAAGTATCTTAACTTGAATGTACTGAAGTCTGTCGAATTTCACTGAATGTACATCTGAAAACTCTAAGGACTTAATCGCATTGAAAATACATGTGTGATTTTCTTTCTTAAAGCTGCTCCGAGGAACTTTCAGTGTGTGTTAATTCTAGCGCCCCCCCTTTGGACAGAAGCGGTAGTGTTTTTACTTACGCCAGCTGTTGTTCCTGGGTGAGCGTAAAACTAAATAAAAATAGCATTCTTTGCACACTGATGGTCTCGTTTGCCGTTTCTGATCATCAGAGGAAAAATTAGACTGTTTCAGAAATATTTAAAAGTTCCTCGGAGCACCTTAAAGTTGCGATAGAACTTTAATTTTCTTGTGATCCTGAAATAATAACCAATTTGCTTACATTTTTCCTGCATTAGTTATGTTGCATTTTTGTCGTTTGCTTGAAATATCCTTGTCTTTTTTTTTTACTATGTACTACTAAACTGAGCTGAACATTTATATTATATTAAATGTTAAATATTATATTATTTTAATTATATTTTAAATTGTTTTAATTCTGTCCTGCTTTCCGTAACTAACACAACTTTTGACCAAAGACGAAATGGAATTATTTGAATTACGAATTCTTGTTGAACATTTTTTTTTCTTGAGATCACACAGTAAATATGAGAATGAATAAATAATACAATAATGGACCTGTATCTAAGAAAAATCATCAATTTGTCAAATCAGTTTTAGTAAAATATTCTGGCAATTCTCTTTGTTTGAACGACAAGAACTACTAAATGCTAAAAAATTTTGGAAAGATGAATAAAATTAGCATTTATTTGCAATATTTTTTTTATTAAAGGGACACTGTGTAATATGACATCATCTACAAAGTTCTAGAATGCAACGCTCCCTGGGTAACCCCACCCCTTTTGAATAATAACAGAAGCTACAGTGGCCTTCAAGGACAAGAACAATTCTAAATTTTAAACAATGCACCTGATGACATTCCAAAAACATGGATTCCTCCATACGACTTGCCTGCTCAATGTACAAAATGTAATATTAATATTTGTAATTCTTCGCTCAGGAGGATAATTCAGATTATTGGCAGAGGTGATTTTACACCAATGAGGACATATTTATGAATGAGGATATTGATTTTAGCTAATAAATTACTTAAATGTTACACAGTGTCCCTTTAAGCTTTTGCTGTATTTGGACTGAAATCGCGCCTTGAACTGCTCATATTAGTAACTTTCTAAACTGTAAAAACTCATGAAAAAAAGAACTTTTTATAAATATATATATAATCGCATATGAAAGTCTGTTTTTATATTAAATATTTCACTACGAGAGAGAAAGTGTAGGTGAAGAAAATAAATAAAAAAATAAATACTGCGGGGAAAAAAGGTTAGCAGAAATATAACAAGACAGACAGACAGGCAGACACATACAGACAGACACACAGACAGGAAGACAGGTGGCAAGACAGACAGACAAATACACAGACAGACACACAGACAGACAGACATTTATAAAATGTTACATATTTAATAGTTTACAAATCACCGGATTTTAGCTAAAGGTGCTCCGAGGAACTTTCAGTGTGTGTTAATTCTAGCGCCCCCCTTTGGACGAAAGCGGTAGTGTTTTTTACTACGCCAGCTGTTGTTCCTGGGTGAGCGTATACCCCATGACAAAGGCATTAAGAAAAACTATATAAAAATAGCATTCTTTCTTTGCACTGATGGTCTCGTTTGCTGTTACATGTAATTTATGATCATCAGAGGAAAAATTAGACTGTTTCAGAAATATTTTAAAGTTCCTCGTAGCACCTTTGAAAATAATGTTTTTTTATCATAATTATAATTATTTCAACCATTTATAAAGTCATGCTAAGCTCTAAGTGTCCCGGTAACATGTTTCACTTTTTTCAACACATAACCTTTTATATGCTCCTGCCATCTTTAAAGTCCTACTTCACCGGTTTAAATATGAAGGTGTATTGAATTCTGAGATCCTATGTAGTATAAATGTGCAATTTTTTTTTAAATTGGTTCATCCTAGCCTGAGAAAAGGCAGAAAGAGTGTTTTTTTAACCCTATATTTCTCTTTCTCGTGACATCACAGTAAGAGAAATATAGGGTTAAAAAAAAAAACTTACTTTGTAAATATTACTGTGATGTCTTTTACTGTGACATCACAGTAATATTTACACAGTAAGTTTTTTTACTACATAGGATCTCAGAATTCAATACACCTTCATATTCAAACCGGTGAAGTAGGCCTTTAAGCTGAAACTGTAAATAACCCTGTTTCATATTCATCTGTTGCTCTTAAAGCTATAGTGCATAACTTCTGATTTCTCTTAGCAGTAGAATCAACAACTGAAACATTTCTTGGGCTCTTCTTGGGGATTTATCTGAGCTCCTGCACCAGTGTCGGGTAAGGGGAGGCGGGGGGGGGGGGGGGGGGGGGGAAATACAGAGAGCGTTTTGTGGAGCTGATAATAGGGCTTAATCAACTTTGTGTCAACTCATTTTGGCTGATGGCTTGAATGTGACCCGACATTTAATTTATATGGAAAAGTTACGCACTACAGCTTTAAAGTAGCAAATAGTTAATAACAAAATAACAGAAAGATGACGTAGCGTTTTTAGGATGGAAACTTTGAAGGTAGGGACGTAATAAACTATTACAGATTTAATTCTACGGTTCTATAGCCCCTATCTCACTGGGCTGCGACTGTTTGAGACAAGTTGGAGACTGCATTCGCGAGGGAGTCTCTAAACTGTCTCCAAACGTTTGCGGAGGTCTCAATTTCCTCGCATGAGTCGCAGAGCCGCGCAGTCCTGTCGCTTGAATTCTGAACATGTTCAAAAAA